>NC_139226.1:1512355-1960244 GCF_055691185.1 Crinia signifera
TATAACGTGTCCACGTGCTGATAACACAACGCCTGCTGTATGTTGTGATGTTCTCACACAGACCACGGATCATACATAATGTAGCCACGTACTGATAACACGCCTGCTGTATATTGTGATATTCTCACACAGACCACGGATCATACATAACGTGGCCACGTGCAGATAACACAACTCCTGCTGTATATTGTGATATTCTCACAGACCACGGATCATACATAATGTAGCCACGTACTGATAACACAACGCCTGCTGTATGTTGTGATGTTCTCACACAGACCACGGATCATACATAACGTGGCCACCTGCTGATAACACAACGCCTGCTGTATATTGTGATATTCTCACACAGACCACGGATCATACATAATGTAGCCACGTACTGATAACACAACGCCTGCTGTATGTAGTGATGTTCTCACACAGACCAACGGATCATACATAACGTGGCCACGTGCTAATAACATGTATGTTTTGATCGTCTCTGTGAGCCCACGGATCATACATAACGTGGCCACATACTAATAACACAACTTCTGTTATATGTTGCAGGTAATAAACGCCATTGAACAGGATTATCGACTTCCGCCACCGATGGATTGTCCCAACGCGCTCCACCAGCTGATGCTGGACTGCTGGCAGAAGGACCGAAATCATCGGCCCAAGTTTGGGCAAATAGTTAACACTTTGGACAAAATGATCCGGAACCCCAACAGTTTGAAAGCTGTTGCCCCCCTCTTGTCTGGGTACGTGGAGTCCAGTACTGGTTATTACAGTGCGCCGTGGCAAATGGGGTCCTCAGGACACTGGCAGGGGAGCCACGGATTGGTGCCCCAGGGCCATGTCATTGTGACCGTCACAACCAGTGCTGGGGCCACCAAACATAACACATGTTCAGACACCAAGTAACGTAGCCCAGGGTGACATAGAATCCAAAAGGAGAATAATCCGCCACCCTAAGTGGTCCCTCTGGTGGGGGTCACCAAAAATACACCCCACGTGCACAAATGACAAAGTATCACCATAGAGACCACAGGCGCTCAGTGTAGATGTCCGCGTCTTCCAGTCTTCTCAATCGTTTTCCCGGAAAGAGGAAAAAGGGGAAACTTCCAATAGTCTAATTCTGTTTAGGTATAACTGGACCAAATCCAATCCAAAAGGTGCGTTCTACACCCATACCACAAATGGGGTGACATTTAATAGGATTCAATTTTTAGTAAGGTTCTGAAATCACACCTTATCGCATTTTTCAAAATCGCTTTTTTGGGGGGGTGGGAGAATTCGACTTTTTAATGAGATGCGAATTTGAGGCAAACAAATGTGATATGGTGCGATTTTTAGCCATAAAGTGCGAATTTGGGGACATCTGCGATCTTACATGATGATCTTACATGTCCATCCTGGACATAACCAGCCTTGGGCTCAAAGAGCCAGTCCTGGTTTCAAAAAATCATGGGGCAAACTAAATAGGGGTCCCCTGGATTTGATAAAAGCAGCACCAGGCTCAAGGGGCCGGTCCTGGTTCCCAAAATACAGGGGACAAAATGACTAGGGGTGCCCTGTATTTTGGCAACCAGCACGGGCCCAAACAGCCACCAGGGTAATGCAACAGCAGGTAAATGATTGCCGCTTTAAAAAACTGGAAATTTGTTACCAAATCTCTCACTTTCTGATTCTCTCATCCTATTAAATTTCACCCATTGTGTATTGTTGTGGAACTACAAGTACCAGCAAGCCTGCACCACATGCAGGGACATGGAGAATCAAAGTCCTAGCATGCGGGGCATTAAAGGGACTTGTAGTACAAATATTGAAAAAAACACACACACAATGTGGCATTACCCTGTTGGCTTTTTGGGCCTGGTGCTGGTTGACAAAATATGGGGGACCCCTAGTAATTTTTGGAACCAGGACTGGCCCTTGATCCTGGTGCTCGTTTAAAAAAAATCTATTTATTTTGCTCTGTGATTTTTTCTTAAACCAAGACTGGTTATGCTCAGCAGGGGCGACCCCATGTCGTTGTATTTTTTTTTTAAATTTACGTTAATCCGCAGCAGTTTGGTTATTCTTCAGGTGTTTTGTGAAAAGTACGACTAGTTGGAGGAGGATCGGTGCAAGGGTGCAGCGGTGGGAGGAGGGGGAGGCGCGTGGGTGCAGAAGAGGGAGGAGGGGGAGGCACGAGGGTGCACAGGTGGGAGGAGTGGGAGGCGCGAGGGTGCACAGGTGGGAGGAGGGGGAGGCGCAAGGGTGCACGGAGTGGGAGGATGGAGAGGTGCGTGGGTGCAGCGGTGGGAGGAGGGGGAGGCGCGAGGGTGCACAGGTGGGAAGACGGAGAGGTGCGTGGGTGCAGAAGTGGGGGGAGGCGCGAGGGTGCACAGGTGGGAGGAAGGGGAGGCGCAAGGGTGCACGGGTGGGAGGATGGAGAGGTGCGTGGGTGCAGCGGTGGGAGGAGGGGGGAGGCATGTGGGTGCAGCGGTGGGAGGAGGGGGATGTGCGAAGGTGCACGGATGGGGGGAGGCGTGAGGGTGCAGAGGTGGGAGGAGGGGTAAGTGCAAGGGTGCAGCGGTGGGAGGAGGGGGAGGCGCGAGGGTGAAGCTGTGGGAGGAGGGGAGGTGCACGGGTGGGTGGAGGTGCGAGAGTGCAGCGGTGGGAGTAGGGGGAGGTGCGAGAGTGCAGCGGTGGGAAGGGGAGGTGCATAGGTTCCGCGGTGGGAGGAGGGGGATGTGCGAGGGAGCATGGGTGGGAGGAGGTGGATGTGCGAAGGTGCACGGATGGGAGGAGGGGGAGGTGTGAGGGTGAAGCGGTGAGAGGAGGGGGAGCTGCACAGGTGGGAGGAGGGGGAGGTGGACGGGTGGAAAGAGGGGGATGTGCGAAGGTGCACGGATGGGAGGAGGGGGGGGTGCGAGGGTGGAGGAGGGGGGAGGCGTGAGGGTGAAGCGGTGAGAGGAGGGGGAGCTGCACAGGTGGGAGGAGGTGCGAGGGTGCAGCGGTGGGAGGAGGGGGAGGTGGACGGGTGGAAGGAGGTGGATGTGCGAAGGTGCACGGATGGGAGGAGGAGGAGGCGCGAGGGTGAAGCGGTGGGAGGAGGGGGAGGTGCGAGGGGGCAGCAGTGGGAGGAGGGGGAGGTGCGTGGGTGCAGCGGTGGGAGGAGGAGGGGGAGGTGCGTGGGTGCAGCCGTGGTAGTAGGGGAAGGTACGAGGGTGCACTGCTGGGAGGAGGGGAAGGTACGAGGGTGCACTGCTGGGAGGAGGGGGAGGTACGAGGGTGCACTGCTGGGAGGAGGGGGAGGTACGAGGGTGCACCGGTGCGAGGGGCACCAGTTAGAGCAGCACAGGTGGGAGAATGGGAGCTATCCAAGTATGGGAAAGTGATCTGTATACTAAATAAATAGGGTAGAATCATTTTGAGGCATTTGTCCCATGTAAGCAATTGTCCAATAATGAGATATGGGTGTGTAAATATATGTAATCACATGATTGTAGATAAATAATCCCCTATAAGAGATGTGCTGGCTGGGGTCCCCTTATGGATAGATGAGCCACTGTTGTATCAGTACTAATAATGCTGAGAATCCACGTTTCCATCTGTCCCTTATAGAGTGACTCTCCCACTCCTGGACCGCACAGTCCCAGATTACACCAGCTTCAATACCGTAGAGGAATGGCTGGACGCCATCAAAATGGGCCAATACAAAGAGAGCTTCGCCAACGCCGGCTTCACCTCCTTCGATGTCGTATCACAAATGATCATGGAGTAAGTATTGTCCTGTATACTACTAGGACAGAGTAACTGGTCGTCATATACAGAGGTGTACATACTGTAACTGTACTGACACCTGTAGTAATATAGATACACCCACCCCTGTATAATTGCAGCACTAGCCCACGTGTGACTGTACGGACACCTGTTGTATTATGTAGGTACACCGCCCCTGTATAATGTAAGTACATCACTGTACTGACGCCTGTAATATTATGTAGGTACACCGCCCCTGTATAATGTAAGTACATCACTGTACGGACGCCTGTAGTAATATAGATACACCCACCCCTGTATAATTGCAGCACTAGCCCACGTATCACTGTACGGACGCCTGTTGTCTTATGTAGGTACACCGCCCCTGTATAATGTAAGTACATCACTGTACTGACGCCTGTAATATTATGTAGGTACACCGCCCCTGTATAATGTAAGTACATCACTGTACTGACGCCTGTAATATTATGTAGGTACACCGCCCCTGTATAATGTAAGTACATCACTGTACTGACGCCTGTAATATTATGTAGGTACACCTCCCCTGTATAATGTAAGTACATCACTGTACTGACGCCTGTAGTAATACACAGTTACACCCACCCCTGTATAATATAAGTACATCACTGTACGGACGCCTGTAGTAATATAGATACACCCAGCCCTGTATAATTACAGCACTAGCCCACGTGTGACTGTACTGACAACTGTAGTATTATGTAGGTACACCCACCCCTGTATAATATAAGTACATCACTGTACGGACGCTTGTTGTATTATGTAGGTACAACCACCCCTGTATAATGTAAGTACATCACTGTACTGATGCCTGTAATATTATGTAGGTACACCGCCCCTGTATAATGTAAGTACATCACTGTACTGATGCCTGTAATATTATGTAGGTACACCGCCCCTGTATAATGTAAGTACATCACTGTACTGACGCCTGTAGTAATACACAGTTACACTCGCCCCTCTATAATGTAAGTACATCACTGTACTGACACCTGTAGTAATACACAGTTACACCCGCCCCTGTATAATGTAAGTACATCACTGTACTGGCACCTGTAGTAATACACAGTTACACCGGCCCCTGTATAATGTAAGTACATCACTGTACTGACACTTGTAGTAATACACAGTTACACCGGCCCCTGTATAATGTAAGTACATCACTGTACTGACGCCTGTAGTAATACACAGTTACACCCGCCCCTGTATAATGTAAGTACATCACTATACTGACACTTGTAGTAATACACAAGTACATCACTGTACTGACGCCTGTAGTAATACACAGTTACACCGCCCCTGTATAATGTAAGTACGTCACTGTACTGACGCCTGTAGTAATACACAGTTACACCTGCCCCTGTATAATGTAAGTACATCACTGTACTGACACCTGTAGTAATACACAAGTACATCACTGTACTGACGCCTGTAGTAATACACAGTTACACCGCCCCTGTATAATGTAAGTACGTCACTGTACTGACGCCTGTAGCAATACACAGTTACACCCGCCCCTGTATAATGTAAGTATGTCACTGTACTGACACCTGTAGTAATACATAGTTACACCCACCCCTGTATAATGTAAGTATGTCACTGTACTGACACCTGTAGTAATACACAGTTACACCCGCCCCTGTATAATGTAAGTACATCACTGTACTGGCACCTGTAGTAATACACAGTTACACCGGCCCCTGTATAATGTAAGTACATCACTGTACTGACACCTGTAGTAATACACAGTTACACCCGCCCCTGTATAATGTAAGTACGTCACTGTACTGATGCCTGTAGTAATACACAGTTACACCGTCCCTGTATAATGTAAGTACATGACTGTACTGACGCCTGTAGTAATACACAATTACACCCGCCCCTGTATAATGTAAGTACATCACTGTACTGACGCCTGTAGTAATACACAGTTACACCCGCCCCTGTATAATGTAAGTACATCACTGTACTGACACCTGTAGTAATACACAGTTACACCGCCCCTGTATAATGTAAGTACATCATTGTACTGACGCCTGTAGTAATACACAGTTACACTGCCCCTGTATAATGTAAGTACATCACTGTACTGACACCTGTAGTAATACACAGTTACACCCGCCCCTGTATAATGTAAGTACATCACTGTACTGACGCCTGTAGTAATACAGTTACACCCTCCCCTGTCTAATGTAAGTACATCACTGTACTGACACCTGTAGTAATACATAGTTACACCTGCCCCTGTATAATGTAAGTACGTCACTGTACTGACGCCTGTAGTAATACACAGTTACACCCTCCCCTGTATAATGTAAGTACGTCACTGTACTGACACCTGTAGTAATACAGTTACACCGCCCCTGTACAATGTAAGTACATCACTGTACTGATGCCTGTAGTAATACACAGTTACACCCGCCCCTGTATAATGTAAGTACATCACTGTACTGACACCTGTAGTAATACACAGTTACACCCGCCCCTGTATAATGTAAGTACGTCACTGTACTGACGCCTGTAGTAATACACAGTTACACCGGCCCCTGTATAATGTAAGTATGTCACTGTACTGACGCCTGTAGTAATACACAGTTACACCTGCCCCTGTATAATGTAAGTACGTCACTGTACTGACGCCTGTAGTAATACACAGTTACACCCTCCCCTGTATAATGTAAGTACGTCACTGTACTGACGCCTGTAGTAATACAGTTACACCCTCCCCTGTCTAATGTAAGTACGTCACTGTACTGACGCCTGTAGTAATACACAGTTACACCCTCCCCTGTATAATGTAAGTACGTCACTGTACTGACGCCTGTAATATTATGTAGGTACACCGCCCCTGTATAATGTAAGTACATCACTGTACTGACGCCTGTAGTAATACACAGTTACACCCGCCCCTGTATAATGTAAGTACGTCACTGTACTGACGCCTGTAGTAATACACAGTTACACCGGCCCCTGTATAATGTAAGTATGTCACTGTACTGACACCTGTAGTAATACACAGTTACACCTGCCCCTGTATAATGTAAGTACATCACTGTACTGACGCCTGTAGTAATACACAGTTACACCCGCCCCTGTATAATGTAAGTACATCACTGTACTGACACCTGTAGTAATACACAGTTACACCCGCCCCTGTATAATGTAAGTACGTCACTGTACTGATGCCTGTAATATTATGTAGGTACACCGCCCCTGTATAATGTAAGTACATCACTGTACTGATGCCTGTAATATTATGTAGGTACACCGCCCCTGTATAATGTAAGTACATCACTGTACTGACGCCTGTAGTAATACACAGTTACACTCGCCCCTCTATGATGTAAGTACATCACTGTACTGGCACCTGTAGTAATACACAGTTACACCGGCCCCTGTATAATGTAAGTACATCACTATACTGACGCCTGTAGTAATACACAATTACACCCGCCCCTGTATAATGTAAGTACATCACTGTACTGACGCCTGCAGTAATACACAGTTACACCCGCCCCTGTATAATGTAAGTACGTCACTGTACTGACGCCTGTAGTAATACACAGTTACACCCGCCCCTGTATAATGTAAGTACATCACTGTACTGACGCCTGTAGTTATACACAGTTACACCCGCCCCTGTATAATGTAAGTACATCACTGTACTGACGCCTGTAGTAATACACAGTTACATCTGACCCTGTATAATGTAAGTACGTCACTGTACTGACACCTGTAGTAATACAGTTACACCGCCCCTGTATAATGTAAGTACATCACTGTACTGACGCCTGTAGTAATACACAGTTACACCCGCCCCTGTATAATGTAAGTACATCACTGTACTGACGCCTGTAGTAATACACAGTTACACCCGCCCCTGTATAATGTAAGTACATCACTGTACTGACGCCTGTAGTAATACACAGTTACACCCGCCCCTGTATAATGTAAGTACATCACTGTACTGACGCCTGTAGTAATACAGTTACACCCGCCCCTGTATAATGTAAGTACATCACTGTACTGACGCCTGTAGTAATACACAGTTACACTCGCCCCTCTATAATGTAAGTACATCACTGTACTGACGCCTGTAGTAATACACAGTTACACCCGCCCCTGTATAATGTAAGTACATCACTGTACTGGCACCTGTAGTAATACACAGTTACACCGGCCCCTGTATAATGTAAGTACATCACTGTACTGACACTTGTAGTAATACACAAGTACATCACTGTACTGACGCCTGTAGTAATTCACAGTTACACCCGCCCCTGTATAATGTAAGTACATCATTGTACTGACACTTGTAGTAATACACAAGTACATCTGCCCCTGTATAATGTAAGTACATCACTGTACTGACACCTGTAGTAATACACAGTTACACCGCCCCTGTATAATGTAAGTACATCACTGTACTGACACCTGTAGTAATACATAGTTACACCCGCCCCTGTATAATGTAAGTACATCACTGTACTGACGCCTGTAGTAATACACAGTTACACCCGCCCCTGTATAATGTAAGTACGTCACTGTCTTGACACCTGTAGTAATACATAGTTACACCTGCCCCTGTATAATGTAAGTACATCACTGTACTGACACCTGTAGTAATACACAATTACACCCGCCCCTGTATAATGTAAGTACATCACTGTACTGACGCCTGTAGTAATACACAGATACACCCGCCCCTGTATAATGTAAGTACATCACTGTACTAACACCTGTAGTAATACATAGTTACACCTGCCCCTGTATAATGTAAGTACATCACTGTACTGACACCTGTAGTAATACACAGTTACACCCGCCCCTGTATAATGTAAGTACGTCACTGTACTGACGCCTGTAGTAATACACAGTTACACCGGCCCCTGTATAATGTAAGTATGTCACTGTACTGACGCCTGTAGTAATACACAGTTACACCCGCCCCTGTATAATGTAAGTACATCACTGTACTGACACCTGTAGTAATACAGTTACACCCTCCCCTGTATAATGTAAGTACATCACTGTACTGACACCTGTAGTAAT
Organism: Crinia signifera; assembly: GCF_055691185.1. Classification (NCBI taxonomy): domain Eukaryota; kingdom Metazoa; phylum Chordata; class Amphibia; order Anura; family Myobatrachidae; genus Crinia; species Crinia signifera. Next base: position 1,521,182 of record NC_139226.1, read on the forward strand.
ACATAGTTACACCTGCCCCTGTATAATGTAAGTACGTCACTGTACTGACGCCTGTAGTAATACACAGTTACACCCTCCCCTGTATAATGTAAGTACGTCACTGTACTGACACCTGTAGTAATACACAGTTACACCGCCCCTGTATAATGTAAGTACATCACTGTACGGACACCTGTAGTAATACACAGTTACACCCGCCCCTGTATAATGTAAGTACATCACTGTACTGACGCCTGTAGTAATACACAGGTACACCGCCCCTGTATAATGTAAGTACATCACTGTACTGACACCTGTAGTAATACACAGTTACACCCGCCCCTGTATAATGTAAGTACATCACTGTACTGACGCCTGTAGTAATACACAGTTACACCGCCCCTGTATAATGTAAGTATGTCACTGTACTGACGCCTGTAGTAATACACAGTTACACCGCCCCTGTATAATGTATCTACATCACTGTACTGACACCTGTAGTAATACACAGGTACACCCGCCCCTGTATAATGTAAGTACATCACTGTACTGACGCCTGTAGTAATACACAGTTACACCCGCCCCTGTATAATGTAAGTACATCACTGTACTGACACCTGTAGTAATACACAGTTACACCCGCCCCTGTATAATGTAAGTACGTCACTGTACTGACGCCTGTAGTAATACACAGTTACACCCTCCCCTGTATAATGTAAGTACATCACTGTACTGACGCCTGTAGTAATACACAGGTACACCGCCCCTGTATAATGTAAGTACATCACTGTACTGACACCTGTAGTAATACACAGTTACACCGGCCCCTGTATAATGTAAGTACATCACTGTACTGACGCCTGTAGTAATACACAGTTACACCGCCCCTGTATAATGTAAGTACATCACTGTACTGACACCTGTAGTAATACACAGTTACACCGCCCCTGTATAATGTAAGTACATCACTGTACTGACGCCTGTAGTAATACACAGTTACACGGCCCCTGTATAATGTAAGTACGTCACTGTACTGACGCATGTAATAATACACAGTTACACCTGCCCCTGTATAATGTAAGTACATCACTGTACTGACGCCTGTAGTAATACACAAGTACATCACTGTACTGACACCTGTAGTAATACACAGTTACACCCGCCCCTTTATAATGTAAGTACGTCACTGTACTGACGCCTGTAGTAATACACAGTTACACCCGCCCCTGTATAATGTAAGTATATCACTGTACTGACGCCTGTAGTAATACAGTTACACCCGCCCCTGTATAATGTAAGTACATCACTGTACTATCACCTGTAGTAATACACAGTTTCATCTGCCCCTGTATAATGTAAGTACGTCACTGTACTGATGCCTGTAGTAATACACAGTTACACCGCCCCTGTATAATGTAAGTACATCACTGTACTGACGCCTGTAGTAATACATAGTTACACCCGCCCCTGTATAATGTAAGTACGTCACTGTACTGACGCCTGTAGTAATACATAGTTACACCCGCCCCTTTATAATGTATGTACTTCACTGTACTGACGCCTGTAGTAATACACAGTTACATCTGCCCCTGTATAATGTAAGTACATCACTGTACTGACGCCTGTAGTAATACACAGTTACACAGCCCCTATATAATGTAAGTACGTCACTGTACTGACGCCTGTAGTAATACACAGTTACACCCGCCCCTGTATAATGTAAGTACATCACTGTACTGACGCCTGTAGTAATACAGTTACACCCGCCCCTGTATAGTGTAAGTACATCACTGTACTGACGCCTGTAGTAATACACAGTTACATCTGCCTCAGTATAATGTAAGTACGTCACTGTACTGACACCTGTAGTAATACACAGTTACATCTGCCCCTGTATAATGTAAGTACATCACTGTACTGACGCCTGTAGTAATACACAGTTACACCCGCCCCTGTATAGTGTAAGTACATCACTGTACTGACGCCTGTAGTAATACACAGTTACACCGCCCCTGTATAATGTAAGTACATCACTGTACTGACGCCTGTAGTAATACACAGTTACACCCGCCCCTGTATAATGTATGTACATCACTGTACTGACGCCTGTAGTAATACACAGTTACACCGCCCCTGTATAATGTAAGTACATCACTGTACTGACACCTGTAGTAATACACAGTTACACCGCCCCTGTATAATGTAAGTACGTCACTGTACTGACGCCTGTAGTAATACACAGGTACACCGGCCCCTGTATAATGTAAGTACATCACTGTACTGACACCTGTAGTAATACACAGTTACATCTGCCCCTGTATAATGTAAGTACATCACTGTACTGACGCCTGTAGTAATACACAGTTACACCGCCCCTGTATAATGAAAGTACGTCACTGTACTGACACCTGTAGTAATACATAGTTACACCGGCCCCTGTATAATGTAAGTACATCACTGTACTGACGCCTGTAGTAATACACAGTTACACCCTCCCCTGTATAATGTATGTACATCACTGTACTGACGCCTGTAGTAATACACAGTTACATCTGCCCCTGTATAATGTAAGTACATCACTGTACTGACGCCTGTAGTAATACACAGTTACATCTGCCCCTGTATAATGTAAGTACATCACTGTACTGACGCCTGTAGTAATACAGTTACACCCACCCCTGTATAATGTAAGTACGTCACTGTACTGACTCCTGTAGTAATACACAGTTACACCCGCCCCTGTATAATGTAAGTACATCACTGTACTGACGCCTGTAGTAATACAGTTACACCCGCCCCTGTATAGTGTAAGTACATCACTGTACTGACGCCTGTAGTAATACAGTTACACCCGCCCCTGTATAGTGTAAGTACATCACTGTACTGACGCCTGTAGTAATACACAGTTACACCCGCCCCTGTATAATGTAAGTACATCACTGTACTGACGCCTGTAGTAATACAGTTACACCCGCCCCTGTATAGTGTAAGTACATCACTGTACTGACGCCTGTAGTAATACACAGTTACATCTGCCTCAGTATAATGTAAGTACGTCACTGTACTGACACCTGTAGTAATACACAGTTACATCTGCCCCTGTATAATGTAAGTACGTCACTGTACTGACGCCTGTAGTAATACACAGTTACACCCGCCCCTGTATAGTGTAAGTACATCACTGTACTGACGCCTGTAGTAATACACAGTTACACCGGCCCCTGTATAATGTAAGTACATCACTGTACTGACGCCTGTAGTAATTTCCAGTTACACTGCCCCTGTATAATGTAAGTACATCACTGTACTGACACCTGTAGTAATACACAGTTACACCGGCCCCTGTATAATGTAAGTACATCACTGTACTGACACCTGTAGTAATACACAGTTACACCGGCCCCTGTATAATGTAAGTACATCACTGTACTGACGCCTGTAGTAATACACAGTTACACCCGCCCCTGTATAATGTAAGTACGTCACTGTACTGACGCCTGTAGTAATACACAGTTACATCTGCCTCAGTATAATGTAAGTACATCACTGTACTGACACCTGTAGTAATACACAGTTACACCGGCCCCTGTATAATGTAAGTACATCACTGTACTGACGCCTGTAGTAATACACAGTTACACCGCCCCTGTATAATGTAAGTACATCACTGTACTGACGCCTGTAGTAATACACAGGTACACCCGCCCCTGTATAATGTAAGTACATCACTGTACTGACGCCTGTAGTAATACAGTTACACCGCCCCTGTATAATGTAAGTACATCACTGTACTGACACCTGTAGTAATACACAGTTACACCCGCCCCTGTATAATGTAAGTACATCACTGTACTGGCACCTGTAGTAATACACAGTTACACCGGCCCCTGTATAATGTAAGTACATCACTGTACTGACACCTGTAGTAATACAGTTACACCGCCCCTGTATAATGTAAGTACATCACTGTACTGACACCTGTAGTAATACACAGTTACACCCGCCCCTGTATAATGTAAGTACGTCACTGTACTGACGCCTGTAGTAATACATAGTTACACCCGCCCCTTTATAATGTATGTACTTCACTGTACTGACGCCTGTAGTAATACACAGTTACATCTGCCCCTGTATAATGTAAGTACATCACTGTACTGACGCCTGTAGTAATACACAGTTACACAGCCCCTATATAATGTAAGTACGTCACTGTACTGACGCCTGTAGTAATACACAGTTACACCCGCCCCTGTATAATGTAAGTACATCACTGTACTGACGCCTGTAGTAATACAGTTACACCCGCCCCTGTATAGTGTAAGTACATCACTGTACTGACGCCTGTAGTAATACACAGTTACATCTGCCTCAGTATAATGTAAGTACGTCACTGTACTGACACCTGTAGTAATACACAGTTACATCTGCCCCTGTATAATGTAAGTACATCACTGTACTGACGCCTGTAGTAATACACAGTTACACCCGCCCCTGTATAGTGTAAGTACATCACTGTACTGACGCCTGTAGTAATACACAGTTACACCGCCCCTGTATAATGTAAGTACATCACTGTACTGACGCCTGTAGTAATACACAGTTACACCCGCCCCTGTATAATGTATGTACATCACTGTACTGACGCCTGTAGTAATACACAGTTACACCGCCCCTGTATAATGTAAGTACATCACTGTACTGACACCTGTAGTAATACACAGTTACACCGCCCCTGTATAATGTAAGTACGTCACTGTACTGACGCCTGTAGTAATACACAGGTACACCGGCCCCTGTATAATGTAAGTACATCACTGTACTGACACCTGTAGTAATACACAGTTACATCTGCCCCTGTATAATGTAAGTACATCACTGTACTGACGCCTGTAGTAATACACAGTTACACCGCCCCTGTATAATGAAAGTACGTCACTGTACTGACACCTGTAGTAATACATAGTTACACCGGCCCCTGTATAATGTAAGTACATCACTGTACTGACGCCTGTAGTAATACACAGTTACACCCTCCCCTGTATAATGTATGTACATCACTGTACTGACGCCTGTAGTAATACACAGTTACATCTGCCCCTGTATAATGTAAGTACATCACTGTACTGACGCCTGTAGTAATACACAGTTACATCTGCCCCTGTATAATGTAAGTACATCACTGTACTGACGCCTGTAGTAATACAGTTACACCCACCCCTGTATAATGTAAGTACGTCACTGTACTGACTCCTGTAGTAATACACAGTTACACCCGCCCCTGTATAATGTAAGTACATCACTGTACTGACGCCTGTAGTAATACAGTTACACCCGCCCCTGTATAGTGTAAGTACATCACTGTACTGACGCCTGTAGTAATACAGTTACACCCGCCCCTGTATAGTGTAAGTACATCACTGTACTGACGCCTGTAGTAATACACAGTTACACCCGCCCCTGTATAATGTAAGTACATCACTGTACTGACGCCTGTAGTAATACAGTTACACCCGCCCCTGTATAGTGTAAGTACATCACTGTACTGACGCCTGTAGTAATACACAGTTACATCTGCCTCAGTATAATGTAAGTACGTCACTGTACTGACACCTGTAGTAATACACAGTTACATCTGCCCCTGTATAATGTAAGTACGTCACTGTACTGACGCCTGTAGTAATACACAGTTACACCCGCCCCTGTATAGTGTAAGTACATCACTGTACTGACGCCTGTAGTAATACACAGTTACACCGGCCCCTGTATAATGTAAGTACATCACTGTACTGACGCCTGTAGTAATTTCCAGTTACACTGCCCCTGTATAATGTAAGTACATCACTGTACTGACACCTGTAGTAATACACAGTTACACCGGCCCCTGTATAATGTAAGTACATCACTGTACTGACACCTGTAGTAATACACAGTTACACCGGCCCCTGTATAATGTAAGTACATCACTGTACTGACGCCTGTAGTAATACACAGTTACACCCGCCCCTGTATAATGTAAGTACGTCACTGTACTGACGCCTGTAGTAATACACAGTTACATCTGCCTCAGTATAATGTAAGTACATCACTGTACTGACACCTGTAGTAATACACAGTTACACCGGCCCCTGTATAATGTAAGTACATCACTGTACTGACGCCTGTAGTAATACACAGTTACACCGCCCCTGTATAATGTAAGTACATCACTGTACTGACGCCTGTAGTAATACACAGGTACACCCGCCCCTGTATAATGTAAGTACATCACTGTACTGACGCCTGTAGTAATACAGTTACACCGCCCCTGTATAATGTAAGTACATCACTGTACTGACACCTGTAGTAATACACAGTTACACCCGCCCCTGTATAATGTAAGTACATCACTGTACTGGCACCTGTAGTAATACACAGTTACACCGGCCCCTGTATAATGTAAGTACATCACTGTACTGACACCTGTAGTAATACAGTTACACCGCCCCTGTATAATGTAAGTACATCACTGTACTGACACCTGTAGTAATACACAGTTACACCGCCCCTGTATAATGTAAGTACATCACTGTACTGACGCCTGTAGTAATACATAGTTACACCTGCCCCTGTATAATGTAAGTACATCACTGTACTGACGCCTGTAGTAATACACAGTTACACCGGCCCCTGTATAATGTAAGTACATCACTGTACTGACACCTGTAGTAATACAGTTACACCGCCCCTGTATAATGTAAGTACATCACTGTACTGACACCTGTAGTAATACACAGTTACACCGCCCCTGTATAATGTAAGTACATCACTGTACTGACACCTGTAGTAATACACAGTTACACCGCCCCTGTATAATGTAAGTACATCACTGTACTGACGCCTGTAGTAATACATAGTTACACCCTCCCCTGTATAATGTAAGTACGTCACTGTACTGACGCCTGTAGTAATACACAGTTACACCGCCCCTGTATAATGTAAGTACATCACTGTACTGACACCTGTAGTAATACACAGTTACACCCGCCCCTGTATAATGTAAGTACATCACTGTACTGACGCCTGTAGTAATACATAGTTACACCCTCCCCTGTATAATGTAAGTACGTCACTGTACTGACGCCTGTAGTAATACACAGTTACACCGCCCCTGTATAATGTAAGTACATCACTGTACTGACACCTCAGTATAATTGTAGCGCTCAGTGGTACTGATGAGTGTGGTTTATGCTATGTCAGGGTTACAGGGCAGCGATGTGTGACCGGCAGACACAATCGTTCTATTATAAACGCACAGCCGTGACTATGACAATATTTGCTCGTCTTGTGACGGGCGCCCGGGCAGACGCGCACAGCTGTTCCTCTGTTTGTCTATGACACACACACTCAGCCGTTGCAGACACTAGACAATGCTGCTGTGTGATTGTGTGTGTGTGTGTGTGTGTATATATGTATATATATGTGTGTATATATATATATACACACACTCACATTACCGGCTGCCGCAATACGTGCTCAGGGCCTACATAAAGGCCCTTACTCAGATCTGAGCGCAGTACAAATTTGTTCTCGAAATGGACAAAACCATGTGCACTGCAGGTGGGGCAGATGTAACATGTGCAGAGACAGTTAGATTTGGGTGGGATGTGTTGAAATTGAAATCTAAATTGCAGTGTAGAAATAATGCAGCCAGAAACAAAAAAGTATTTGCCCTGCACATGTTACATCTGCCCCACCTGCAGTGCACAGGGTTTTGTCTATTTTGAGAACAAATTTCTGCTGCGCTCAGATCTGAATAAGGGCCATAGTGTCATGCCAGTCCGTGTTGTGGAAAATAATGGGAGCCAATCACTGGAATTAACGTTTTTAGGTGTTGACCAAGTGCACGTTGAGTTGAGCGCTGTAATCTTTCGGTACTGTAGTGAGAACGGATTGTGGTGTCTTCTAGAGGTACAGTATAAGTAGGGTACTGGTATTCCCCTGTGTAACCTATCATCTCTCCCATCTTCCAGAGACATTCTACGGGTCGGGGTAACCTTAGCTGGGCACCAGAAGAAGATCCTGAACAGCATTCAGGTGATGCGGGCACAGATGAACCAGATCCAGTCGGTGGAAGTTTGATGGTGAAGATGAGTTTCTTCCTCCTCCTGACACTTCCTAATGTACTCGGTTTCCGAGCCCTCCCCTCTCTCCTGACCCCTCTTGGTACAATGAAGTTTCTATATTGCACCTGGTACAGACAGGACAACTTGTTCCCCCAAAGCCACCACGACGGTTCCACGTAGAGAGAGCAGAGCTTCCCTGGGGGCAGGCTTGGGGGAGATATGAAGAAAGAATGGATTTGTTATAATACAGACTACAATGACGCATCAAGGGCTTGAGAACATCTGCTCAGATTTCCAAACTGATGTGGGAAGGCCAAACGCCCCCTCCGGCAGAACGCCACGTGTGAGGTTCCCACGCCATCAAAGGCTGGGGGGGGGGTAGTTTCATTGGACGGAACGAATTGTGACCAGGAACGTGGTCTGTGGAACCGGCAATCGTACTGTGATTGGCTGACAGGAAAGTAATCTAGTGATTATATAGAGAGACAGTGGAGACTTTATTTCCATTAAATGGACCCGTTGCATCTCTGCATACAACTATTCATCTTGAAGATGTTACAAATAACGCAGCGTGGAACGGTGTTTCCGTGGACAGGAAGACGCCTCTCACACTCTAAATGTTAAATACTGTAACAAAAAAAAAGACACTTTGTTTGTAGCTGGTGTTTCTGCCGACCTAAAAGGGTTTTGTGAGTTCTCCTTTTTTCTGCAAACCCCCTTCCAGGCCGCGGCCAAAGTGACATTTCTTCCATATCATGTGCACAACCATAGTGATGATGTCATCACTGATGGCCACTCCCCCGTTCTCAGAAGACTCTGCAAGTGCAGTCGTAGATTTTAATTACAAAACTCTGAAATGTACAAAAAAAGAAAAGAAATTGTTTTGTCGTCAATGTCGTCGTCGTCGTTGTTTTTGGAATCTGTTACTACTTCGTTTACACCAATTTGACTTTTTTTTACATTGTTTTTGAATATCGGTTCTCGAAAAGTTTAAATTGCTTAAAAAAATAACAAACAAAAAACATGAAAAAAGCAAAACCAGGACAGTGATTCTGTGCGTGGTTCTCCCGGCACAGCGGCGGATGGAGACGGATTGATATTTTCCAATGTGCAGCTTATTATATAAGCTTTACCAAGGTGTGGGGAGCGGAGGACTGATCAGCCCCATGGGGTCAGTGTGTAGCACAGGGAGGGTGACCCGTACGATGGACATTCTGATGCTCTCCGTCAGGCATGTTACTGAGCTATCAGGTTGCTGTTATACTGTATATAAGTAATGACTGTTCCTGCCTGGTGTACTCAGTGCAGGTGTTATGACGCGCCCGGCTCAGCAGGAACAATGGCCGCATTGGGTGTAGTACCTGCTGGATGACATGCCAAATACATATGTATTCTGTAAACGCATCTGCCAGGCATGGTTCCAGTAGCCGCACATGTGCAGTCCTAGGCCAGTGAGACATGTTAACCAGATACACATAACTTATCCCTGTTACATATATATTGTGTAAGGTATTATACACCAGCAGCACAGGGGTCAATACCAAATGGTGCCACTCCAAACCACCTGTACCTCAGTCTAGGTGCCAATCCAACCCACCCTATCCTTCTAGGTACCAATCAAACCCACCTTTATCTCAGTCTAGGTGCCAATCCAACCCACCCCTATCCTTCTAGGTGCCAATCCAAACCACCTGTATCTCAGTCTAGGTGCCAATCCAACCCACCTGTATCTCAGTCTAGGTGCCAATCCAACCCACCTGTATCTCAGTCTAGGTGCCAATCCAACCCACCCCTATCCTTCTAGGTGCCAATCCAAACCACCTGTATTTCAGTCTAGGTGCCAATCCAACCCACCTGTATCTCAGTCTAGGTACCAACCCACCCCTATCCTTCTAGGTACCAATCCAACCCACCTGTATCTCAGTCTAGGTGCCAATCCAACCCACCCCAATCCTTCTAGGTGCCAATCCAACCCACCCGTATCAGACTAGGTGCCAATCCGACCCACCCCTATCCTTCTAGGTACCAATCCAACCCACCTGTATCTCAGTCTAGGTGCCAATCCAACCCACCCCTATCCTTCTAGGTGCCAATCCAAGCCACCTCTATCCTTCTAGGTACCAATCAAACCCACCTGTATCTCAGTCTAGGTGCCAATCCAACCCACCCCAATCCTTCTAGGTACCAATCCAACCCACCCCAATCCATCTAGGTGCCAATCCAAGCCACCTCTATCCTTCTAGGAGCCATTCCGACCCACCCGTATCAGTCTATGTGCCAATCCAAACAACCCTTATCCTTCTAGGTGCCAATCCAACTTACCCCTATCCTTCTAGGTGCCAATCCAACCCACCCCTATCCTTCTAGGTGCCAATCCAACCCACCCGTATCCTGTCTAGGTTCCTATCCACCTCTATCCTTCTAGGTGCCAATCCGACCCACCCCTACCCTTCTTGGTGCCAATCCAAGCCACCCAGATCCTTCTCGTGAGAATCCAACCCACCCTAACCTTCTAGGTGCCAATCCAACACACCCCTATCCTTCTAGGTGCCAATCTAAGCGAACCATATCCTTCTAGGTGCCAAACTCATGAACTTGTATCCTTCTAGGTGTTAAAGCAAGCAAGGCACATGTGACAATGTTACAAATGTTGCGTTAGAAAGTCATACACAAACCCGCTCTATAAGGTCATACACAAACCCGCTCTATAAAGTCATACACAAACCCGCTCTATAAAGTCATACACAAGCCCGCTCTATAAAGTCATACGCAAACCCCCTCTATAAGGTCATACACAAACGCGCTCTATAAGGTCATACACAAACGCGCTCTATAAGGTCATACACAAACGCGCTCTATAAAGTCATACACAAACGCGCTCTATAAAGTCATACACAAACCCGCTCTATAAAGTCATACACCAACCCGCTCTATAAGGTCATACACAAACCCGCTCTATAAGGTCATACACAAACCCGCTCTATAAGGTCATACACAAACCCGCTCTATAAAGTCATACACCAACGTGCTCTATAAAGTCATACACCAACCCGCTCTATAAAGTCATACACCAACCCGCTCTATAAAGTCATACACCAACCCACTCTATAAAGCCAGACATAATTAGAGTTATTTTTTGGGTGAGTTGTGTCTTGCAATGTTCAAAATCATTTACACAAGCACACAATTACCACACATTTACACAAGCACACAATTACCACACAACCCTTAAAATAAAAAATATACTGTGATCTGTGAAAATAAGGCGTGTACTATACATTACATTTGCACTTTTCTGTCAAATGCATCTTAATTGCATCTATCTGCAAATACAAGCAGCATCTTCTGATTAAAATAATATGCAGCATGCCTATATTCTGTATATAATTCTGAATGGATCTGCATAGAAATGTTCATCTACAGCATTTCCCAGCCAAACAGTGTAACCTCATTTGGTATGCAGACACCGTCCCATACCATGATATTCAGCATGCTTATATTCTGTGTGTAATTGTGACTTTTAAAAATAATGTTACACAGTGTGGCTGGAAAACCCTGCAGCATAATATTTTGTATGCCGATAAAGTCGCAGCTACATACAGAATATAGGCATGCTGTATATCATTTTAAGCTGCAGCTGCTACTTTGTCGCAATTCATGTATAGAGACTCAGTCACTCACAGTATACAGTATGATATCACATTACCCAGCGCAGTCTCTCCATGCGTCATGGTGACATTGTGTTGGGACCAATATGCACAGTGGCAGAGTCTCAGGCGAGCAGGGGCTGTAGGGCGCAGCCTGGCGCTCAGAGGGGCTGTATGGTGCGACTGCAGCACAGATGTACAAGGACACAACAATACCATACACTATACCCAGGGATAATTGGGAGGTAGCGGCAGGCACTGTCTGGTTCATAGACACTTGTTCCTATAGAGGTTATTGTAGATCCTATATAAGTGGGAGTGGGACTAAGGCGAAGTAATTATTATTATATCTATAGTGCCACCATATACGCAGCGCAGTACAGAGACAATGCCATCTCATATCCTCTTCTCTACATTGGATGTTCACCTCACTTCTTACCAGTTCCCCTCCATGTCACACACACACCCCCTGGCTCCCTCCCTTCCTGTCCCTTAGGTGACTTCAGTAACCCCATCAATGTCCCGTGTGCCTCTAATCTCCTTCCATGATTTGGATCATCTCCCCATGCCCCAGTCTGAAGTTCTTACTGTCTCCAACTCTCTACAGAGACCGACCACTTTCCCAAACCCAGCCACCTATCGCCTAAAGCCAGCCACACATCTGCAGATCTGTTGTCAGATCTGGCTGGTTGGAACAAAATCCTGGTAATGGATGAGAGCAGATGACAGGTGACCATTTGCTTTGAAATGCTGGAAAACTGCCAAACTGTCATTCAGATACTACCAGGTGTTTGTTCCAACCGGCCCAATCTGACAATCGATCTGTGAATGTATGGCCAGCTTAACCCCACTGTCCCATGTCTACCCCGTCTGTCTGTCTGTCTGCCCTTCCCCTTTACAATGGAGTCTCACGAGCAGGATCTTCTTCCCTTCCCTTACTTGCACCATTCCTGCCACACACTGCCTGTAACAGCGCGGTGCCCTGCTTCTGATCGGGGTGCTGAGGCAGCAATATGCACACCAGGTCCATGTGCTGAAGTGCTCTGTGCTGTAAGCCACACGGGGCGATATGGCTTCCGATGTTCCTGATATAGTGAACATTGGAAGCCATATCGCATATTAATTGTCAGCTTTTTAGGGCTAACGAGCCCGATGCGCTGCCGATGCGCGCTCCTGAGTGAGCGCAAATCGGCAGCGATATAGTGAGGGCAGGCAACACTATATAGCGCAGATCTGCACTATATAGTCTAAATCGTCCCTTCGCAGCATGCCATCAGATGCGAGTCCCGATACCATCTGATCGCATCGGGACTCGCATCTGACAGCATATCTGCAGTGTGTACACACCGTAAGGTGCTGCCAACCCCTTGTCGCAACAAATATATAAAGGCTAATATTGGTCATTGGCATTCATCCCTACAGCTAATTCCCCATATATACACCCTATCTGTAGTGTGCTAACACGGGAAGAACATAGGTGACAGCACTCCAAAGATTGTACAACTGCTTAAATGCAGCAATAATGAATGTCAAACACAAGATGTGTGCCCACAAATTATTGCTGCATTTAACCAGTTGTACAATCTTTGGAGTGCCGTCACCTATCAGAATATAAATATATATATATATATATATAAAACCAGTGAGGGCACGGCACTCCAATAATCACTTGCAGATTAAGTCCGGTTTTAATCAAAGCAACGTTTCAGTACGTCGGTGGGACTTTCTTCAGCCATAAAAAGAGAACAACAACCGGTACCTTACATAACCCAACAAGTGCGGCACGCAGACCCCGGCGGGACTGCGCTATGGTGACCAACTCATTCCTTTAATCCGGGACACATATTAATTACACAGGTTCTGTGGCAGTTTAAAACCAGGTGAAAGCCAGCCACAGAACCTGTGTCATTAATATGTGTCCCGGATTAAAGGGATGAGTTGGTCACCCTAGATGACGTCACAAGTTGTATGGTCCAAGCCGTGAAATCCATCACCATGACAACAAACAACTATAGTGTGACAGTGCGGATCAATGATCAATCGCCATCCATTGGGGTCTACAATTATTGGGTTGTGAGGCCCGATGGATTTTAAGATTGGGCACTGTGTCACCCCACAGACTCGATGAACATTCTGGTATATCTGTGCTCATTGATTGATGTCCGTTATGGCTGTATTATTTGCTGATGTTGCGCAGTTGTTGTTATTTATGGTTTTAATTTGTATATATACGAATGATAGTTCAGTGGCTAATAGCTGCTATCACACTATAGTTGTTTGTTGCCATGGTGATGGATTTCACGGCTTGGACCATACAACGTGTGACGTCATTTGTCTGCGCAGTCCCGCCGGGGTCTGTGTGCCGCACTTGTTGGGTTATGTAAGTTACCGGTTGTTGTTCTCTTTTTTTATGGCTGAAGGAAGTCCCACCGACGTACTGAAACGTTGCTTTGATTAAAACCGGACTTAATCTGCGAGTGATTATTGGAGGGCCGTGCCCTCACTGGTTATATGAATCTTCTACGTGGGCACCCAGTCAGCGCCGGACACACACTGCAAATATATATATGGGTGCCGGGCGGGGTCCCGACAGTCCTTTACCGGTCTGTGCCAGATGCTATCTACCGGTATATCCTGCGGCACTACCGGATACCGGTATACAGCCTCTGACCTCAGCAGTTGGGGTTCACTGCTGAGACTTGTAGTCCTACCACAGCTAGCGTCACAGGTAGGCTGCTATTCTATAGCTCTTCCAGTCCGTTCTGTGGCCCCTGCGGTGCAGCTTTCTGGCCGGGGTAGAATAGGTCTGATCCAGATGGTGCCGCATCAGAGCGACCTGTCTCTGAGCGTCTGTGAACGGCGCACCGAGACGTGGGCTGGATAAGTGCGTCTCTATCTGTATCCATGAGTCTCTGTACACTACAGGCATCTACCAGTTATATGGAAGAGACACCCGGGCCACAGAGATTGCAGCTTATTCTCATATCGGGGTCTCCTCTTCTGCAGCCTCGCCGCTGTACCCCCTGTTTTTACATGGTCTCACACCTGCACCCCTCAAGAAGCAATGATTATACGTCAGCACTGTGAGTCCGCCGTCCCGTCTGTTCCTTCCCAACAAATCCGTCTAATAACCGGTCTGTCAATAGCTGAAATAAATACTTGGTTTATAAAAGAAGCTTGTGTGGTGTTTGACTGTGCTGCGGACTGTGCTTCCATGTATTATCTGTGCCGCGGACTGTGCTTCCATGTATTACCTGTGCCGCAGGCTGTGCTTCCATGTATTACCTGTGCCGCGCCCTGCGCTGAGATGTATTACACAGTGCACTTATACGTCACCTCCATGTATTACCTGTGCCGCGGACTGTGCAGAGATAGATTATACAGTGCACTTACTGTATACGTCACCTCCATGTATTACCTGTGCCGCGGACTATAGCCGTACAGTCCACGTGACCAGAGGGGTGTAACTATAGCCGTACAGTCCACGTGACCAGAGGGGTGTAACTATAGCCGTACAGTCCACGTGACCAGAGGGGTGTAACTATAGCCGTACAGTCCATGTGACTGGGAGTGCAACTATAGCCGTACAGTCCGTGTGACCAGAGGGGAGCAACTATAGCCGTACAGTCCACGTGACCAGAGGGGTGTAACTATAGCCGTACAGTCCACGTGACCAGAGGGGTGTAACTATAGCCGTACAGTCCGTGTGACCAGAGGGGTGCAACTATAGCCGTACAGTCCGTGTGACCAGAGGGTGCAACTATAGCCGTACAGTCCGTGTGACCAGAGGGGAGCAACTATAGCCGTACAGTCCACGTGACCAGAGGGGTGTAACTATAGCCGTACAGTCCGTGTGACCAGAGGGTTGCAACTATAGCCGTACAGTCCGTGTGAGCAGAGGGGTGCAACTATAGCCGTACAGTCCGTGTGAGCAGAGGGGTGCAACTATAGCCGTACAGTCCGTGTGACCAGAGGGGTGCAACTATAGCCGTACAGTCCGTGTGACCAGAGGGGTGCAACTATAGCCGTACAGTCCGTGTGAGCAGAGGGGTGCAACTATAGCCGTACAGTCCATGTGACCAGAGGGGTGCAACTATAGCCGTACAGTCCGTGTGACCAAAGGGGTGCAACTATAGCCGTACAGTCCGTGTGACCAGAGGGTGCAACTATAGCCGTACAGTCCGTGTGAGCAGAGGGTGCGACTATAGCCGTACAGTCAGTGTGACCAGAGGGGTGCAACTATATCCGTACAGTCCGTGTGACCAGAGGGGTGCAACTATAGCCGTACAGTCCGTGTGACTGGGGGTGCAACTATAGCCGTACAGTCCGTGTGAGCAGAGGGTGCAACTATAGCCGTACAGTCCGTGTGACCAGAGGGGTGCAACTATATCCGTACAGTCCGTGTGACCAGAGGGGTGCAACTATATCCGTACAGTCCGTGTGACTGGGGGTGCAACTATAGCCGTACAGTCCGTGTGAGCAGAGGGGTGCAACTATAGCCGTACAGTCCGTGTGACCAGAGGGGTGCAACTATAACCGTACAGTCCGTGTGACCAGAGGGGAGCAACTATAACCGTACAGTCCGTGTGACCAGAGGGGTGCAACTATAGCCGTACAGTCCGTGTGACCAGAGGGGTGCAACTATAGCCGTACAGTCCGTGTGACCAGAGGGGTGCAACTATAGCCATACAGTCCGTGTGACCAGAGGGGTGCAACTATAGCCATACAGTCCGTGTGACCAGAGGGTGCAACTATAACCGTACAGTCCGTGTGAGCAGAGGGTACAGCTATAGCCGTACAGTCCGTGTGACCAGAGGGTGCAACTATAACCGTACAGTCCGTGTGAGCAGAGGGGAGCAACTATAGCCGTACAGTCCTTGTGACCAGAGGGGAGCAACTATAGCCGTACAGTCCGTGTGACCAGAGGGGAGCAACTATATCCATACAGTCCGTGTGACCAGAGGGGTGCAACTATAGCCGTACAGTCCGTGTGACCAGAGGGGTGCAACTATAGCCGTACAGTCCGTGTGACCAGAGGGTGCAACTATAGCCGTACAGTCCATGTGAGCAGAGGGGTGCAACTATAGCCGTACAGTCCGTGTGACCAGAGGGGTGCAACTATAGCCGTACAGTCCGTGTGACCAGAGGGGAGCAACTATAGCCGTACAGTCCGTGTGACCAGAGGGGTGCAACTATAGCCGTACAGTCCGTGTGACCAGAGGAGTGCAACTATAGCCGTACAGTCCCTGTGACCAGAGGGGTGCAACTATATCCGTACAGTCCGTGTGACCAGAGGGGAGCAACTATAGCCGTACAGTCCTTGTGAGCAGAGGGTGCAACTATAGCCGTACAGTCCGTGTGACCAGAGGGGAGCAACTATAGCCATACAGTCCATGTGACCAGAGGGGTGCAACTATAGCCGTACAGTCCGTGTGACCAGAGGGGAGCAACTATAGCCGTACAGTCCGTGTGAGCAGAGGGTACAGCTATAGCCGTACAGTCCGTGTGACCAGAGGGGAGCAACTATAGCCATACAGTCCGTGTGACCAGAGGGGTGCAACTATAACCGTACAGTCCGTGTGACCAGAGGGGAGCAACTATAGCCGTACAGTCCTTGTGAGCAGAGGGTGCAACTATAGCCGTACAGTCCGTGTGACCAGAGGGGAGCAACTATAGCCATACAGTCCGTGTGACCAGAGGGGTGCAACTATAGCCGTACAGTCCGTGTGACCAGAGGGGAGCAACTATAACCGTACAGTCCATGTGAACAATATATACACAATATATACAATACAATAAACAAAACAGTGATAAAGCATGTGAAACAAATACAAGGAAGTGTAAATCTCAGGGATATTAACAGGGGAAGCACAGAATATATACACTAAATGGCACTGCAAATACAAAGAACACAATATCACAAAGATAGGTGAGCGCCCCACACCTCCATACCTCCCAACATGACCCTCTCCAGGAGGGACACAATGCTCTGTTTGTGGACTTCCATCTTAATTTATGATTGTCATCACCTGTTTTAAACAGGGTAATTGATAAGAAAGGTGTTTAAGCACAGGTGATGGTAATCCATAAATAAAGAAGAAAGTCCAGAAACAGAGCAATGTGTCCCTCCCCCCCCCCCCCATTCACGGCAACCCCACGATTAAATGGCACATGCAAAACACTGACACGGCTATGGTCGACAATGAAAAAGGTTGACATGAGTTTTTGAAGATTTATTTTTCACTTTTTCAATGTTTTCATATTCATTCTCATGTGTCGACATGGACACCAATGAAGTGCCACACTTATGTCAACATTTACATGTGTTGACCTTTCTGTGTTGATTTTTTCTTGTGGCGATTCACGGCACCCCCCGCGACCCCCCTCCCGCGATTCACAGCACCCACCCCTGGAGGGAGAATAAATTAGCGTGCCGAGCATTGCGCGCGCCCGCAAGGGGGGGCGATCCACGTCACCCCCTTGTCGGGATTTCGGCGGTCAGGATTTTGAACGCCGGGATTTCATACTGAATCCATATATTGCACACACTGTCAATGGACATGGTATCTGTACTCTAGCACCTTACCTATATATTACATAGGGCCTGTATACGCTGTGTGTATAGGACACCCCCACGCACACACGCACACACACACACACACACACCACCATCACCACTTTCCCACAGTCCCGCTTCCATCTCCCAGATCATTATGACCACTCTGCTTCCCCTGAATGGCTGTGACATCACAGGCTTGGAACCAGATTGGGACGAGGAGGCCATGGCTGAGAGCCGGCTGTGCAGGTGGCTGCATGTCACTGTCCAGGCCCGGCTGATACAAGCAGTTCAGGGTCACGGCTTCTGCAGAGCTGAAAGACCCTCATTGTCTAACGAGCCTCCAATTAACCTCCATCTGCTGCGTGTTTCTCCTTCACACCAACTGTGTGAGATCCGCCCGGGAGCCCCCCATCCCTGCACATTCCACAACACCCTCAAAAATAAAATATAAAATATAGTTGCGGCAATTACCGGTGACCGGCGAGCGGTTTCCTGTTACATTACTGTATCTCGTGATGAGCGCCGCTCGCTTTTCGCCCCCGCGCCTTTTTCCAGAGACACATTTCGGATTACTTACGCCTGGGTGGCCATATTGTCACTGCCCTCGTTCGGCTGACGGATATTATATGTGATGTTTTTCCTTATGTCCCTTTTGTAGCGGAATGTGAGAAAGGGCGATGAACTCTACGTGACTCTCTTGTATAACAACAAGCGGGGGCGGGTGGTGGTTTGGGGGCTCATAGAAAGCTAAATTTGGATGGCTTATTTTCTCGTCATATCGCCTGGGTTCGAAAGTTCAGGATGCGTCAAACTGCAGAGCGCCGCGGGAGATGGGGGCGGGGAGCTGCCATATCCAGCGTGGTGCCTTTCAATCCGAGCCCAGCGATTCTGACGTTTCTCCGAGTGAAAGCGCGAGGTATATAGAAGAACGCCAGCGGAGGATGGTGGGAAGGCAAGATGGGCCCAGGCATGTAGGTTACAGGGTTCTGCGAGAATCCAGGACGCCCCAAGCTCTATCTGGTGACCGTTGAACAACCCCGATCCTTACGTGACCTCGATAGGCACAGCCGCAGACTGGGGTGGGGGGAGGAGGGTCCGTGTTTTAGTTCACCAGACACATGTATGTACAGAATGATACAGGAAGACACCGCCAGGTCAGAGTTTTTGTGGTGTCGCAATGAGGGGAATACAGGGCCCTGTTCTATGTCCTTATATTGACAACGCCACGGAGTTTACAAATCCATTGTTCCCAAATATGGACCCAAGAACGATCTGGACGATATTTGTGTCCTAGTGTATTTTGGTGGACGCAGTAGGATGGATAATACAGGACACATCGCGGTCACACGGGACATGTTTCACCAGGAATTAACAGCACTTACACCAGCACAGCACTGTCCTAGTCAATGGCTCATTCATCTCAATGTTCTACATGCAGAAACTCCATTGAATAGAACAGGCCATTGATATCAATGGGCCAATTAACATCATTGGCGTTACATAACATTCTTCTTTATTACCCTTCTCCTCTATTAACCAAGGTTTAATAACTCTCTACTAAAGTATGATCAAATCAGTGATCCCCACAACTACAGCCAATAACACTGCGGCTAGTGTGACATACGTTGTTAGGGGAGGGAACATCTCCAGGCCCGCCCAGGTCTACGAGTACCTTCTCATTGGCTTCTGATCTTCAGTCACTCATCTTGTAATACGAGGAATGGGCCTCTACAACTGACAGCATCTGGGGGGCTATTCAGTCAGAGCCCCCCAATATTAGCTGGTCCTGCCATACGGTTGTGTGTATAGAATCATATAATGTACACTACAGTGTAACCATGTGTTAACAGATGGAGCCAATATAATATAATATTATACAGTATATACACACACAATACTGTGGACAAGCATTAATGCTGCAGAGTACTAATACTGGTACTTTCCTAGCAGGGCGCCCACTAAGCTATTCTGCATAGTGAAATCGCATCGCACATCGCACATCGCATGGCCCTTTTTTATGGCGTGAGATGTGATCTCAGTAGTTCATATGTTAAAACACCTAAAACACAACCACTCTCCACGTCACCCGAAGGTGACGTGGAGAGTGGTGGTGTTTTACCATATGAACTACTGAGATCGCATCAAACATCTCACATCTCATGCCACAAAAAGCCATGCGATGCGATGTGCGATGCGATTTCACTACGTTAGCGTACGTAGCAAATCTGGGCGCCCTGCTAGGAAACAAGTAGCATAATACTTTCCATAAGAGAAGTATCACCAAACAGGTGATAATGACCATTTTCATAAGCAGACCGGGGTTTCAGGATGTGCTGCTCAAGCCACAAAGTAAGGGGCAACATTGGGGACCATAGACCCAGTGGTCGGACAAGGTAACTTAGTGGATCAGATAAATGGCACACCCTGCTTACTTCCCTTCTGAATCAGAAGATGACCATCACGGCCAACATCTCAGGATGGGCAGACTCCAGGTACTCACATCTAATGCTTGGAGAAGTCTGGCCAGAAGTGGTCTTCATGGATGAATCGTGGCCAGAAGTGGTCTTCATGGATGAATCGTGGCCAAAAGAGTCAGACCTTCCACGTGGAAACAAGGCCAAGCACGCTCTAAACATAGGAACTGGCTACATGGCAGCAGTCTCTGGACTGATGGGACACAATGTAAGATATTTAGCAGCTTGTTCTCCGAAGGGCTGAAACACAATAATGATGTCTGCAGGTAACAGTGACACATGGCGGAGGTTCCTTGTAAATCTGGGTCTTCATTTCAGCAAATGGAGTAGGGATTTGGTCAGGACTAATGTTGTCCTCAATGCTGGGAAACACTGGCAAGTACTTATCCATCATGTGATACCATCATGGAGGCATCTGATTGGCTACACACACAGCCAATGTCTATCCTCAGCGTATTGGAGAACACGGGGTCCTGGAAGTGATGATATGACCCCCGCGGAGCCAGAAGCCTCCTGTTCGCATTAGCGAGACGTCTGAGGACACAGCCTGATGACCATTGGCTGGGATGTGCAATATGTTTGTGGACCAGAAGCTGTAGGATCCAGGGTCCTGTGTACGTAGAAGCAGACTCTGGACCTGACATGCCCCCATTGTTTAGGAATGGTGCTGGGTGCCACAACCTCTAAAATGTCTGACGGGGCCACAAGCGATGCTGCGCGATCGGTTCTGCACATGAGCATTAGGTTTCTGAATAAACAGAACAAACCTGGATTAGGCCCAGAGGTCCCGATCACCGCACTTCTCAGGGATAAGGAATCTCTACCATCACTGAGTCACCAGCACAGGGGCCCCGATGGTGGTCTGTCCAGGAGATCAGGAGGACGTGAAGCCACCATCAGGGGGTGCAGGTCCCCAGCTGACTACAATTGGCGCATAGGCAGGAGGCCATACAAAACATATTGACAGCATTTTTAAATTGACACTAACCATAAGCCAATCAGAGCTCACAGACCAGCAGCCAATCATGAGCCTCCACAAGAATGGCCCCTCCTAATATGTCAGTCCTGGCCTCTGATGGCAGCAGTGGTCATATGCAGCCCCCCTACTTCCTGCGTCATCGCCTGTCGGGCATGTGTAAGTGGCATGTACCATCAGTACCCTCCCGGGTGAGAGGGGGGATAGATAAACAGGTGGGGGGGAAACAAGGGAAAGAGATACTAGTGGCGGGGGTGAGATACAGAAAGTGGGTGTGAGAGAGGGGGGTGAATATAATAAGGGTCGGACCAGTGTTCCCTCTAAGCTGTGCGCGCGCACACAACTCGCCGAGCGTGCGCACAGACATTACAACAGAGCGCACAAAGCAGCAGTGGTCCCTTTTTGCAGTTGTGCACTCAATTAATGTGTGTTTCACCCATTAACTACATTGTGTGCTGTGTTTTGATGTTTAAATGTTTAATATCATTTTGAAGTAAAGTTAACACAAATGCTGAACGTCATTTTCCAGTTATATATAAGTGACGCACAAACATTTAAATTTCCTTTCAAAGTTGCACAGCCAAAATCTTTTGCCGCACACAGCCTTCGTAACATTAGAGGGAACATTGGGTCGGACTGAGAGGGGGTGTACTGGAGGTATGGGGTAAGAGGGAGGAAAGATATACTGGGAGCGGAAATTATGGGGAGTAGGGGCAAGAGTGGGAGACAGAGATGTTGGGGTGGGAGAGGGATATTGACACAGAGTGAGGGTAGGAAGGGGCATAGATATACCAGGGGTGGGGGGTGATGGGGGGATAGATATACCAGGGGTGGGGGTGATAGGAGGGGATAGATATACCAGGGGTGGGGGGTGATGGGGGGGATAGATATACCAGGGGTGGGGGTGATAGGAGGGGATAGATATACCAGGGTTGGGGGTGATAGGAGGGGATAGATATACCAGGGGTGGAGGTGATAGGGGGGGATAGATATACCAGGGGTGGGGGTGATAGGAGGGGATAGATATACCAGGGGTGGGGGGTGATGGGGGGGATAGATATACCAGGGGTGGGGGTGATAGGAGGGGATAGATATACCAGGGGTGGGGGGTGATGGGGGGGGGATAGATATACCAGGGGTCGGGGGGATAGATATACCAGGGGTGGAGGTGATAGGGGGGGATAGATATACCAGGCATGGGGATGATTGGGGGGGATGCCTGGTATATTACATGGAGGCTGTAATCTTCCTCCCCATGTGACTGCTGGTAGGGGAGTGCCACCTGCTGGCACCACCTGGTACTGGTGTATATAGAGGAAGCGTTGCCCATGGCGAACGCAGTGACATCATTCTGCACCATCATGCCAAACACAAACCTACACGTATGACTCATGCATATGCGCGGTGTGTGCGGTTTGGCGGAGGAGGATCCGGCACAGAATGTAACGACGCCATCCCGACACACCGTTAAGCTTTCCTCTCTCTGGGGCCTATTTACTAATGATCTGCAATGGGACAATACTGGGAATGCTTCGCATCCCCCAGGGAAACTGATCGGAGGTATCGGAGATTGCTGCTGCGGGGATAGCCAATATCTGCTTGATAAATAGGCCCCGAATACATTCTTCTCTCCCATAACCGCACACACAGACTACCATACCTCCCAACTGTCACGATTTTAGAGGGACAGTCCCGATTTTCGGGTCCTGTCCCTCTGTCCCACCCGCGGCAGGCATTGTCCCGCTGCGGGGGGTGGCAGTTGGGAGACCCCCCAATCTAGTAGAATAGACGCTGTGCGCATGCGCACAGCGTCTATTCTCGTATGAAAATGAGGTTGCGGCTAATTAGCATAAGCCGCGCCCTCATTTGCATACATCCCGCCCCCTTTTCGGCCGCGCGAGTATCCCTATTTCTTCAAGCCAAAAGTTGGGAGGTATGGACTACGCGGAGAACCAACAGGACGCAGGACGAATTCTAGCCCTTCCTCACATTCTATAGCAGACCCCAGAGTCAGGAGTCACCATAGCTGGATAACTAGGCCAATGTGGCGCCCCCATAAACCGTCTCTGTACAGTACACCTGCCTCTGACACCAATGATCACACAGCGGTGACTGTGGCTCTGTAGCGCCATCTGCTGGGGAAGGTTGGGATTCTGGCACCTCTGACACCAATGATCACACAGCGGTGACTGTGGCTCTGTAGCACCATCTGCTGGGGAAAGTTGGGATTCTGACACCAATGATCACACAGCGGTGACTGTGGCTCTGTAGCGCCATCTGCTGGGGAAGGTTGGGATTCTGGCACCAATGATCACACAGCGGTGACTGTGGCTCTGTAGCGCCATCTGCTGGGGAAGGTTGGGATTCTGGCACCTCTGACACCAATGATCACACAGCGGTGACTGTGGCTCTGTAGCGCCATCTGCTGGGGAAGGTTGGGATTCTGACACCAATGATCACACAGCGGTGACTGTGGCTCTGTAGCACCATCTGCTGGGGAAGGTTGGGATTCTGGCACCTCTGACACCAATGATCACACAGCGGTGACTGTGGCTCTGTAGCACCATCTGCTGGGGAAGGTTGGGATTCTGGTACCTCTGACACCAATGATCACACAGCGGTGACTGTGGCTCTGTAGCGCCATCTGCTGGGGAAGGTTGGGATTCTGGCACCTCTGACACCAATGATCACACAGCGGTGACTGTGGCTCTGTAGCACCATCTGCTGGGGAAGGTTGGGATTCTGACACCAATGATCACACAGCGGTGACTGTGGCTCTGTAGCGCCATCTGCTGGGGAAGGTTGGGATTCTGACACCAATGATCACACAGCGGTGACTGTGGCTCTGTAGCACCATCTGCTGGGGAAAGTTGGGATTCTGGTACCTCTGACACCAATGATCACACAGCGGTGACTGTGGCTCTGTAGCACCATCTGCTGGGGAAGGTTGGGATTCTGACACCAATGATCACACAGCGGTGACTGTGGCTCTGTAGCTCCATCTGCTGGGGAAGGTTGGGATTCTGGCACCTCTGACACCAATGATCACACAGCGGTGACTGTGGCTCTGTAGCACCATCTGCTGGGGAAGGTTGGGATTCTGGCACCTCTGACACCAATGATCACACAGCGGTGACTGTGGCTCTGTAGCGCCATCTGCTGGGGAAGGTTGGGATTCTGGCACCTCTGACACCAATGATCACACAGCGGTGACTGTAGCTCTGTAGCACCATCTGCTGGGGAAAGTTGGGATTCTGGCACCTCTGACACCAATGATCACACAGCGGTGACTGTGGCTCTGTAGCTCCATCTGCTGGGGAAGGTTGGGATTCTGACACCAATGATCACACAGCGGTGACTGTGGCTCTGTAGCGCCATCTGCTGGGGAAGGTTGGGATTCTGACACCAATGATCACACAGCGGTGACTGTGGCTCTGTAGCGCCATCTGCTGGGGAAGGTTGGGATTCTGACACCAATGATCACACAGCGGTGACTGTGGCTCTGTAGCGCCATCTGCTGGGGAAAGTTGGGATTCTGGCACCAATGATCACACAGCGGTGACTGTGGCTCTGTAGCGCCATCTGCTGGGGAAAGTTGGGATTCTGGCACCAGAAAGAAAGGTTTTCCCATTTTCTATTTGGAGGAATAAAACTCCGTCCGTCCCATGTTGTGAGGCAGGTGCGAATGGTGCCATGAATAATGGAAGCCATCGCTCCTCGCGTCACATCCATGGTGCCAGTGTGGAGAGCAGAGAATAGAGGACGAGAGTGACAGGCGCTGGTGCCAGCGGTGATAACCCAGGACCAGGAGGCCTACAGCACTGAGCATACTATGGGGCGCATCCATGTCTGCGCCTTTATAATAATGAGGCTACAGAGTGGTCCCCTGGGGTACAGCCACGTGTCCAAACATGCCGCCCACCATCAGCATCCACTGAAATACCCCCTGGTGCCTCCTCCGCCCACGCACCAAGCTCACCCATCACAGTCCTACCAGCGCCCTAGTGACTGGCACTGGGGGCACCTGTGTATAACATGTCGGCAGCAGAGTGGTGAGACTGGTATCTCGCACAGCTCCAGGATCCACACGTGTTGTATGACACAAGTCCGGGGACAGGTAACGTGCCTGTGTGATGTGTGTGCGTTGCCGGAGCGCAGCACAGAGTATCACCAGGGTAAAGGCTCTGCAGATGTGGGTCCAGCACATTGGGGTTTCCTTCAGCCAATTAAAACAGCGCCTGACCCATCTCTGACCTCTGGGCCACGCATCAATGAGTACGACATGTCCAATGCAGTAACCCGGCCTTATCCTGATGCAGGGTCTGCTGGGCTATGGACAGGGGGTCCGCTGAGGCCTTGTGGTTAGAGACCCCCTTCCCCTCTCACGGCAGCTGGCATATAGCATAATACACTATGATGGAGATAATCGTGCAAGTCATAAAACATTCCCGGGAATTTTGCTCGGTGTCACCGAGCATATGGCTAATGGGGGACCCTGTACGGCTAATGGGGGACCCTGTACGGCTAATGGGGACCCTGTACGGCTAATGGGGGACCCTGTACGGCTAATGGGGGACCCTGTACGGGTAATGGGGATCCTGTGCGGCTAATGGGGGACCCTGTACGGGTAATGGGGACCCTGTGCGGCTAATGGGGGACCCTGTACGGCTAATGGGGACCCTGTACGGCTAATGGGGATCCTGTACGGCTAATGGGGGACCCTGTGCGGCTAATGGGGACCCTGTGCGGCTAATGGGGACCCTGTGCGGCTAATGGGGGACCCTGTACGGGTAATGGGGATCCTGTGCGGCTAATGGGGGACCCTGTACAGGTAATGAGGACCCTGTACGGGTAATGAGGACCCTGTACGGGTAATGGGGATCCTGTGCGGCTAATGGGGGACCCTGTGCGGCTAATGGGGACCCTGTGCGGCTAATGGGGACCCTGTACGGCTAATGGGGGACCCTGTGCGGCTAATGGGGGACCCTGTGCGGCTAATGGGGGACCCTGTGCGGCTAATGGGGACCCTGTATGGCTAATTGGGACCCTGTACGGCTAATGGGGGACCCTGTACGGCTAATGAGGACCCTGTACGGGTAATGGGGACCCTGTATGGCTAATGGGGACCCTGTATGGCTAATGGGGACCCTGTACGGCTAATGGGGGACCCTGTACGGCTAATGGGGACCCTGTGCGGCTAATGGGGACCCTGTGCGGCTAATGCGGGACCCTGTGCGGCTAATGGGGACCCTGTGCGGCTAATGGGGGACCCTGTACGGGTAATGGGGGACCCTGTACGGCTAATGGGGGACCCTGTATGGCTAATGGGGACCCTGTACGGCTAATGGGGGACCCTGTACGGGTAATGGGGACCCTGTGCGGCTAATGGGGGACCCTGTACGGGTAATGGGGACCCTGTATGGGTAATGGGGACCCTGTATGGCTAATGGGGATCCTGTACGGCTAATGGGGACCCAGTACGGCTAATGGGGACCCTGTATGACTAATGGGGATCCTGTATGGCTAATGGGGACCCTGTACGGGTAATGGGGACTCTGTGAGGCTAATGGGGACCCTCTACTTCTAAAGGGGACCCTGTACGGATAATGGGGGACTCTGTACAGATAATGGGGGACCCTGTACGGATAATGGGGACCCTGTACGGATAATGGGGACCCTGTACAGATAATGGGGGACCCTGTACGGATAATGGGGGACCCTGTACGGGTAATGGGGAACCTGTACGGCTAATGGGGATCCTGTACGGCTAATGGGGATCCTGTACGGCTAATGAGGATCCTGTACGGGTAATGGGGACCGTGTACTTCTAAAGGGGACCCTGTATGGATAATGGGGGACCCTGTACGGATAATGGGGACCTTGTACGGATAATGGGGGACCCTGTACGGTTGAGGGACCCTGTACGGCTAATGGGGGACCCTGTATGAATAATGGGGGACCCTGTACAGAAAACGGGGGACCCTGTGCGGCTAATGGGGGACCCTGTGCGGCTAATGGGGGACCCTGTGCGGCTAATGGGGGACCCTGTGCGGCTAATGGGGGACTCTGTACAGATAATGGGGGACCCTGTACGGCTAATGAGGGACCCTGTGCGGATAATGGGGGACCCTGTACGGATAATGAGGGACCCTGTACGGGTAATGGGGGACTCTGTACAGATAATGGGGGACCCTGTACGGCTAATGAGGGACCCTGTGCGGATAATGGGGGACCCTGTACGGATAATGAGGGACCCTGTACGGCTAATGGGGGACTCTGTACAGATAATGGGGGACCCTGTACGGCTAATGAGGGACCCTGTGCGGATAATGGGGGACCCTGTGCGGCTAATGGGGATCCTGTACGGCTAATGGGGGACCCTGTGCGGCTAATGGGGATCCTGTACGGCTAATGGGGGACCCTGTGCGGCTAATGGGGATCCTGTGCGGCTAATGGGGGACCCTGTGCGGCTAATGGGGGACCCTGTGCGGCTAATGGGGACCCTGTATGGCTAATGGGGACCCTGTGCGGCTAATGGGGGACCCTGTATGGCTAATGGGGACCCTGTATGGCTAATGGGGACCCTGTACGGGTAATGGGGACCCAGTACGGCTAATGGGGACCCTGTACGACTAATGGGGATCCTGTATGGCTAATGGGGACCCTCTACTTCTAAAGGGGACCCTGTACGGATAATGGGGGACTCTGTACAGATAATGGGGGACCCTGTACGGATAATGGGGGACCCTGTACGGATAATGGGGGACCCTGTACGGATAATGGGGGACCCTGTACGGATAATGGGGGACTCTGTACGGATAATGGGGGACCCTGTACGGATAATGGGGGACCCTGTACGGATAATGGGGACCCTGTACAGATAATGGGGGACCCTGTACGGATAATGGGGACCCTGTACGGGTAATGGGGAACCTGTACGGCTAATGAGGATCCTGTACGGGTAATGGGGACCGTGTACTTCTAAAGGGGACCCTGTACGGATAATGGGGACCTTGTACGGATAATGGGGGACCCTGTACGGCTAATGGGGGACCCTGTATGAATAATGGGGGACCCTGTACAGAAAACGGGGGACCCTGTACGGATAATGGGGGACCCTGTACGGATAATGGGGGACCCTGTACGGATAATGGGGGACCCTGTATGGATAATGAGGACCCTGTACAGATAATGGGGACCCTGTAAGGATAATGTGGGACCTTGTACTGTTATTGTGGCCCTGTACGGATAATGGGGACCCGGTAGGGCTAATGGGGATCCTGTACGGCTAATGGGGGACCCTGTATGGATAATGGGGACCCTGTACAGAAAACGGGGGACCCTGTACGGTTAATGGGGGACCCTGTACGGATAATGGGGGACCCTGTATGGATAATGAGGACCCTGTACAGATAATGGGGACCCTGTAAGGATAATGGGGGACCCTGTATGGCTGAGGGACCCTGTACGGATAATGGGGGACCCTGTAGGGCTAATGGGGACCCTGTACGGCTAATGGGGACATGGCTTAGAGGTCAGACTGCAGCTATGACCTACATACAGCGCCTCATTGCTGACACAGTTGGCATTTTCACGTTCACAGATCCCATGTCATTAGGACAGAAGCTGTTGACGCTCACCGACGCGTTCTGCTATACTGAGAATAAATGCGCAGCGCGGACAGATAGAAACGTATTCCTCATTTAAAATCTGGTCTGACTGGAAGAAGAAGGATTCTCTGCCTGGGCTGGAATAGAAGAGGTCTGACCCCAGGAGGAGAAGGGAGTCTGGTATAAGGGTTGTAGCGGCCCCCTCTCTGCTGCATGAATACAGGACAGGAGGGATTACTGACTGGGAAATCTCTTCTCATTCTGTGTGTGACCTCAATAATGACAATTCTGTGCAATCACTTCCCTGCTGTCCGAGGCCGGTGTAATGGCAAGAGAGTCCTCTAGGGGGCCCATACCTCCCGACTGTCCCGTTTTTCACGGGACCATCCCAATTTTGGGGATGGTCCCGCCCTCCGCTCGGGGCCGGTGGTGGTGGGGGAAGTTGGGAGTCCCTGCAGCCTGGAGGTAATATAAGTCTATTCAGAGACACAGAGGATGGAAAACGGAGGCGTAGCCGGCAGTGCCCTCATTTGCATAGGCCCCACCCCCTTTTTGGGGCACCCAACCACCCATTGGGGATGCAGGGCATCTGTAGGGTATACTGGTGGAAGGAAACACCCCCTTCTGCCCTCCCATAGGGGACACGGGGCATCTGTAGGGTATACTGGTGTAAGGTAACACCCCCTACCCGAGAGCCCTCCCATCGGAGACACGGGGCATCTGTAGGGTATACTTGTGGAAGGTAACACCCCCTTCCCGAGAGCCCTCCCATCAGAGACACGGGCATCTGTAGGGTATACTTGTGGAAGGTAACACCCCCTTCCCGAGAGCCCTCCCATCAGAGACACGGGCATCTGTAGGGTATACTGGTGGAAGGTAACACCCCCTTCCCGAGAGCCCTCCCATCAGAGACACGGGCATCTGTAGGGTATACTGGTGGAAGGTAATACCCCCTTCCCGAGAGCCCTCCCATCAGAGACACGGGGCATCTGTAGGGTATACTTGTGGAAGGTAACACCCCCTTCCCGAGAGCCCTCCCATCAGAGACACGGGGCATCTGTAGGGTATACTGGTGGAAGGAAACACACCCTTCTGCCCTCCCATAGGGGACACGGGGCATCTGTAGGGTATACTGGTGGAAGGTAACACCATCTTTCCGAGAGCCTTCCCATCGGAGACACGGGGCATCTGTAGGGTATACTGGTGGAAAGTAACACCCCCTTCCCGAGAGCCCTCCCATCGGAGACACGGGGCATCTGTAGGGTATACTGGTGTAAGGTAACACACCCTTCTGCCCTCCCATAGGGGACACGGGGCATCTGTAGGGTATACAGGTGGAAAGTAACACCCCCTTCCCGAGAGCCTTCCCATCAGAGACACGGGGCATCTGTAGGGTATACTGGTGGAAGGTAACACCCCCTTCCCGAGAGCCCTCCCATCAGAGACACGGGGCATCTGTAGGGTATACTGGTGGAAGGTAACACCCCCTTCCCGAGAGCCCTCCCATCAGAGACACGGGCATCTGTAGTGTATACTTGTGGAAGGTAACACCCCCTTCCCGAGAGCCCTCCCATCAGAGACACGGGGCATCTGTAGTGTATACTTGTGGAAGGTAACACCCCCTTCCCGAGAGCCTTCCCATCAGAGACACGGGGCATCTGTAGTGTATACTTGTGGAAGGTAACACCCCCTTCCCGAGAGCCTTCCCATCAGAGACACGGGGCATCTGTAGGGTATACTGGTGGAAGGTAACACCCCCTTCCCGAGAGCCCTCCCATCAGAGACACGGGCATCTGTAGTGTATACTTGTGGAAGGTAACACCCCCTTCCCGAGAGCCCTCCCATCAGAGACACGGGGCATCTGTAGTGTATACTTGTGGAAGGTAACACCCCCTTCCCGAGAGCCCTCCCATCAGAGACACGGGGCATCTGTAGGGTATACTTGTGGAAGGTAACACCCCCTTCCCGAGAGCCCTCCCATCAGAGACACGGGGCATCTGTAGGGTATACTGGTGGAAGGTAACACCCCCTTCCCGAGAACCCTCCCATCAGAGACACGGGGCATCTGTAGGGTATACTGGTGGAAGGTAACACCCCCTTCCCGAGAGCCCTCCCATCAGAGACACGGGGCATCTGTAGGGTATACTGGTGGAAGGTAACACCCCCTTCCCGAGAGCCCTCCCATCAGAGACACAGGCATCTGTAGTGTATACTGGTGGAAGGTAACACCCCCTTCCCGAGAGCCCTCCCATCAGAGACACAGGCATCTGTAGTGTATACTGGTGGAAGGTCACACCTACTTCCCGAGAGCCTTCGCATCAGAGACACGGGGCATCTGTAGGGTATGCTGGTGGAAGGTAACACCCCCTTCCCGAGAGCCTTCCCATCGGAGACACGGGGCATCTGTAGGGTATGCTGGTGGAAGTTAACACCCCCTTCCCGAGAGCCTTCCCATCAGAGACACGGGGCATCTGTAGGGTATACTGGTGGAAGGTAACACCCCCTTCCCGAGAGCCTTCCCATCAGAGACACGGGGCATCTGTAGGGTATACTGGTGGAAGGTAACACCCCCTTCCCGAGAGCCCTCCCATCAGAGACACGGGGCATCTGTAGGGTATGCTGGTGGAAGGTAACACCCCTTTCCCGAGAGCCCTCCCATCAGAGACACTGGCATCTGTAGTGTATACTTGTGGAAGGTAACACCCCCTTCCCGAGAGCCCTCCCATCAGAGACACGGGGCATCTGTAGGGTATACTGGTGGAAGGTAACACCCCCTTCCCGAGAGCCTTCCCATCAGAGACACGGGGCATCTGTAGGGTATGCTGGTGGAAGGTAACACCCCCTTCCCGAGAGCCTTCCCATCAGAGACACGGGGCATCTGTAGGGTATACTGGTGGAAGGTAACACCCCCTTCCCGAGAGCCCTCCCATCAGAGACACGGGGCATCTGTAGGGTATACTGGTGGAAGGTAACACCCCTTTCCCGAGAGCCCTCCCATCAGAGACACGGGGCATCTGTAGGGTATACTGGTGGAAGGTAACACCCCCTTCCCGAGAGCCCTCCCATCAGAGACACGGGGCATCTGTAGGGTATGCTGGTGGAAGGTAACACCCCTTTCCCGAGAGCCCTCCCATCAGAGACACTGGCATCTGTAGTGTATACTTGTGGAAGGTAACACCCCCTTCCCGAGAGCCCTCCCATCAGAGACACGGGGCATCTGTAGGGTATACTGGTGGAAGGTAACACCCCCTTCCCGAGAGCCTTCCCATCAGAGACACGGGGCATCTGTAGGGTATGCTGGTGGAAGGTAACACCCCCTTCCCGAGAGCCTTCCCATCAGAGACACGGGGCATCTGTAGGGTATACTGGTGGAAGGTAACACCCCCTTCCCGAGAGCCCTCCCATCAGAGACACGGGGCATCTGTAGGGTATACTGGTGGAAGGTAACACCCCTTTCCCGAGAGCCCTCCCATCAGAGACACGGGCATCTGTAGTGTATACTTGTGGAAGGTAACACCCCCTTCCCGAGAGACCTCCCATCAGAGACACGGGGCATCTGTAGGGTATGCTGGTGGAAGGTAACACCCCCTTCCCGAGAGCCTTCCCATCAGAGACACGGGGCATCTGTAGGGTATACTGGTGGAAGGTAACACCCCCTTCCCGAGAGCCCTCCCATCAGAGACACAGGCATCTGTAGTGTATACTGGTGGAAGGTAACACCCCCTTCCCGAGAGCCCTCCCATCAGAGACACAGGCATCTGTAGTGTATACTGGTGGAAGGTCACACCTACTTCCCGAGAGCCTTCGCATCAGAGACACGGGGCATCTGTAGGGTATGCTGGTGGAAGGTAACACCCCCTTCCCGAGAGCCTTCCCATCGGAGACACGGGGCATCTGTAGGGTATGCTGGTGGAAGGTAACACCCCCTTCCCGAGAGCCTTCCCATCAGAGACACGGGGCATCTGTAGGGTATACTGGTGGAAGGTAACACCCCCTTCCCGAGAGCCTTCCCATCAGAGACACGGGGCATCTGTAGGGTATACTGGTGGAAGGTAACACCCCCTTCCCGAGAGCCCTCCCATCAGAGACACGGGGCATCTGTAGGGTATGCTGGTGGAAGGTAACACCCCTTTCCCGAGAGCCCTCCCATCAGAGACACGGGCATCTGTAGTGTATACTTGTGGAAGGTAACACCCCCTTCCCGAGAGCCCTCCCATCAGAGACACGGGGCATCTGTAGGGTATACTGGTGGAAGGTAACACCCCCTTCCCGAGAGCCTTCCCATCAGAGACACGGGGCATCTGTAGGGTATGCTGGTGGAAGGTAACACCCCCTTCCCGAGAGCCTTCCCATCAGAGACACGGGGCATCTGTAGGGTATACTGGTGGAAGGTAACACCCCCTTCCCGAGAGCCCTCCCATCAGAGACACGGGGCATCTGTAGGGTATACTGGTGGAAGGTAACACCCCTTTCCCGAGAGCCCTCCCATCAGAGACACGGGCATCTGTAGTGTATACTTGTGGAAGGTAACACCCCCTTCCCGAGAGACCTCCCATCAGAGACACGGGGCATCTGTAGGGTATGCTGGTGGAAGGTAACACCCCCTTCCCGAGAGCCTTCCCATCAGAGACACGGGGCATCTGTAGGGTATACTGGTGGAAGGTAACACCCCCTTCCCGAGAGCCCTCCCATCAGAGACACGGGGCATCTGTAGGGTATACTGGTGGAAGGTAACACCCCTTTCCCGAGAGCCCTCCCATCAGAGACACGGGCATCTGTAGTGTATACTTGTGGAAGGTAACACCCCCTTCCCGAGAGACCTCCCATCAGAGACACGGGCATCTGTAGGGTATACTGGTGGAAGGTAACACCCCCTTCCCGAGAGCCCTCCCATCAGAGACACGGGGCATCTGTAGGGTATACTGGTGGAAGGTAACAATCCCTTCCCGAGAGCCTTCCCATCAGAGACACGGGGCATCTGTAGTGTATACTGGTGGAAGGTAACACCCCTTTCTTGAGAGCCCTCCCATCGGAGACACGGGGCATCTGTAGGGTATACTGGTGGAAGGTAACACCCCCTTCCCGAGAGCCTTCACATCAGAGACACGGGGCATCTGTAGTGTATACTTGTGGAAGGTAACACCCCCTTCCCGAGAGCCTTCCCATCAGAGACACAGGGCATCTGTAGGGTATACTGGTGGAAGGTAACACCCCCTTCCCGAGAGCCCTCCCATCAGAGACACGGGCATCTGTAGGGTATACTGGTGGAAGGTAACACCCCCTACCCGAGAGCCCTCCCATCAGAGACACGGGCATCTGTAGGGTATACTGGTGGAAGGTAACACCCCCTTCCCGAGAGCCCTCCCATCAGAGACACGGGGCATCTGTAGGGTATACTGGTGGAAGGTAACACCCCCTTCCCGAGAGCCTTCCCATCAGAGACACGGGGCATCTGTAGGGTATACTGGTGGAAGGTAACACCCACAAATGCTTAGGTCCATTACAAACAAATAGCTCTCCCCCGGCCCAACTCATCCCAATGAGCAGTACTCACCACTGTGCAACCTTCATCTTTATAAAACTGTGGCAACAGCAATACATGTAGGTGGTATGCTAAGTGTGGTGAATGTGCCCAGCAGCACCCTGATAAGAACTTTGGGGAAAAAGTGCCAGATCCAGCCCCAAATATTGGAATACAGCAGGATCTCACTTTGGTTCTTCATTCTCAAGGGACCTCACCTTGTATGGCCTATTCATCTAGGGAGGAACCTTTACTGTATATTTGGATTGACCACCCGCTTATCTTTGCTGCTGCTTGGCGGAGAAGCTCATACTGAGTGCCAAACTAGTTATCTTCTTTGCTGCTGTGCAACCTTCTGCATGTGTAAATATGACGCACACTTCCACAGCCGGCGGCTAGTGCATGCAGCAGTCCTCTACCTGGCGGCTAGTGCATGCAGCAGTCCTCTACCTGGCGGCTAGTGCATGCAGCAGTCCTCTACCTGGCGGCTAGTGCATGCAGCAGTCCTCTACCTGGCGGCTAGTGCATGCAGCAGTCCTCTAGCTGGCGGCTAGTGCATGCAGCAGTCCTCTAGCTGGCGGCTAGTGCATGCAGCAGTCCTCTAGCTGGCGGCTAGTGCATGCAGCAGTCCTCTACCTGGTGGCTAGTGCATGCAGCAGTCCTCTACCTGGCGGCTAGTGCATGCAGCAGTCCTCTACCTGGCGGCTAGTGCATGCAGCAGTCCTCTACCTGGCGGCTAGTGCATGCAGCAGTCCTCTACCTGGCGGCTAGTGCATGCAGCAGTCCTCTACCTGGCGGCTAGTGCATGCAGCAGTCCTCTACCTGGCGGCTAGTGCATGCAGCAGTCCTCTACCTGGCGGCTAGTGCATGCAGCAGTCCTCTACCTGGTGGCTAGTGCATGCAGCAGTCCTCTACCTGGTGGCTAGTGCATGCAGCAGTCCTCATACCCGGCAGCTAGTGTGTTCAGCAGACCTCTATATCTGAATGATTAGTGTGTACAGCAGTCCTCCATGTCTGGCGCCTCTTATATAATCCAGACCAATATATTGGGTGGTTAGTGTATACGGCAGACCTCTGTATCCGGTGGTTAGTGTATGCGGCAGACATCTGTATCTGGTGGTTAGTGTATACGGCAGACCTCTGTATCCGGTGGTTAGTGTATACGGCAGACCTCTGTATCCGGTGGTTAGTGTATACGGCAGACCTCTGTATCCGGTGGTTAGTGTATACGGCAGACCTCTGTATCCGGTGGTTAGTGTATACGGCAGACCTCTGTATCCGGTGGTTAGTGTATACGGCAGACCTCTGTATCCGGTGGTAAGTGTATGCGGCAGACATCTGTATCTGGTGGTTAGTGTATACGGCAGACCTCTGTATCCGGTGGTTAGTGTATACGGCAGACCTCTGTATCCGGTGGTTAGTGTATACGGCAGACCTCTGTATCCGGTGGTAAGTGTATGCGGCAGACATCTGTATCTGGTGGTTAGTGTATGCGGCAGACCTCTGTATCTGGTGGTTAGTGTATACGGCAGACCTCTGTATCTGGTGGTTAGTGTATGCGGCAGACCTCTGTATCTGGTGGTTAGTGTATGCGGCAGACCTCTGTATCCGGTGGTTAGTGTATACGGCAGACCTCTGTATCCGGTGGTTAGTGTATACGGCAGACCTCTGTATCCGGTGGTTAGTGTATACGGCAGACCTCTGTATCCGGTGGTTAGTGTATGCGGCAGACCTCTGTATCCGGTGGTTAGTGTATACGGCAGACCTCTGTATCCGGTGGTTAGTGTATACGGCAGACCTCTGTATCCGGTGGTTAGTGTATACGGCAGACCTCTGTATCCGGTGGTTAGTGTATACGGCAGACCTCTGTATCCGGTGGTTAGTGTATACGGCAGACCTCTGTATCTGGTGGTTAGTGTATACGGCAGACCTCTGTATCCGGTGGTTAGTGTATGCGGCAGACCTCTGTATCCGGTGGTTAGTGTATACGGCAGACCTCTGTATCCGGTGGTTAGTGTATACAGCAGACCTCTATATCTGGTGGTTAGTGTATACGGCAGACCTCTGTATCCGGTGGTTAGTGTATACGGCAGACCTCTGTATCCGGTGGTTAGTGTATACGGCAGACCTCTGTATCCGGTGGTTAGTGTATACGGCAGACCTCTGTATCCGGTGGTTAGTGTATACGGCAGACCTCTGTATCCGGTGGTTAGTGTATACGGCAGACCTCTGTATCTGGTGGTTAGGGTATACGGCAGACCTCTGTATCTGGTGGTTAGGGTATACGGCAGACCTCTGTATCTGGTGGTTAGGGTATACGGCAGACCTCTGTATCTGGTGGTTAGTGTATACAGCAGACCTCTATCTGGTGGTTAGTGTATACAGCAGATCTCTATATCTGGTGGTTAGTGTATACAGCAGACCTCTGTATCTGGTGGTTAGTGTATACAGCAGACCTCTGTATCTGGTGGTTAGTGTATACGGCAGACCTCTGTATCTGGTGGTTAGTGTATACGGCAGACCTCTGTATCCGGTGGTTAGTGTATACAGCAGACCTCTGTATCCGGTGGTTAGTGTATACAGCAGACCTCTATCTGGTGGTTAGTGTATACAGCAGATCTCTATATCTGGTGGTTAGTGCATGCAGCAGTCCTCTGTATCCGGTGGTTAATATCCTGAAATCCCAAGGCATTCCCTTCTGATTGTTACAAGAGGTTGTGAGCGAATCAGCACTTTTACAACTGAGTGCAGGGTTCCCAGTGGCTGCAGGCTTTACACGCGTACTCCTGTTTTAAGTCACTACAAGGGTCCTGGAGAGGGAGAGTGCCTCTGGAAACGTATCTGCACTTCCTCGCCTCCGACTCGGTAACAGGGCATTGTGGGGGTTTGGTTAATTGCACCCCGCCTGGTGCTCCTGTGTATCATGAAGTGAGATGTTATGCAAGGGAAACCCCAGTTACCTCTCCCACACAAAGCAAGTGCATGAACCCACAGCCAGGGAAGCCTTCTCAGCACCCTATCCACCTTTCAGCAGCTTCCCTTTTATTATAACATAGGAAGAGGGACCATTCACCATTTACATTTGTATATATAATATACAGTATGAGGTTCTCGGCATAGTATTGGCCAATAGTAGGAGCCTGCCCACCACTTGTCAAGGTGGCCACGTCGGACAGATCCCTAACATTGTGGGGGTTCACCCCCAAACCACCCCATCCAGACCACCCCAGGGCACCACACAAATAAAAAGATAAAGTGGAGTATCAGAGTGTAAAGGGTGAGCTCTCAGAGTGTTGTTATAAAAAAGAGAAGTGAAGAAGTGCAGTATCAGTGCTAAGAAAGTGAAAAAATGTAAATAAATGGCTGTGTCCCGGACCCACCGGTCACTCCTCCAGGTACGTCAATCTGAGCAGCACCAGCCGTGACTGGGGTTTACTTTAGACACACGGGTCCTCTATATACGGTCACAGCCACCAATGCACATTTTGAAAGAGCGCTTACATACGCCTGGATACACAATACAAAGAGGCTTCTAGCGAAAAGCCGCCCTCTAAGAAACACAAAGTCAGAACCGGAAATATGAATTATTTATTCTAAGAATACTTCAGAGCTTAGTTATAAAAATGGTTACAAAGATTTCTAAAGTATACACAGTATGAAACATGGGAAAAGATCCACAAAGCCTTATACCTAAGATAGGTTGAGTAAGTGTATTTCTGTCTGTAGGAGACCATCACAGAGGTATGTCAGTACAATAGTGAGATATCAGAGTGTCAGTACAATAGTGAGGTACCAGAGTGTCAGTATAATAGTGAGGTACCAGAGTGTCAGTATAATAAGGAGGCACCAGAGTGTCAGTATAATAAGGAGGCACCAGAGCGTCAGTATAATAATGTCAGTATCAGTGTCGGAACTTACAAGTGGTTGGCCCAGGTGCAAAACTAAATTTTTGGGCCCTCCTCTTCCACTACAAACCAAGTTCACAATATGCCACATAGTAGTGGGTGGCAGAAGTGGGCCCCTTAGTCTTTAGGGGCCCCGGTGCAATGCACCTGCTGCACCAATGGTAGTTCTGCCTCTGGTCAGTATAATAGTGTCAGTATAATAGTGAGGTATCAGAGTGTCAGTATAATAGTGTCAGTATAATAGTGAGGTACCAGAGTGTCAGTATAATAGTGTCAGTATAATAGTGAGGTACCAGAGTATCAGTATAATAGTGTCAGTATAATAGTGAGGTATCAGAGTGTTAGTATAATAAGGAGGTATGAGAGTGTTTGATACCTCACTATTATACTAACAGTCTGATACCTCACTATTATACTGAGTGTCGGTATAATAGCGAGGTATCAGAGAGTCAGTATAATAGTGATATATCAGCTTGTCAGTATAATAGTGTCAGTATAATAGTGAGGTATCAGAGAGTCAGTGTAAGAGATATCAGTGTCAGTATAATAGTGAGGTATCAGAGTGTCAGTATAATAGTGAGGTATCAGAGTGTCAGTATAATAGTGTCAGTATAATAGTGAGGTATCAGTGTCAGTATAATAGTGTCAGTATAATAGTGAGGTATCAGAGTGTCAGTAGAATAGTGAGGTATCAGAGTGTCAGTATAATAGTGAGATATCAGAGTGTCAGTATAATAGTGAGATATCAGAGTGTCAGTATAATAGTGAGATATCAGAGTGTCAGTATAATAGTGAGGTATCAGAGTGTCAGTAGAATAGTGAGGTATCAGAGTGTCAGTAGAATAGTGAGGTATCCGAGTGTCAGTAGAATAGTGAGGTATCAGAGTGTCAGTATAATAGTGATATATCAGCTTGTCAGTATAATAGTGTCAGTATAATAGTGAGGTATCAGAGAGTCAGTGTAAGAGATATCAGTGTCAGTATAATAGTGAGGTATCAGAGTGTCAGTATAATAGTGAGGTATCAGAGTGTCAGTATAATAGAGTCAGTATAATAGTGAGGTATCAGAGTGTCAGTAAAATAGTGAGATATCACAGTGTCAGTATAATAGTGTCAGTATAATAGTGAGGTATCAGAGAGTCAGTGTAAGAGATATCAGTGTCAGTATAATAGTGAGATATCAGAGTGTCTGTATAATAGTGAGATATCAGTGTCAGTATAATAGTGAGGTATCAGAGTGTCAGTATAATAGTGAGGTATCAGAGTGTCAGTATAATAGTGAGGTATCAGAGTGTCAGTATAATAGTGAGGTATCAGAGTGTCAGTATAATAGTGAGGTATCAGAGTGTCAGTATAATAGTGAGATATCAGAGTGTCAGTATAATAGTGAGATATCAGAGTGTCAGTATAATAGTGAGATATCAGAGTGTCAGTATAATAGTGAGATATCAGAGTGTCAGTATAATAATGAGATATCAGAGTGTCAGTATAAAAGTGAGATTCAGAGTGTCAGTATAATAGTGAGATATCAGAGTGTCAGTATAGTAGTGAGGTATCAGTGTCAGTATAATAGTGAGATATCAGAGTGTCAGTATAATAGTGAGGTATCAGAGTGTCAGTATAATAGTGAGGTATCAGAGTGTCAGTATAATAGTGAGGTATCAGAGTGTCAGTATAATAGTGAGGTATCAGAGTGTCAGTATAATAGTGAGGTATCAGAGTTTCAGTATAATAGTGAGGTATCAGAGTGTCAGTATAATAGTGAGGTATCAGAGTGTCAGTATAATAGTGAGGTATCAGAGTGTCAGTATAATAGTGAGATATCAGAGTGTCAGTATAATAGTGAGATATCAGAGTGTCAGTATAATAGTGAGATATCAGAGTGTCAGTATAATTTATATCAGTGTCAGTATAATAGTGAGATATCAGAGTGTCAGTATAATAGTGAGGTATCAGTGTCAGTATAATAGTGAGGTATCAGAGTGTCAGTATAATAGAGTCAGTATAATAGTGAGGTATCAGT
The DNA here is from genome assembly GCF_055691185.1 of Crinia signifera. Taxonomy (NCBI): domain Eukaryota; kingdom Metazoa; phylum Chordata; class Amphibia; order Anura; family Myobatrachidae; genus Crinia; species Crinia signifera. The sequence goes on from NC_139226.1 coordinate 1,561,978, forward strand.
GTCAGTATAATAGTGTCAGTATAATAGTGAGATATCAGAGTGTCAGTATAATAATGAGATATCAGAGTGTCAGTATAATAGTGAGATATCAGAGTGTCAGTATAAGAATGAGATATCAGAGTGTCAGTATAAAAGTGAGATATCAGTGTCAGTATAACAGTGAGATATCAGAGTGTCAGTATAACAGTGAGATATCAGAGTGTCAGTATAATAGTGAGGTATCAGAGTGTCAGTATAATAGTGAGGTATCAGAGTGTCAGTATAATAGTGAGATATCAGAGTGTCAGTATAATAGTGAGATATCAGAGTGTCAGTATAATAGTGAGATATCAGAGTGTCAGTATAATTTATATCAGTGTCAGTATAATAGTGAGATATCAGAGTGTCAGTATAATAGTGAGATATCAGAGTGTCAGTATAATAGTGAGATATCAGAGTGTCAGTATAATAGTGAGGTATCAGAGTGTCAGTATAATAGTGAGATATCAGAGTGTCAGTATAGTAGTGAGGTATCAGTGTCAGTATAATAGTGAGATATCAGAGTGTCAGTATAATAGTGAGGTATCAGAGTGTCAGTATAATAGTGAGATATCAGTGTCAGTATAATAGTGAGGTATCAGAGTGTCAGTATAATAGTGAGGTATCAGAGTGTCAGTATAACAGTGAGGTATCAGAGTGTCAGTATAACAGTGAGTTATCAGAGTGTCAGTATAACAGTGAGATATCAGAGTGTCAGTATAACAGTGAGATATCAGAGTGTCAGTATAACAGTGAGATATCAGAGTGTCAGTATAATAGTGAGGTATCAGAGTGTCAGTATAATAGTGAGGTATCAGAGTGTCAGTTTAATAGTGAGATATCAGAGTGTCAGTATAACAGTGAGGTATCAGAGTGTCAGTATAACAGTGAGGTATCAGAGTGTCAGTATAACAGTGAGGTATCAGAGTGTCAGTATAACAGTGAGATATCAGAGTGTCAGTATAACAGTGAGATATCAGAGTGTCAGTATAACAGTGAGATATCAGAGTGTCAGTATAACAGTGAGATATCAGAGTGTCAGTATAACAGTGAGGTATCAGAGTGTCAGTATAACAGTGAGATATCAGAGTGTCAGTATAATAGTGAGATATCAGAGTGTCAGTATAATAGTGAGGTATCAGAGTGTCAGTATAATAGTGAGGTATCAGAGTGTCAGTATAATAGTGAGATATCAGAGTGTCAGTATAATAGTGAGGTATCAGAGTGTCAGTATAATAGTGAGATATCAGAGTGTCAGTATAATAGTGAGGTATCAGAGTGTCAGTACAACAGTGAGGTATCAGAGTGTCAGTATAACAGTGAGATATCAGAGTGTCAGTAAATAGTGAGGTATCAGAGTGTCAGTATAATAGTGAGATATCAGAGTGTCAGTAAATAGTGAGGTATCAGAGTGTCAGTATAACAGTGAGATATCAGAGTGTCAGTATAACAGTAAGATATCAGAGTGTCAGTACAATAGTGAGATATCAGAGTGTCAGTACAATAGTGAGATATCAGAGTGTCAGTATAACAGTGAGGTATCAGAGTGTCAGTATAACAGTGAGGTATCAGAGTGTCAGTATAATAGTGAGATATCAGAGTGTCAGTATAACAGTGAGGTATCAGAGTGTCAGTATAATAGTGAGGTATCAGAGTGTCAGTATAATAGTGAGGTATCAGAGTGTCAGTATAATAGTGAGGTATCAGATTGTCAGTATAATAGTGAGGTATCAGAGTGTCAGTAGAATAGTGAGATATCAGAGTGTCAGTATAATAGTGAGGTATCAGAGTGTCAGTATAATAGTGAGATATCAGAGTGTCAGTATAATAGTGAGATATCAGAGTGTCAGTATAATAGTGAGATATCAGAGTGTCAGTATAACGGTGAGGTATCAGAGTGTCAGTATAATAGTGAGATATCAGAGTGTCAGTATAATAGTGAGGTATCAGAGTGTCAGTATAACAGTGAGATATCAGAGTGTCAGTACAATAGTGAGGTATCAGAGTGTCAGTAAATAGTGAGGTATCAGAGTGTCAGTAAATAGTGAGGTATCAGAGTGTCAGTATAATAGTGAGATATCAGAGTGTCAGTAAATAGTGAGGTATCAGAGTGTCAGTATAACAGTGAGATATCAGAGTGTCAGTATAACAGTAAGATATCAGAGTGTCAGTACAATAGTGAGATATCAGAGTGTCAGTACAATAGTGAGATATCAGAGTGTCAGTATAACAGTAAGATATCAGAGTGTCAGTACAATAGTGAGATATCAGAGTGTCAGTACAATAGTGAGATATCAGAGTGTCAGTATAACAGTGAGGTATCAGAGTGTCAGTATAATAGTGAGATATCAGAGTGTCAGTATAATAGTGAGGTATCAGAGTGTCAGTATAATAGTGAGGTATCAGAGTGTCAGTATAATAGTGAGGTATCAGAGTGTCAGTATAATAGTGAGGTATCAGATTGTCAGTAGAATAGTGAGATATCAGAGTGTCAGTATAATAGTGAGATATCAGAGTGTCAGTATAATAGTGAGGTATCAGAGTGTCAGTATAATAGTGAGGTATCAGAGTGTCAGTATAATAGTGAGATATCAGAGTGTCAGTATAATAGTGTGAGTTATCAGATCTCATTTACACTAATTACAATAACTATGTAACACAGTGTGGATCTCAGGATTGGCGGGTACACATGATAGTGTGGACTCGGCGCCCTGACATAAGCACTTTTAAATTCATCATAAATTGTTTAAGTAACAGTATAGACACCAATTATAGAGTACAGAGCACAAGTTATTTTAAAGCTAGTTCAAGTATTGTACGTTATATGTAGTCGAGAATACAAGATCTGACAGTGTATGAGATTATCATCCAGCTCACAGGAGATTGATAGTACTGTCAGCGCCACCTAGTGATCACTGGTTAAATACTAGCCGAGCAGGCTAGACACATTGAATAAATAAGCACATCATCACGTTTTTTAGAATAATAATCATCAGAAGATATCATAAGCACTGTTTTTAGATATAAATGTTGATGTGTGGAGATTTCCGAACTAATGTTATGTATACACGTTTTTTGCAGTGTTGTCAGTCAAAGCATCGTGACCCCGGACGGTGCCGCGTCACCTCCGGTGGGAGGATCCGGAAGGGAGACAGAGAGCACGCCGGTGGGCGGATGTGAGAGCAGACAGCACCGGGATGGGTAAGTTGCATACCTCCCAACTTCCGTCCGGAGGAAATAGGGACACTCGCGCGGCTTTGCCGCTCGAGCGCCCGAAAAGGGGGTGGGGCATATGCAAATGAGGGCGCGGCTTATGCTAATTAGCCGCAACCTCATTTTCATACGAGAATAGACGCTGTGCGCATGCGCACAGCGTCTATTCTACTAGATTGGGGGGTCTCCCAACTGCCACCCCCCGCAGCGGGACAATGCCTGCCGCGGGTGGGACGTCGGGACAGGACCCGAAAATCGGGACTGTCCCGACGGAATCGTGACAGTTGGGAGGTATGAAGTTGCATTTATGTATAAATATGTCACATATTGTATATGTGAACTGATTATGTCCTGAAGACGGGCTAGGCCCGAAACGCCGTAGGCATAAGTAAACGACCTGGAGTGACATCGTTTCTTACATTGTATGCAAGTGGAACCGCTTTCACCCTCGATGGGCACCCGGGCCAGCTGATTACTGCAAAAGGAGAGGGGCAGTGCCGGACTTGATAAGCAGTATATATATATTTACCTCTGCTGCTGCATCCCATTGTCCCAAGTGCCAGTCCCGTGCTCGCTATATATATATATATATATATATATATATATATATATATATATATATATATATATATATATATATATATATATATATATATATATATATATATATATATATATATATATATACAAAGAATTATGTAATGTTAAATGGGTGAACCCCCAAAATGTGAGTAAGCCCACACACTGTATTGGGTAACAGGTCTGTAAGGCTCAGCCCTGCTATCTGTGTTCGGTACTTGTTTAGTTTCACGGCGGCAGTATGGCCGTATGCAGTATGGCGGCAGTATGGCCGTATGCAGTATGGCGGCAGTATGGCCGTATGCAGTATGGCGGCAGTATGGCCGTATGCAGTATGGCGGCAGTATGGCCGTATGCAGTATGGCGGCAGTATGGCCGCCGTGAACTTCCGGCTGCTGCGCTTACTAAACTATCAAAAATAAGGTAAATGAACTCTATGCCAATGAAGATAGTTCATACCCCTACTATCCACGTTGGCATAGAGTTAATTTTCGATAGCGCGGCGAACGTAGCGAGCCAACGAGCCCGCAGCGTGGGCGAGCGAAGCGCAAGGGGACTCAGACGCACGGCTGCTGCCGCCGTGTAAATAAACAAGTACCGTGTGTACTATAGTTATGGTCTGTGGATGACAATTCCACTACATAGATTTGTGCATCTGGGAAAGTTCCAGGGTGATCTCCTATGTACTATTGTCAGTGGCGGGTTTTACCTATGGGCTGCATCCCCCCCCCCCCAGGTAAAATCTGCCACTGTAGTGAAGCCAGATGCAGTCTGTGAGACTGTGACTGGCAGTGACCTCCAATTGGAAGTCCGACCTGCCAGTCACCGAGGCAGGCCCATTGGGAGGTGTTCCCTCCCTCCGGGACGCATTTCTGCGGCTGCTGGGCAAACTCAGTAATTGCGCATGTTCACTACCTACATCTGTACTGCGCACACGCTGTCTCCCGGTGCCTGTAACTTACATTGTACAGGGGCCGGGACCAAGATTGCTTCTATGGGCTGTTGCCGAAGCTGGCTGCATGCACAGTACAGATGTTTGTACTGCGCATACAACAGTCCCGGCGCCCGCAATCGTTGGACAGGTGCCGGGGATGGGAGGAGAGTGGCGGCAACAGGGGGAGGGGGGTTCCTGCAGCCATAGGCAGCCCCCCTCCCCCAAAAAGGTAGGAGCCGCCACTGACTATTGTGTGTAACTGTAGGTTCAATCCATGAACCTTATAGATCACGTTATAATATAGAATATAGATGAATGCAGCACACAGACAGAGCATGCTGAGCTTTGTGGTGCATATTCTGTGTAACATCAGGGCATAGTACCAGCCGAGACCAGAGACATTATTCCTCAGTATTCCTCTGCACAGCATCTGGCCGCTGGGATCAACAGGACTCTATTAACTATTTCATGTCAGGGTTAATCCCCTTCACTTAAATCCTCTGTTACCCCTGCCAGGGAGAGGATCACAGTATATTTACATCTCTCATTTCCTAAAGTGAATCATCATCACGGAGTATATAGGGTATATCGAGTATATAGGGAACGGGAATCTGGGGAATACAACCTTTGTGATGATTATACTGGGATTCTCATCTGATGTTACTGGTGTGCAAATCCCTGCACTGGCCAATGGAGGGGGCCGAGGAGAGCAATAATCTGCAGTCAGAAGTTAGGAATTAAGCCGAACGCTTCCATTCAGATCAACATGTAGATGGCACAGGAAGATCTCCATCATTCACCATAGAGGACCACACACATCCAAACATAGAAAGGTAAGTCCGCTGGTCTAGGTATCGGAGGGTGGCAGCTACATCACACCCAGGGTATCCGCTGGTCTAGGTGACGGGGGGGGGGGGGGGGCAGGTACATCACACCCAGGGTATCCGCTGGTCTAGGTGTCGGGGGAGCAGGTACGTCACAGCCAGGGTATCCGCTGGTCTAGGTGTCGGAGGGTGGCAGCTACATCACAGCCAGGGTATCCACTGGTCTAGGTGTCGGAGGGTGGCAGCTACGTCACAGCCAGGGTATCCGCTGGTCTAGGTGTCGGAGGGTGGCAGGTACATCACAGCCAGGGTATCCGGTGGTCTAGGTGTCGGAGGGTGGCAGCTACATCACAGCCAGGGTATCCGCTGGTCTAGGTGTCAGAGGGTGGCAGGTACATCACAGCCAGGGTATCCGGTGGTCTAGGTGACGGGGGAGCAGGTACGTCACAGCCAGGGTATCCGGTGGTCTAGGTGTCGGAGGGTGGCAGGTACATCACAGCCAGGGTATCCGCTGGTCTAGGTGTCAGAGGGTGGCAGCTACGTCACAGCCAGGGTATCCGCTGGTCTAGGTGTCGGAGGGTGGCAGGTACATCACAGCCAGGGTATCCGGTGGTCTAGGTGTCGGAGGGTGGCAGCTACATCACAGCCAGGGTATCCGCTGGTCTAGGTGTCAGAGGGTGGCAGGTACATCACAGCCAGGGTATCCGGTGGTCTAGGTGACGGGGGAGCAGGTACGTCACAGCCAGGGTATCCGGTGGTCTAGGTGTCGGAGGGTGGCAGGTACATCACAGCCAGGGTATCCGGTGGTCTAGGTGACGGGGGGGCGGGGAGCAGGTACATTACAGCCAGGGTATCCGGTGGTCTAGGTGACGGGGGGGGGGCAGGTACATCACAGCCAGGGTATCCGCAGGTCTAGGTGTCGGAGGGTGGCAGCTACGTCACAGCCAGGGTATCCGGTGGTCTAGGTGACGGGGAGTGGGTACATCACAGCCAGGGTATCCGGTGGTCTAGGTGACGGGGGGAGCAGGTACATCACAGCCAGGGTATCCACTGGTCTAGGTGTCGGAGGGTGGCAGGTACATCACAGCCAGGGTATCCGGTGGTCTAGGTGTCAGAGGGTGGCAGGTACATCACAGCCAGGGTATCCGGTGGTCTAGGTGACGGGGGAGGGGGGGAGCAGGTACGTCACAGCCAGGGTATCCGGTGGTCTAGGTGACGGGGGAGCAGGTACGTCACAGCCAGGGTATCCGGTGGTCTAGGTGACGGGGGGAGCAGATACATCACAGCCATGGTATCCGGTGGTCTAGGTGACGGGGGGAGCGGATACATCACAGCCAGGGTATCCGGTGGTCTAGGTGACTGGGGGAGCAGGTATATCATAGCCTGGGTATCCGGTGGTCTAGGCGACGGACTTACGGAAGAGGAGCAGTCACTTTAAAGCCAGGGTATCCGCTGGTCTTGGTGACGGGGGGGGGGGGGAGCAGGTACATTACAGCCAGGGTATCCACTGGTCTAGGTGACGGGGGGGAGCAGGTACATCACAGCCAGGGTATCCACTGGTCTAGGTGACGGGGGGAGCAGGTACGTTACAGCCAGGGTATCCGGTGGTCTAGGTGACGGGGGGGGGGGAGCAGGTACATCACAGCCAGGGTATCCGGTGGTCTTGGTGATGGGGGGGCAGGTACGTCACAGCCAGGGTATCCGGTGGTCTAGGTGACGGGGGGAGCAGGTACGTCACAGCCAGGGTATCCACTGGTCTAGGTGACGGGGGAGCAGGTACGTTACAGCCAGGGTATCCGGTGGTCTAGGTGACGGGGGGGGGGAGCAGGTACATCACAGCCAGGGTATCCGGTGGTCTTGGTGATGGGGGGGCAGGTACGTCACAGCCAGGGTATCCGGTGGTCTAGGTGACGGGGGGGGGGGGGGGGGGGAGCAGGTACATCACAGCCAGGGTATCCGGTGGTCTAGGGGACCGGGGGGGGGGAGCAGGTACATCACAGCCAGGGTATCCGGTGGTCTTGGTGATGGGGGGGGGGGCAGGTACGTCACAGCCAGGGTATCCGGTGGTCTAGGTGACGGGGGGGGGGATCAGGTACATCACAGCCAGGGTATCCGGTGGTCTAGGTGACGGAGGGAGCAGGTACATTACAGCCAGGGTATCCACTGGTCTAGGTGACGGGGGGAGCAGGTACGTTACAGCCAGGGTATCCGGTGGTCTAGGGGACCGGGGTGGGGGGAGCAGGTACATCACAGCCAGGGTATCCGGTGGTCTAGGTGACGGGGGGGGGGGGGGGAGCAGGTACGTCACAGCGAGGGTATCCGGTGGTCTAGGTGACGGGGGAGCAGGTACGTCACAGCCAGGGTATCCGGTGGTCTACCATGGTACCATGCGAGGGGATGTGGTACACGGTAACCTATGTCAATATAGACACCAAAAATCAACATATGTCGACAATTTTAAATGTCAGCATTTTGACCATTTCGGGAAATCCTACTGAAGCCGATATATGATCACATCGGACTGGTTGGGTAATGTGTCTCTGGAGCGCTGTCATGGTACAGTCCGGCCTCACCGTGTAATACGTTCCTCTCTCTAGGACCTGGAGGAATGCTGATCTGTAGCCGCTAGCCAGGATGGATGGATTGCCGATCCAGGTGAGTCGCTGTTACTATACTCCATACTAGCAGACATGTGTACACCTGATCACTAGCAGATATCCCCACCCTCACTGCATGATCATATAGATTGCAAGCCCTTTGCTCGAGTAACTGTGTGCGGGTAGTGCTGTATTTATATATAACCAGGCAAATCATGTTCCCTGATACGAGTATGTTTGTTTGCGCGCTCCCGTTTTTAGCCCCCTTATGATCTCCTGCGACCAGCTGACTCCCCCGGCAGCTCCCCCGGCAGAGGTTCCCTTTCATCAGCAACATCTCTGCAGCAATATATCGCCCCGTGTGTACACAGCTTCATAGAGGAAATGTAAAACATGGGAAGAACGTACAAACTCCATACAGTGCTTCTCTGAAACGTACATGGAGGCAGAAATGTCAAACACTGTGCCAGCCCCATGCATATGCCGCTAACCACTGCATCAGCCCCATGCATGAACTGCTAACCACTGCACCAGCCCCACGCATGCACTACTAACCACTGCGCCAGCCCCACGCATGCACTACTAACCACTGCGCCAGCCCCACGCATGCACTGCTAACCACTACGAGTCCCACGCATGTGCTGCTAACCACTGCACCAGCCCCACGCATGCACTGCTAACCACTGCACCAGCCCCACGCATGCACTGCTAACCACTGCGCCAGCCCCACGCATGCACTGCTAACCACTACGAGTCCCACGCATGTGCTGCTAACCACTGCACCAGCCCCACGCATGCACTGCTAACCACTGCACCAGCCCCACACATGTGCTGCTAACCACTACCAGTCCCATGCATGCACTGCTAACCACTACCAGCCCCACGCATGCACTGTGAAACACTGCAACAGTCCCACGTATGCACTACTAACCACTGCGCCAGCCCCACGCATGCACTGCTAACCACTGCGCCAGCCCCACGCATGCACTACTAACCACTACCAGTCCCACGCATGCACTGCTAACCACTACTAGCCCCACGCATGCACTGCTAACCACTGCACCAGCCCCACGCATGCACTGTGAAACACTGCAACAGTCCCACGCATGCACTGCTAACCACTGCGCCAGCCCCACGCATGCACTGCTAACCACTGCGCCAGCCCCACGCATGCACTGCTAACCACTGCGCCAGCCCCACGCATGCACTGCTAACCACTGCGCCAGCCCCACGCATGCACTGCTAACCACTGTGCCAGCCCCACACAAGCACTGCTAACCACTGCCAGCCCCATGCAAGCACTGCTAACCCCTACCAGCCCCACGCAAGCACTGCTAACCCCTGCAAGCACTGCTAACCAGTTCCAGACCCACGCAAGCACTACTAACCACTGAACTAGCCCCAGGCATGCACTGCTAACCACTGCGCCAGCCCCACGCATGCACTGCTAACCACTTAGCCAGCCCCACGCATTGGCTGAAATCCACAACGCTACCCTACAAGAGATGTAAGATCTGTTCTACGTCCTCCAGGCTTCCTGCAGTGTTAGGGTTAATCTGCCGCGAGCTGCTCAGCCTGGTAAATCCACGGAGTGAATGAGGTCTGAGGATTAGGGATTACACTGAGCAAATCCCTGCAGTGGGCACAGGAAAGTGGTGTGTGAGCGGCTGCAGTCACCAGAAGGACCCACACTACAGCTGGGAGGAGCCAATCAGACGCTGGCCCTGTGCTCGTACCCATTATACTGCCCTGGGAGTCACTGTATCAGCGCTATAATGAGGGAGACCAGTAGCGCACGCAGGGGGGGTTTCTGGGTACCCAGAAACCCCCCCAGGAGTCTAAGGGCCCTAGACTGAAAGCTGAGGGTCCCCTCTTTCCATGGGTATAAGAATTTTAAAAATCGGCCCTTGGGAACTGGAGATATCTGACTTCAAAGCAGTGGTCCCCATCCAAGCCTGTTAATTGCTCTTCCCAGTCAGATATTTCAGGTTCTGTCTGACTTAGAGTTTTTCTGAGGGTATATTCTAAAAGCTGGGACTCTCCCCCATTGGTGGACACTAGTAGCTTGTCTCTACTATTCCCAGAACCAGAGATATCAGCCTTCCAGCAGCTGGTTACTGCTCCAGCTCCACACACCTGGTATGTAGTTTTATATCCTCGTTGGCAGATTGCTCTGCCTCCTGAACTCTGATCCCCTAGTCCCCAATACCATTTGGTAGGTGGGATTCTCTAGTTTTTAATTCCATTAAGAGCTAAGAAATCTAGTTCCGGGAACTGGAGATATCAGCAGTCAAGCAAGCTGTCCTCCCACCAGAAAATTATGAATAATAAGCCCACTCCACTATACACCCCTCCTCTGCGTATTAAACATCCTCTATCACCCTGGAAGTTATGTATCAGGGCCCCTTCATTCAGCCCAATGCCCCCTTCTCCCACCATCTGTGCAGTAAAGGGGTAATTAATGGAAATTACTGATCCAGGCCCTACATGCTGAGCGGGTGATATAATACCCCCTACCACCCGCGGGGACATCAAAGCTTCCCCCACCCCTACCGCTGGAGGATCAGTAGTGGCCCCAATACATTGCTATGCCCAGGGGTCTACACTGCTGTTGACGCCCCTATATATGTATGTATATATATATATATATATATATATATATATATATATATATATATATATATATATATATATATATATATATATATATATATATATATATGTCTTCAGGAAAGAAGAGACTGGCACTCGAGGGTCTTTGTAAAACAGCAGTGTATTCACAGGAAAAACATCCAATGTTTCGGGGCTACGCCCCTTTGTCAAGGTGTGTGTGGTAACAACACACACCTTGACAAAGGGGCGTAGCCCCTGAAACGTTGGATGTTTTTCCTGTGAATACACTGCTGTTTTACAAAGACCCTCGAGTGCCAGTCTCTTCTTTCCTGTATCCCATTGTTTGTATGGGCACCGGGGCAGCTGACTATTCGGAGTGAGTGCCGGACCGTATCACCCTATATATTGGTCTATCTATAATACTTTAATTGACCCGGCATATACTGGGTCACCTAAGTGTCCATCTCTGTGCTTTGCTCCGCCCCTCTGGAAACCCCCTTCTGAAAATCCTGCGTTTGCCACTGGAGACATATGTATTACACAGGTTCCGGGGCTGTCTGGCTGGATCAGGGTGTAATGCAGGCGCTGGCCCTGTGCTCGTACTCAGTACACATACCCCATTATACTGCCCCAGCCATCGCCCCCTGGGAGTCACTGTAACAGCGCTATAATGAGGGAGACATATGTATTATACAGGTTCCGGGGCTGTCTGGCTGGGTCAGGGTGTAATGCAGGCGCTGGCCCTGTGCTCGTACTCAGTACACATACCCCATTATACTGCCCCAGCCATCGCCCCCTGGGAGTCACTGTAACAACGCTATAATGAGGGAGACATATGTATTACACAGGTTCCGGGGCTGTATGACTGGGTCAGGGTGTAATGCAGGCACTGGCCCTGTGCTCGTACCCAGTACACATAGCCCATTATACTGCCCCAGCCATCGCCCCCTGGGAGTCACTGTAACAGCGCTATAATGAGGGAGACATATGTATTACACAGGTTCCGGGACTGTCTGGCTGGATCAGGGGGTAATGCAGGCGCTGGCCCTGTGCTCGTACCCAGTACACATAACCCATTATACTGCCCCAGCCATCACCCCCTGGGAGTCACTGTAACAACGCTATAATGAGGGAGACATATGTATTACACAGGTTCCGGGGCTGTATGACTGGGTCAGGGTGTAATGCAGGTGCTGGCCCTGTGCCCGTACCCAGTACACATAGCCCATTATACTGCCCCAGCCATCACCCCCTGGGAGTCACTGTAACAGCGCTATAATGAGGGAGACATATGTATTACACAGGTTCCGGGACTGTCTGGCTGGATCAGGGTGTAATGCAGGCACTGGCCCTGTGCTCGTACCCAGTACACATACCCCATTATACTGCCCCAGCCATCGCCCCCTGGGAGTCACTGTAACAGCACTATAATGAGGGAGACATATGTATTACACAGGTTCCGGGACTGTCTGGCTGGATCAGGGTGTAATGCAGGCACTGGCCCTGTGCTCGTACCCAGTACACATAGCCCATTATACTGCCCCAGCCATCACCCCCTGGGAGTCACTGTAACAGCACTATAATGAGGGAGACATATGTATTACACAGGTTCCGGGGCTTCCTGGCTGGATCAGGGTGTAATGCAGGCACTGGCCCTGTGCTCGTACCCAGTACACATACCCCATTATACTGCCCCAGCCATCGCCCCCTGGGAGTCACTGTAACAATGCTATAATGAGGGAGACATATGTATTACACAGGTTCCAGGGCTGTCTGGCTGGGTCAGGGTGTAATGCAGGCACTGGCCCTGTGCTCGTACCCAGTACACATACCCCATTATACTGCCCCAGCCATCGCCCCCTGGGAGTCACTGTAACAACGCTATAATGAGGGAGACATATGAATTACACAGGTTCCGGGGCTATCTGGCTTGGTCAGGGTGTAATGCAGGCACTGGCCCTGTGCTCGTACCCAGTACACATACCCCATTATACTGCCCCAGCCATCGCCCCCTGGGAGTCACTGTAACAATGCTATAATGAGGGAGACATATGTATTACACAGGTTCCAGGGCTGTATGACTGGGTCAGGGTGTAATGCAGGCGCTGGCCCTGTGCTCGTACCCAGTACACATTGCCCATTATACTGCCCCAGCCATCACCCCCTGGGAGTCACTGTAACAGCGCTATAATGAGGGAGACATATGCATTACACAGGTTCCGGGGCTGTCTGGCTGGATCAGGGTGTAATGCAGGTGCTGGCCCTGTGCTCGTACCCAGTACACATACCCCATTATACTGCCCCAGCCATCACCCCCTGGGAGTCACTGTAACAGCGCTATAATGAGGGAGACATATGAATTACACAGGTTCCGGGGCTATCTGGCTGGGTCAGGGTGTAATGCAGGCACTGGCCCTGTGCTCGTACCCAGTACACATACCCCATTATACTGCCCCAGCCATCGCCCCCTGGGAGTCACTGTAACAGCGCTATAATGAGGGAGACATATGAATTACACAGGTTCCGGGGCTATCTGGCTTGGTCAGGGTGTAATGCAGGCACTGGCCCTGTGCTCGTACCCAGTACACATAGCCCATTATACTGCCCCAGCCATCGCCCCCTGGGAGTCACTGTAACAGCACTATAATGAGGGAGACATATTAATTACACAGGTTCCGGGGCTGACTGGGTCAGGGTGTAATACAGGCACTGGCCCTGTGCTCGTACCCAGTACACATAGCCCATTATACTGCCCCAGCCATCGCCCCCTGGGAGTCACTGTAACAACGCTATAATGAGGGAGACATATGTATTACACAGGTTCCGGGGCTGGCTGGCTGGATCAGGGTGTAATGCAGGCGCTGGCCCTGTGCTCGTACCCACTACACATAGCCCATTATACTGCCCCAGCCATCACCCCCTGGGAGTCACTGTAACAACGCTATAATGAGGGAGACATATGTATTACACAGGTTCCGGGGCTGTCTGGCTGGATCAGGGGGTAATGCAGGCGCTGGCCCTGTGCTCGTACCCAGTACACATAGCCCATTATACTGCCCCAGCCATCGCCCCCTGGGAGTCACTGTAACAGCGCTATAATGAGGGAGACATATGTATTACACAGGTTCCGGGGCTGTATGACTGGGTCAGGGTGTAATGCAGGCACTGGCCCTGTGCTCGTACCCAGTACACATACCCCATTATACTGCCCCAGCCATCGCCCCCTGGGAGTCACTGTAACAACGCTATAATGAGGGAGACATATGAATTACACAGGTTCCGGGGCTGTCTGGCTGGATCAGGGTGTAATGCAGGCGCTGGCCCTGTGCTCGTACCCAGTACACATAGCCCATTATACTGCCCCAGCCATCGCCCCCTGGGAGTCACTGTAACAGCACTATAATGAGAGAGACATATGTATTACACAGGTTCCGGGGCTGCCTGGCTGGATCAGGGGGTAATGCAGGCACTGGCCCTGTGCTCGTACCCAGTACACATAGCCCATTATACTGCCCCAGCCGTCACTGTAACAGCACTATAATGAGGGAGACATATGTATTACACAGGTTCCGGGGCTGTCTGGCTGGATTAGGATGTAATGCAGGCACTGGCCCTGTGCTCGTACCCAGTACACATAGCCCATTATACTGCCCCAGCCATCACCCCCTGGGAGTCTCTGTACCAGCGCTATAATGAGGGAGACATATGTATTACACAGGTTCCGGGGCTGTCTGGCTGGATCAGGGTGTAATGCAGGCACTGGCCCTGTGCTCGTACCCAGTACACATAGCCCATTATACTGCCCCTGCCATCACCCCCTGGGAGTCACTGTAACAGCACTATAATGAGGGAGACATATGTATTACACAGGTTCCGGGGCTGTCTGGCTGGATCAGGGTGTAATACAGGCGCTGGCCCTGTGCTCGTACCCAGTACACATAGCCCATTATACTGCCCCAGCCATCGCCCCCTGGGAGTCACTGTAACAGCACTATAATGAGGGAGACATATGTATTACACAGGTTCCGGGACTGTCTGGCTGGATCAGGGTGTAATGCAGGCACTGGCCCTGTGCTCGTACCCAGTACACATACCCCATTATACTGCCCCAGCCATCGCCCCCTGGGAGTCACTGTAACAACGCTATAATGAGGGAGACATATGAATTACACAGGTTCCGGGGCTGTCTGGCTGGATCAGGGTGTAATGCAGGCACTGGCCCTGTGCTCGTACACACTACACATAGCCCATTATACTGCCCCAGCCATCACCCCCTGGGAGTCACTGTAACAACGCTATAATGAGGGAGACATACGTATTACACAGGTTCCGGGGCTGTCTGGCTGGATCAGGGGGTAATGCAGGCGCTGGCCCTGTGCTCGTACCCAGTACACATTGCCCATTATACTGCCCCAGCCATCACCCCCTGGGAGTCACTGTAACAGCACTATAATGAGGGAGACATATGTATTACACAGGTTCCGGGGCTGTCTGGCTGGGTCAGGGTGTAATACAGGCGCTGGCCCTGTGCTCGTACCCAGTACACATACCCCATTATACTGCCCCAGCCATCGCCCCCTGGGAGTCACTGTAACAGCGCTATAATGAGGGAGACATATGTATTACACAGGTTCCGGGGCTGTCTGGCTGGATCAGGGTGTAATACAGGTGCTGGCCCTGTGCTCGTACCCAGTACACATAGCCCATTATACTGCCCCAGCCATCGCCCCCTGGGAGTCACTGGAACAGCACTATAATGAGGGAGACATATGAATTACACAGGTTCCGGGGCTATCTGGCTTGGTCAGGGTGTAATGCAGGCACTGGCCCTGTGCTCGTACCCAGTACACATAGCCCATTATACTGCCCCAGCCATCGCCCCCTGGGAGTCACTGTAACAGCGCTATAATGAGGGAGACATATGTATTACACAGGTTCCGGGGCTGTCTGGCTGGATCAGGGTGTAATACAGGTGCTGGCCCTGTGCTCGTACCCAGTACACATAGCCCATTATACTGCCCCAGCCATCGCCCCCTGGGAGTCACTGGAACAGCACTATAATGAGGGAGACATATGAATTACACAGGTTCCGGGGCTGTCTGGCTGGGTCAGGGTGTAATACAGGCGCTGGCCCTGTGCTCGTACCCAGTACACATACCCCATTATACTGCCCCAGCCATCGCCCCCTGGGAGTCACTGTAACAGCGCTATAATGAGGGAGACATATGTATTACACAGGTTCCGGGGCTGTCTGGCTGGATCAGGGTGTAATACAGGTGCTGGCCCTGTGCTCGTACCCAGTACACATAGCCCATTATACTGCCCCAGCCATCGCCCCCTGGGAGTCACTGGAACAGCACTATAATGAGGGAGAAATATGAATTACACAGGTTCCGGGGCTATCTGGCTTGGTCAGGGTGTAATGCAGGCACTGGCCCTGTGCTCGTACCCAGTACACATAGCCCATTATACTGCCCCAGCCATCGCCCCCTGGGAGTCACTGTAACAGCGCTATAATGAGGGAGACATATGTATTACACAGGTTCCGGGGCTGTCTGGCTGTATCAGGGTGTAATGCAGGCACTGGCCCTGTGCTCGTACCCAGTACACATAGCCCATTATACTGCCCCAGTCATCACCCCCTGGGAGTCACTGTTACAGCGCTATAATGAGGGAGACATATGTATTACACAGGTTCCGGGGCTGTATGACTGGGTCAGGGTGTAATGCAGGTGCTGGCCCTGTGCCCGTACCCAGTACACATAGCCCATTATACTGCCCCAGCCATCACCCCCTGGGAGTCACTGTAACAGCGCTATAATGAGGGAGACATATGTATTACACAGGTTCCGGGGCTGTCTGGCTGGATCAGGGTGTAATACAGGTGCTGGCCCTGTGCTCGTACCCAGTACACATACCCCATTATACTGCCCCAGCCATCGCCCCCTGGGAGTCACTGTAACAGCGCTATAATGAGGGAGACATATGTATTACACAGGTTCCGGGGCTGTCTGGCTGGATCAGGGTGTAATACAGGTGCTGGCCCTGTGCTCGTACCCAGTACACATAGCCCATTATACTGCCCCAGCCATCGCCCCCTGGGAGTCACTGGAACAGCACTATAATGAGGGAGACATATGAATTACACAGGTTCCGGGGCTATCTGGCTTGGTCAGGGTGTAATGCAGGCACTGGCCCTGTGCTCGTACCCAGTACACATAGCCCATTATACTGCCCCAGCCATCGCCCCCTGGGAGTCACTGTAACAGCGCTATAATGAGGGAGACATATGTATTACACAGGTTCCGGGGCTGTCTGGCAGGATCAGGGTGTAATGCAGGCACTGGCCCTGTGCTCGTACCCAGTACACATAGCCCATTATACTGCCCCAGCCATCGCCCCCTGGGAGTCACTGTAACAGCGCTATAATGAGGGAGACATATGTATTACACAGGTTCCGGGGCTGTCTGGCTGGGTCAGGGTGTAATGCAGGCGCTGGCCCTGTGCTCGTACCCAGTACACATAGCCCATTATACTGCCCCAGTCATCACCCCCTGGGAGTCACTGTTACAGCGCTATAATGAGGGAGACATATGTATTACACAGGTTCCGGGGCTGTATGACTGGGTCAGGGTGTAATGCAGGTGCTGGCCCTGTGCCCGTCCCCAGTACACATAGCCAATTATACTGCCCCAGCCATCACCCCCTGGGAGTCACTGTAACAGCGCTATAATGAGGGAGACATATGTATTACACAGGTTCCGGGGCTGTCTGGCTGGATCAGGGTGTAATACAGGTGCTGGCCCTGTGCTCGTACCCAGTACACATAGCCCATTATACTGCCCCAGCCATCGCCCCCTGGGAGTCACTAACAGCGCTATAATGAGGGAGACATATGTATTACACAGGTTCCGGGGCTGTCTGGCTGGATCAGGGTGTAATGCAGGCACTGACCCTGTGCTCGTACCCAGTACACATAGCCCATTATACTGCCCCAGTCATCACCCCCTGGGAGTCACTGTTACAGCGCTATAATGAGGGAGACATATGTATTACACAGGTTCCGGGGCTGTATGACTGGGTCAGGGTGTAATGCAGGTGCTGGCCCTGTGCCCGTACCCAGTACACATAGCCCATTATACTGCCCCAGCCATCACCCCCTGGGAGTCACTGTAACAGCGCTATAATGAGGGAGACATATGTATTACACAGGTTCCGGGGCTGTATGACTGGGTCAGGGTGTAATGCAGGTGCTGGCCCTGTGCTCGTACCCAGTACACATACCCCATTATACTGCCCCAGCCGTCACTGTAACAGCACTATAATGAGGGAGACATATGAATTACACAGGTTCCGGGGCTGTCTTGCTGGGTCAGGGTGTAATGCAGGCACTGGCCCTGTGCTCGTACCCAGTACACATAGCCCATTATACTGCCCCAGCCGTCACTGTAACAGCACTATAATGAGGGAGACATATGAATTACACAGGTTCCGGGGCTGTCTGGCTGGATTAGGATGTAATGCAGGCACTGGCCCTGTGCTCGTACCCAGTACACATAGCCCATTATACTGCCCCAGCCATCGCCCCCTGGGAGTCACTGTAACAGCGCTATAATGAGGGAGACATATGTATTACACAGGTTCCGGGGCTGTCTGGCTGGGTCAGGGTATAATGCAGGCGCTGGCCCTGTGCTCGTACCCAGTACACATAGCCCATTATACCGCCCCAGCCATCACCCCCTGGGAGTCACTGTAACAGCACTATAATGAGGGAGACATATGAATTACACAGGTTCCGGGGCTGTCTGGCTGGATCACGGTGTAATACAGGCGCTGGCCCTGTGCTCGTACCCAGTACACATAGCCCATTATACTGCCCCAGCCATCACCCCCTGGGAGTCACTGTAACAGCGTTATAATGAGGGAGACATATGTATTACACAGGTTCCGGGGCTGTCTGGCTGGGTCAGGGGGTAATGCAGGCACTGGCCCTGTGCTCGTACCCACTACACATAGCCCATTATACTGCCCCAGCCATCACCCCCTGGGAGTCACTGTAACAGCGTTATAATGAGGGAGACATATGTATTACACAGGTTGCGGGGCTGTCTGGCTGGGTCAGGGTGTAATGCAGGCACTGGCCCTGTGCTCGTACCCACTACACATACCCCATTATACTGCCCCAGCCATCGCCCCCTGGGAGTCACTGTAACAGCGCTATAATGAGGGAGACATATGAATTACACAGGTTCCGGGGCTGCCTGGCTGGGTCAGGGGGTAATGCAGGCACTGGCTCTGTGCTCGTACCCAGTACACATAGCCCATTATACTGCCCCAGCCATCACCCCCTGGGAGTCACTGTAACAGAGCTATAATGAGGGAGACATATGTATTACACAGGTTCCGGGGCTGTCTGGCTGGGTCAGGGTGTAATGCAGGCGCTGGCCCTGTGCTCGTACCCAGTACACATAACCCATTATACTGCCCCAGCCATCGCCCCCTGGGAGTCACTGTAACAGCGCTATAATGAGGGAGACATATGTATTACACAGGTTCCGGGGCTGTATGACTGGGTCAGGATGTAATGCAGGTGCTGGCCCTGTGCTCGTACCCAGTACACATACCCCATTATACTGCCCCAGCCATCTCCCCCTGGGAGTCACTGTAACAGCACTATAATGAGGGAGACATATGTATTACACAGGTTCCGGGGCTGTCTGGCTGGATCAGGGTGTAATGCAGGCACTGGTCCTGTGCTCGTACCCAGTACACATACCCCATTATACTGCCCCAGCCATCACCCCCTGGGAGTCACTGTAACAGCGCTATAATGAGGGAGACATATGTATTACACAGGTTCCGGGGCTGTATGACTGGGTCAGGATGTAATGCAGGTGCTGGCCCTGTGCTCGTACCCAGTACACATACCCCATTATACTGCCCCAGCCATCACCCCCTGGGAGTCACTGTAACAGCACTATAATGAGGGAGACATATGAATTACACAGGTTCCGGGGCTGTCTGGCTGGGTCAGGGTGTAATGCAGGCGCTGGCCCTGTGCTCGTACCCAGTACACATACCCCATTATACTGCCCCAGCCATCGCCCCCTGGGAGTCACTGTAACAGCACTATAATGGAGACATATGTATTATACAGGTTCCGGGGCTGTCTGGCTGGGTCAGGGTGTAATGCAGGCACTGGCCCTGTGCTCGTACCCAGTACACATAGCCCATTATACTGCCCCAGCCATCACCCCCTGGGAGTCACTGTAAAAACGCTATAATGAGGGAGACATATGTATTACACAGGTTCCGGGGCTGTATGACTGGATCAGGGTGTAATGCAGGCACTGGCCCTGTGCTCGTACCCAGTACACATAGCCCATTATACTGCCCCAGCGCTATAATGAGGGAGACATATGAATTACACAGGTTCCGGGGCTGTCTGGCTGGATCAGGGGGTAATGCAGGCACTGGCCCTGTGCTCGTACCCAGTACACATAGCCCATTATACTGCCCCAGCCATCACCCCCTGGGAGTCACTGTAACAACGCTATAATGAGGGAGACATATGTATTACACAGGTTCCGGGGCTGTCTGGCTGGATCAGGGTGTAATACAGGCGCTGGCCCTGTGCTCGTACCCAGTACACATAGCCCATTATACTGCCCCAGCCATCACCCCCTGGGAGTCACTGTAACAACGCTATAATGAGGGAGACATATGAATTACACAGGTTCCGGGGCTGTCTGGCTGGATCAGGGTGTAATGCAGGCACTGGCCCTGTGCTCGTACACACTACACATAGCCCATTATACTGCCCCAGCCATCACCCCCTGGGAGTCACTGTAACAACGCTATAATGAGGGAGACATATGTATTACACAGGTTCCGGGGCTGTCTGGCTGGGTCAGGGTGTAATGCAGGCACTGGCCCTGTGCTCGTACCCAGTACACATAGCCCATTATACTGCCCCAGCCATCACCCCCTGGGAGTCACTGTAACAGCGCTACAATGAGGGAGACATATGTATTACACAGGTTCCGGGGCTGTCTGGCTGGATCAGGGTGTAATACAGGCGCTGGCCCTGTGCTCGTACCCAGTACACATAGCCCATTATACTGCCCCAGCCATCACCCCCTGGGAGTCACTGTAACAGCGCTATAATGAGGGAGACATATGTATTACACAGGTTCCGGGGCTGTATGACTGGGTCAGGGTGTAATGCAGGTGCTGGCCCTGTGCTCGTACCCAGTACACATACCCCATTATACTGCCCCAGCCGTCACTGTAACAGCACTATAATGAGGGAGACATATGAATTACACAGGTTCCGGGGCTGTCTTGCTGGGTCAGGGTGTAATGCAGGCACTGGCCCTGTGCTCGTACCCAGTACACATAGCCCATTATACTGCCCCAGCCGTCACTGTAACAGCACTATAATGAGGGAGACATATGAATTACACAGGTTCCGGGGCTGTCTGGCTGGATTAGGATGTAATGCAGGCACTGGCCCTGTGCTCGTACCCAGTACACATAGCCCATTATACTGCCCCAGCCATCGCCCCCTGGGAGTCACTGTAACAGCGCTATAATGAGGGAGACATATGTATTACACAGGTTCCGGGGCTGTCTGGCTGGGTCAGGGTATAATGCAGGCGCTGGCCCTGTGCTCGTACCCAGTACACATAGCCCATTATACCGCCCCAGCCATCACCCCCTGGGAGTCACTGTAACAGCACTATAATGAGGGAGACATATGTATTACACAGGTTCTGGGGCTGTCTGGCTGGATCAGGGTGTAATACAGGCGCTGGCCCTGTGCTCGTACCCAGTACACATACCCCATTATACTGCCCCAGCCATCACCCCCTGGGAGTCACTGTAACAGCACTATAATGAGGGAGACATATGTATTACACAGGTTCCGGGGCTGTCTGGCTGGATCAGGGTGTAATGCAGGCGCTGGCCCTGTGCTTGTACCCACTACACATAGCCCATTATACCGCCCCAGCCATCACCTCCTGGGAGTCACTGTAACAGCACTATAATGAGGGAGACATATGTATTACACAGGTTCCGGGGCTGTCTGGCTGGATCAGGGTGTAATGCAGGCACTGGCCCTGTGCTCGTACCCAGTACACATAGCCCATTATACTGCCCCTGCCATCACCCCCTGGGAGTCACTGTAACAGCACTATAATGAGGGAGACATATGTATTACACAGGTTCCGGGGCTGTCTGGCTGGATCAGGGTGTAATACAGGCGCTGGCCCTGTGCTCGTACCCAGTACACATAGCCCATTATACTGCCCCAGCCATCACCCCCTGGGAGTCTCTGTAACAGCGCTATAATGAGGGAGACTTATGTATTACACAGGTTCCGGGGCTGTCTGGCTGGGTCAGGGTGTAATGCAGGTGCTGGCCCTGTGCTCGTACCCAGTACACATAGCCCATTATACTGCCCCAGCAATCACCCCCTGGGAGTCACTGTAACAGCGCTATAATGAGGGAGACTTATGTATTACACAGGTTCCGGGGCTGTCTGGCTGGATCAGGGTGTAATGCAGGTGCTGGCCCTGTGCTCGTACCCAGTACACATAGCCCATTATACTGCCCCAGCCATCACCCCCTGGGAGTCACTGTAAAAACGCTATAATGAGGGAGACATATGTATTACACAGGTTCCGGGGCTGTATGACTGGATCAGGGTGTAATGCAGGCACTGGCCCTGTGCTCGTACCCAGTACACATAGCCCATTATACTGCCCCAGCCATCACCCCCTGGGAGTCACTGTAACAGCGCTATAATGAGGGAGACATATGTATTACACAGGTTCCGGGGCTGTCTGGCTGGATCAGGGTGTAATGCAGGTGCTGGCCCTGTGCTCATACCCGGTACACATTGCCCATTATACTGCCCCAGCCATCACCCCCTGGGAGTCACTGTAACAGCGCTATAATGAGGGAGACATATGTATTACACAGGTTCCGGGGCTGTCTGGCTGGATCAGGGTGTAATGCAGGCACTGGCCCTGTGCTCGTACCCACTACACATAGCCCATTATACTGCCCCAGCCATCACCCCCTAGGAGTCACTGTAAAAACGCTATAATGAGGGAGACATATGTATTACACAGGTTCCGGGGCTGTATGACTGAATCAGGGTGTAATGCAGGCACTGGCCCTGTGCTCGTACCCAGTACACATAGCCCATTATACTGCCCCAGCCGTCACTGTAACAGCACTATAATAAGGGAGACATATGTATTACACAGGTTCCGGGGCTGTCTGGCTGGGTCAGGGTGTAATGCAGGCACTGGCCCTGTGCTCGTACCCAGTACACATACCCCATTATACTGCCCCAGCCATCGCCCCCTGGGAGTCACTGTAACAACGCTATAATGAGGGAGACGTATGTATTACACAGGTTCCGGGGCTGTCTGGCTTGGTCAGGGTGTAATGCAGGCACTGGCCCTGTGCTCGTACCCAGTACACATAGCCCATTATACTGCCCCAGCCATCACCCCCTGGGAGTCTCTGTAACAGCGCTATAATGAGGGAGACTTATGTATTACACAGGTTCCGGGGCTGTCTGGCTGGGTCAGGGTGTAATGCAGGTGCTGGCCCTGTGCTCGTACCCAGTACACATAGCCCATTATACTGCCCCAGCAATCACCCCCTGGGAGTCACTGTAACAGCGCTATAATGAGGGAGACTTATGTATTACACAGGTTCCGGGGCTGTCTGGCTGGATCAGGGTGTAATGCAGGTGCTGGCCCTGTGCTCGTACCCAGTACACATACCCCATTATACTGCCCCAGCCATCACCCCCTGGGAGTCACTGTAACAGCACTATAATGAGGGAGACATATGTATTACACAGGTTCCGGGGCTGTCTGGCTGGATCAGGGTGTAATGCAGGCGCTGGCCCTGTGCTTGTACCCACTACACATAGCCCATTATACCGCCCCAGCCATCACCTCCTGGGAGTCACTGTAACAGCACTATAATGAGGGAGACATATGTATTACACAGGTTCCGGGGCTGTCTGGCTGGATCAGGGTGTAATGCAGGCACTGGCCCTGTGCTCGTACCCAGTACACATAGCCCATTATACTGCCCCAGCCATCACCCCCTGGGAGTCTCTGTAACAGCGCTATAATGAGGGAGACTTATGTATTACACAGGTTCCGGGGCTGTCTGGCTGGGTCAGGGTGTAATGCAGGTGCTGGCCCTGTGCTCGTACCCAGTACACATAGCCCATTATACTGCCCCAGCAATCACCCCCTGGGAGTCACTGTAACAGCGCTATAATGAGGGAGACTTATGTATTACACAGGTTCCGGGGCTGTCTGGCTGGATCAGGGTGTAATGCAGGTGCTGGCCCTGTGCTCGTACCCAGTACACATAGCCCATTATACTGCCCCAGCCATCACCCCCTGGGAGTCACTGTAAAAACGCTATAATGAGGGAGACATATGTATTACACAGGTTCCGGGGCTGTATGACTGGATCAGGGTGTAATGCAGGCACTGGCCCTGTGCTCGTACCCAGTACACATAGCCCATTATACTGCCCCAGCCATCACCCCCTGGGAGTCACTGTAACAGCGCTATAATGAGGGAGACATATGTATTACACAGGTTCCGGGGCTGTCTGGCTGGATCAGGGTGTAATGCAGGTGCTGGCCCTGTGCTCATACCCGGTACACATTGCCCATTATACTGCCCCAGCCATCACCCCCTGGGAGTCACTGTAACAGCGCTATAATGAGGGAGACATATGTATTACACAGGTTCCGGGGCTGTCTGGCTGGATCAGGGTGTAATGCAGGCACTGGCCCTGTGCTCGTACCCACTACACATAGCCCATTATACTGCCCCAGCCATCACCCCCTAGGAGTCACTGTAAAAACGCTATAATGAGGGAGACATATGTATTACACAGGTTCCGGGGCTGTATGACTGGATCAGGGTGTAATGCAGGCACTGGCCCTGTGCTCGTACCCAGTACACATAGCCCATTATACTGCCCCAGCCGTCACTGTAACAGCACTATAATGAGGGAGACATATGTATTACACAGGTTCCGGGGCTGTCTGGCTGGGTCAGGGTGTAATGCAGGCACTGGCCCTGTGCTCGTACCCAGTACACATACCCCATTATACTGCCCCAGCCATCGCCCCCTGGGAGTCACTGTAACAACGCTATAATGAGGGAGACGTATGTATTACACAGGTTCCGGGGCTGTCTGGCTTGGTCAGGGTGTAATGCAGGCACTGGCCCTGTGCTCGTACCCACTACACATTGCCCATTATACTGCCCCAGCCATCACCCCCTGGGAGTCACTGTAACAACGCTATAATGAGGGAGACATATGTATTACACAGGTTCCGGGGCTGTCTGGCTGGATCAGGGTGTAATGCAGGCACTGGCCCTGTGCTCGTACCCACTACACATAGCCCATTATACTGCCCCAGCCATCACCCCCTGGGAGTCACTGTAACAGCGCTATAATGAGGGAGACATATGTATTACACAGGTTCCGGGGCTGTCTGGCTGGATCAGGGTGTAATGCAGGCACTGGCCCTGTGCTCGTACCCACTACACATACCCCATTATACTGCCCCAGCCATCACCCCCTGGGAGTCACTGTAACAGCACTATAATGAGGGAGACATATGTATAACACAGGTTCCGGGGCTGTCTGGCTGGATCAGGGTGTAATACAGGTGCTGGCCCTGTGCTCGTACACACTACACATAGCCCATTATACTGCCCCAGCCATCGCCCCCTGGGAGTCACTGTAACAGCACTATAATGAGGGAGACATATGTATTACACAGGTTCCGGGGCTGCCTGGCTGGGTCAGGGGGTAATGCAGGCACTGGCCCTGTGCTCGTACCCAGTACACATAGCCCATTATACCGCCCCAGCCATCACCCCCTGGGAGTCACTGTAACACAGCTATAATGAGGGAGACATATGTATTACACAGGTTCCGGGGCTGTCTGGCTGGATCAGGATGTAATGCAGGCACTGGCCCTGTGCTCATACCCAGTACACATACCCCATTATACTGCCCCAGCCATCACCCCCTGGGAGTCACTGTAACAGCACTATAATGAGGGAGACATATGTATAACACAGGTTCCGGGGCTGTCTGGCTGGATCAGGGTGTAATACAAGTGCTGGCCCTGTGCTCGTACCCAGTACACATACCCCATTATACTGCCCCAGCCATCACCCCCTGGGAGTCACTGTAACAGCGCTATAATGAGGGAGACATATGTATTACACAGGTTCCGGGGCTGTCTGGCTGGGTCAGGGTGTAATGCAGGCGCTGGCCCTGTGCTCGTACCCAGTACACATAGCCCATTATACTGCCCCAGCCATCGCCCCCTGGGTGTCACTGTAACAGCACTATAATGAGGGAGACATATGTATTACACAGGTTCCGGGTCTGTATGACTGGGTCAGGATGTAATGCAGGTGCTGGCCCTGTGCTCGTACCCAGTACACATAGCCCATTATACTGCCCCAGCCATCTCCCCCTGGGAGTCACTGTAACAGCACTATAATGAGGGAGACATATGTATTACACAGGTTCCGGGGCTGTCTGGCTGGATCAGGGTGTAATGCAGGCACTGGTCCTGTGCTCGTACCCAGTACACATACCCCATTATACTGCCCCAGCCATCACCCCCTGGGAGTCACTGTAACAGCGCTATAATGAGGGAGACATATGTATTACACAGGTTCCGGGGCTGTATGACTGGGTCAGGATGTAATGCAGGTGCTGGCCCTGTGCTCGTACCCAGTACACATACCCCATTATACTGCCCCAGCCATCACCCCCTGGGAGTCACTGTAACAGCACTATAATGAGGGAGACATATGAATTACACAGGTTCCGGGGCTGTCTGGCTGGGTCAGAGTGTAATGCAGGCGCTGGCCCTGTGCTCGTACCCAGTACACATACCCCATTATACTGCCCCAGCCATCGCCCCCTGGGAGTCACTGTAACAGCACTATAATGGAGACATATGTATTATACAGGTTCCGGGGCTGTCTGGCTGGGTCAGGGTGTAATGCAGGCACTGGCCCTGTGCTCGTACCCAGTACACATAGCCCATTATACTGCCCCAGCCATCACCCCCTGGGAGTCACTGTAAAAACGCTATAATGAGGGAGACATATGTATTACACAGGTTCCGGGGCTGTATGACTGGATCAGGGTGTAATGCAGGCACTGGCCCTGTGCTCGTACCCAGTACACATAGCCCATTATACTGCCCCAGCCATCGCCCCCTGGGAGTCACTGTACCAGCGCTATAATGAGGGAGACATATGAATTACACAGGTTCCGGGGCTGTCTGGCTGGATCAGGGGGTAATGCAGGCACTGGCCCTGTGCTCGTACCCAGTACACATAGCCCATTATACTGCCCCAGCCATCACCCCCTGGGAGTCACTGTAACAACGCTATAATGAGGGAGACATATGTATTACACAGGTTCCGGGGCTGTCTGGCTGGATCAGGGTGTAATACAGGCGCTGGCCCTGTGCTCGTACCCAGTACACATAGCCCATTATACTGCCCCAGCCATCACCCCCTGGGAGTCACTGTAACAACGCTATAATGAGGGAGACATATGAATTACACAGGTTCCGGGGCTGTCTGGCTGGATCAGGGTGTAATGCAGGCACTGGCCCTGTGCTCGTACACACTACACATAGCCCATTATACTGCCCCAGCCATCACCCCCTGGGAGTCACTGTAACAACGCTATAATGAGGGAGACATATGTATTACACAGGTTCCGGGGCTGTCTGGCTGGGTCAGGGTGTAATGCAGGCACTGGCCCTGTGCTCGTACCCAGTACACATAGCCCATTATACTGCCCCAGCCATCACCCCCTGGGAGTCACTGTAACAGCGCTACAATGAGGGAGACATATGTATTACACAGGTTCCGGGGCTGTCTGGCTGGATCAGGGTGTAATACAGGCGCTGGCCCTGTGCTCGTACCCAGTACACATAGCCCATTATACTGCCCCAGCCATCACCCCCTGGGAGTCACTGTAACAGCACTATAATGAGGGAGACATATGTATTACACAGGTTCTGGGGCTGTCTGGCTGGATCAGGGTGTAATACAGGCGCTGGCCCTGTGCTCGTACCCAGTACACATACCCCATTATACTGCCCCAGCCATCACCCCCTGGGAGTCACTGTAACAGCACTATAATGAGGGAGACATATGTATTACACAGGTTCCGGGGCTGTCTGGCTGGATCAGGGTGTAATGCAGGCGCTGGCCCTGTGCTTGTACCCACTACACATAGCCCATTATACCGCCCCAGCCATCACCTCCTGGGAGTCACTGTAACAGCACTATAATGAGGGAGACATATGTATTACACAGGTTCCGGGGCTGTCTGGCTGGATCAGGGTGTAATGCAGGCACTGGCCCTGTGCTCGTACCCAGTACACATAGCCCATTATACTGCCCCTGCCATCACCCCCTGGGAGTCACTGTAACAGCACTATAATGAGGGAGACATATGTATTACACAGGTTCCGGGGCTGTCTGGCTGGATCAGGGTGTAATACAGGCGCTGGCCCTGTGCTCGTACCCAGTACACATAGCCCATTATACTGCCCCAGCCATCACCCCCTGGGAGTCTCTGTAACAGCGCTATAATGAGGGAGACTTATGTATTACACAGGTTCCGGGGCTGTCTGGCTGGGTCAGGGTGTAATGCAGGTGCTGGCCCTGTGCTCGTACCCAGTACACATAGCCCATTATACTGCCCCAGCAATCACCCCCTGGGAGTCACTGTAACAGCGCTATAATGAGGGAGACTTATGTATTACACAGGTTCCGGGGCTGTCTGGCTGGATCAGGGTGTAATGCAGGTGCTGGCCCTGTGCTCGTACCCAGTACACATAGCCCATTATACTGCCCCAGCCATCACCCCCTGGGAGTCACTGTAAAAACGCTATAATGAGGGAGACATATGTATTACACAGGTTCCGGGGCTGTATGACTGGATCAGGATGTAATGCAGGCACTGGCCCTGTGCTCGTACCCAGTACACATAGCCCATTATACTGCCCCAGCCATCACCCCCTGGGAGTCACTGTAACAGCGCTATAATGAGGGAGACATATGTATTACACAGGTTCCGGGGCTGTCTGGCTGGATCAGGGTGTAATGCAGGTGCTGGCCCTGTGCTCATACCCGGTACACATTGCCCATTATACTGCCCCAGCCATCACCCCCTGGGAGTCACTGTAACAGCGCTATAATGAGGGAGACATATGTATTACACAGGTTCCGGGGCTGTCTGGCTGGATCAGGGTGTAATGCAGGCACTGGCCCTGTGCTCGTACCCACTACACATAGCCCATTATACTGCCCCAGCCATCACCCCCTAGGAGTCACTGTAAAAACGCTATAATGAGGGAGACATATGTATTACACAGGTTCCGGGGCTGTATGACTGGATCAGGGTGTAATGCAGGCACTGGCCCTGTGCTCGTACCCAGTACACATAGCCCATTATACTGCCCCAGCCGTCACTGTAACAGCACTATAATGAGGGAGACATATGTATTACACAGGTTCCGGGGCTGTCTGGCTGGGTCAGGGTGTAATGCAGGCACTGGCCCTGTGCTCGTACCCAGTACACATACCCCATTATACTGCCCCAGCCATCGCCCCCTGGGAGTCACTGTAACAACGCTATAATGAGGGAGACGTATGTATTACACAGGTTCCGGGGCTGTCTGGCTTGGTCAGGGTGTAATGCAGGCACTGGCCCTGTGCTCGTACCCACTACACATTGCCCATTATACTGCCCCAGCCATCACCCCCTGGGAGTCACTGTAACAACGCTATAATGAGGGAGACATATGTATTACACAGGTTCCGGGGCTGTCTGGCTGGATCAGGGTGTAATGCAGGCACTGGCCCTGTGCTCGTACCCACTACACATAGCCCATTATACTGCCCCAGCCATCACCCCCTGGGAGTCACTGTAACAGCGCTATAATGAGGGAGACATATGTATTACACAGGTTCCGGGGCTGTCTGGCTGGATCAGGGTGTAATGCAGGCACTGGCCCTGTGCTCGTACCCACTACACATACCCCATTATACTGCCCCAGCCATCACCCCCTGGGAGTCACTGTAACAGCACTATAATGAGGGAGACATATGTATTACACAGGTTCTGGGGCTGTCTGGCTGGGTCAGGGGGTAATGCAGGCACTGGCCCTGTGCTCGTACCCAGTACACATACCCCATTATACTGCCCCAGCCATCACCCCCTGGGAGTCACTGTAACAGCGCTATAATGAGGGAGACATATGTATAACACAGGTTCCGGGGCTGTCTGGCTGGATCAGGGTGTAATACAGGTGCTGGCCCTGTGCTCGTACACACTACACATAGCCCATTATACTGCCCCAGCCATCGCCCCCTGGGAGTCACTGTAACAGCACTATAATGAGGGAGACATATGTATTACACAGGTTCCGGGGCTGCCTGGCTGGGTCAGGGGGTAATGCAGGCACTGGCCCTGTGCTCGTACCCAGTACACATAGCCCATTATACCGCCCCAGCCATCACCCCCTGGGAGTCACTGTAACACAGCTATAATGAGGGAGACATATGTATTACACAGGTTCCGGGGCTGTCTGGCTGGATCAGGATGTAATGCAGGCACTGGCCCTGTGCTCATACCCAGTACACATACCCCATTATACTGCCCCAGCCATCACCCCCTGGGAGTCACTGTAACAGCACTATAATGAGGGAGACATATGTATAACACAGGTTCCGGGGCTGTCTGGCTGGATCAGGGTGTAATACAAGTGCTGGCCCTGTGCTCGTACCCAGTACACATACCCCATTATACTGCCCCAGCCATCACCCCCTGGGAGTCACTGTAACAGCGCTATAATGAGGGAGACATATGTATTACACAGGTTCCGGGGCTGTCTGGCTGGGTCAGGGTGTAATGCAGGCGCTGGCCCTGTGCTCGTACCCAGTACACATAGCCCATTATACTGCCCCAGCCATCGCCCCCTGGGAGTCACTGTAACAGCACTATAATGAGGGAGACATATGTATTACACAGGTTCCGGGGCTGTCTGGCTGGATCAGGGTGTAATGCAGGTGCTGGCCCTGTGCTCGTACCCAGTACACATAGCCCATTATACTGCCCCAGCCATCACCCCCTGGGAGTCACTGTAACAGCGCTATAATGAGGGAGACATATGTATTACACAGGTTCCGGGGCTGTCTGGCTGGGTCAGGGTGTAATGCAGGCGCTGGCCCTGTGCTCGTACACACTACACATAGCCCATTATACCGCCCCAGCCATCACCCCCTGGGAGTCACTGTAACAGCGCTATAATGAGGGAGACATATGTATTACACAGGTTCCGGGGCTGTCTGGCTGGATCAGGGTGTAATGCAGGCGCTGGCCCTGTGCTCGTACCCACTACACATAGCCCATTATACTGCCCCAGCCATCACCCCCTGGGAGTCACTGTAACAGCACTATAATGAGGGAGACATATGTATAACACAGGTTCCGGGGCTGTCTGGCTGGATCAGGGTGTAATACAGGTGCTGGCCCTGTGCTCGTACACACTACACATAGCCCATTATACTGCCCCAGCCATCACCCCCTGGGAGTCACTGTAACAGCACTATAATGAGGGAGACATATGTATTACACAGGCAGGGGCGGATCCAGGATAAAATGACAGGGGGGGCACCATGATAAAAGAGGGTTTAGGTGGGGGAGGGGCGGTGTTAGTGGTGCCAGTGTACATGCTAAGAGAGCGGCAGAGAGAGGGTGGGAATGGGATTAAAAATAGGCCCTGGCATTTAAAGTACGCAGGCCCACCATGGTGACAAAAGTGAAGGATGTAGTTGTGCGCGCGCCAAAGGCGCGCTCCAGAAAATGGGGTGTGGCCACTCAACAGGGGGCGTGTCCTTGAGTGTATTGTACAACACCATATACAACTTATACACATTATGCAACAAAATACTAGACCCCATTATTATGATGCCAAATGGAATGAGCCAAAATTCACATAATGCCACACGGATTGAGCCAAAATTCAAATAGTGCCACATGGATTGTGTCAAAATTCACATAATGCCACACGGATTGAGCCAAAGTTTACATAATAACACACGGATTGAGCCAAAATTCACATAATGCCAAATGGATTGAGCCAAAATTCAAATAGTGCCACATGGATTGTGTCAAAATTCACATAATGCCACACGGATTGAGCCAAAGTTTACATAATAACACACGGATTGAGCCAAAATTCACATAATGCCAAATGGATTGAGCCAAAATAAACATAATGCCATATGGATTGTGTCAAAATTCACATAATGCCACATGGATTGAGCCAAAATTCACATAATGCCACACGGATTGAGACAAAATTCACATAATGCCACACATATTGAGCCAAAATTCACATAATGCCACACGGATTGTGACAAAATTCACATAATGCCACATGGATTGAGCCAAAATTCACATAATGCCACACGGATTGAGCCAGAATTCACATAATGCCACACAGATTAAGCCAAAATTCACAATACGTTTCATAAACAGGAACATTGTCCACCAAAGGTGCGCATTAAACATTTACACCATAATGTCCATTACACGTTAAGTTACACGCCATTATGTCCATTATGTATTATGTCAAACACCATAATGCCTATTAAAAATTATGCTACATAAGTGCTGCTTATCTACATGCTCATTGCCAAGGGTTCCATGCTCATTGCCAGAGGTTCCATGCTCATTGCCATGTGGGATTGTGGGAAATGACAGTGGGGGCACGTGCCCGGGTGCCCCCCCCCTGAATCCGCCACTGTACACAGGTTCCGGGGCTGCCTGGCTGGGTCAGGGGGTAATGCAGGCACTGGCCCTGTGCTCGTACCCAGTACACATAGCCCATTATACTGCCCCAGCCATCGCCCCCTGGGAGTCACTGTAACAGCGCTATAATGAGGGAGACATATGAATTACACAGGTTCCGGGGCTGTCTGGCTGGATCAGGGTGTAATGCAGGCACTGGCCCTGTGCTCGTACACACTACACATAGCCCATTATACTGCCCCAGCCATCACCCCCTGGGAGTCACTGTAACAGCACTATAATGAGGGAGACATATGTATTACACAGGTTCCGGGGCTGTCTGGCTGGGTCAGGGTATAATGCAGGCGCTGGCCCTGTGCTCGTACCCAGTACACATAGCCCATTATACCGCCCCAGCCATCACCCCCTGGGAGTCACTGTAACAGCACTATAATGAGGGAGACATATGAATTACACAGGTTCCGGGGCTGTCTGGCTGGATCACGGTGTAATACAGGCGCTGGCCCTGTGCTCGTACCCAGTACACATAGCCCATTATACTGCCCCAGCCATCGCCCCCTGGGAGTCACTGTAACACAGCTATAATGAGGGAGACATATGTATTACACAGGTTCCGGGGCTGTATGACTGGGTCAGGATGTAATGCAGGTGCTGGCCCTGTGCTCGTACCCAGTACACATAGCCCATTATACTGCCCCAGCCATCACCCCCTGGGAGTCACTGTAACAGCGCTATAATGAGGGAGACATATGTATAACACAGGTTCCGGGGCTGTCTGGCTGGATCAGGGTGTAATACAGGTGCTGGCCCTGTGCTCGTACACACTACACATAGCCCATTATACTGCCCCAGCCATCGCCCCCTGGGAGTCACTGTAACAGCACTATAATGAGGGAGACATATGTATTACACAGGTTCCGGGGCTGTCTGGCTGGATCAGGGTGTAATGCAGGCACTGGCTCTGTGCTCGTACCCAGTACACATACCCCATTATACTGCCCCAGCCATCACCCCCTGGGAGTCACTGTAACAACGCTATAATGAGGGAGACATATGTATTACACAGGTTCCGGGGCTGTCTGGCTGGATATGGGTGTAATGCAGGCGCTGGCCCTGTGCTCGTACCCACTACACATAGCCCATTATACCGCCCCAGCCATCGCCCCCTGGGAGTCACTGTAACAGCGCTATAATGAGGGAGACATATGAATTACACAGGTTCCGGGGCTATCTGGCTTGGTCAGGGTGTAATGCAGGCACTGGCCCTGTGCTCGTACCCAGTACACATAGCCCATTATACTGCCCCAGCCATCACCCCCTGGGAGTCACTGTAACAACGCTATAATGAGGGAGACATATGAATTACACAGGTTCCGGGGCTGTCTGGCTGGATCAGGGTGTAATGCAGGCACTGGCCCTGTGCTCGTACCCAGTACACATAGCCCATTATACTGCCCCAGCCATCGCCCCCTGGGAGTCACTGTAACAGCACTATAATGAGGGAGACATATGTATTACACAGGTTCCGGGGCTGTCTGGCTGGATCAGGGTGTAATGCAGGCACTGGCCCTGTGCTCGTACCCAGTACACATAGCCCATTATACTGCCCCAGCCATCGCCCCCTGGGAGTCACTGTAACAGCACTATAATGAGGGAGACATATAAATTACACAGGTTCCGGGGCTATCTGGCTGGGTCAGGGTGTAATGCAGGCACTGGCCCTGTGCTCGTACCCAGTACACATAGCCCATTATACTGCCCCAGCCATCACCCCCTGGGAGTCACTGTAACAGCACTATAATGAGGGAGACATATGAATTACACAGGTTCCGGGGCTGTCTGGCTGGGTCAGGGTGTAATGCAGGCGCTGGCCCTGTGCTCGTACCCAGTACACATACCCCATTATACTGCCCCAGCCATCGCCCCCTGGGAGTCACTGTAACAGCACTATAATGGAGACATATGTATTATACAGGTTCCGGGGCTGTCTGGCTGGGTCAGGGTGTAATGCAGGCACTGGCCCTGTGCTCGTACCCAGTACACATAGCCCATTATACTGCCCCAGCCATCACCCCCTGGGAGTCACTGTAAAAACGCTATAATGAGGGAGACATATGTATTACACAGGTTCCGGGGCTGTATGACTGGATCAGGGTGTAATGCAGGCACTGGCCCTGTGCTCGTACCCAGTACACATAGCCCATTATACTGCCCCAGCCATCGCCCCCTGGGAGTCACTGTACCAGCGCTATAATGAGGGAGACATATGAATTACACAGGTTCCGGGGCTGTCTGGCTGGATCAGGGGGTAATGCAGGCACTGGCCCTGTGCTCGTACCCAGTACACATAGCCCATTATACTGCCCCAGCCATCACCCCCTGGGAGTCACTGTAACAACGCTATAATGAGGGAGACATATGTATTACACAGGTTCCGGGGCTGTCTGGCTGGATCAGGGTGTAATACAGGCGCTGGCCCTGTGCTCGTAC
The DNA here is from genome assembly GCF_055691185.1 of Crinia signifera. Lineage (NCBI taxonomy): Eukaryota > Metazoa > Chordata > Amphibia > Anura > Myobatrachidae > Crinia > Crinia signifera. Next base: position 1,597,182 of record NC_139226.1, read on the forward strand.
CCAGTACACATAGCCCATTATACTGCCCCAGCCATCACCCCCTGGGAGTCACTGTAACAACGCTATAATGAGGGAGACATATGAATTACACAGGTTCCGGGGCTGTCTGGCTGGATCAGGGTGTAATGCAGGCACTGGCCCTGTGCTCGTACACACTACACATAGCCCATTATACTGCCCCAGCCATCACCCCCTGGGAGTCACTGTAACAACGCTATAATGAGGGAGACATATGTATTACACAGGTTCCGGGGCTGTCTGGCTGGGTCAGGGTGTAATGCAGGCACTGGCCCTGTGCTCGTACCCAGTACACATAGCCCATTATACTGCCCCAGCCATCACCCCCTGGGAGTCACTGTAACAGCGCTACAATGAGGGAGACATATGTATTACACAGGTTCCGGGGCTGTCTGGCTGGATCAGGGTGTAATACAGGCGCTGGCCCTGTGCTCGTACCCAGTACACATAGCCCATTATACTGCCCCAGCCATCACCCCCTGGGAGTCACTGTAACAGCACTATAATGAGGGAGACATATGTATTACACAGGTTCTGGGGCTGTCTGGCTGGATCAGGGTGTAATACAGGCGCTGGCCCTGTGCTCGTACCCAGTACACATACCCCATTATACTGCCCCAGCCATCACCCCCTGGGAGTCACTGTAACAGCACTATAATGAGGGAGACATATGTATTACACAGGTTCCGGGGCTGTCTGGCTGGATCAGGGTGTAATGCAGGCGCTGGCCCTGTGCTTGTACCCACTACACATAGCCCATTATACCGCCCCAGCCATCACCTCCTGGGAGTCACTGTAACAGCACTATAATGAGGGAGACATATGTATTACACAGGTTCCGGGGCTGTCTTGCTGGATCAGGGTGTAATGCAGGCACTGGCCCTGTGCTCGTACCCAGTACACATAGCCCATTATACTGCCCCTGCCATCACCCCCTGGGAGTCACTGTAACAGCACTATAATGAGGGAGACATATGTATTACACAGGTTCCGGGGCTGTCTGGCTGGATCAGGGTGTAATACAGGCGCTGGCCCTGTGCTCGTACCCAGTACACATAGCCCATTATACTGCCCCAGCCATCACCCCCTGGGAGTCTCTGTAACAGCGCTATAATGAGGGAGACTTATGTATTACACAGGTTCCGGGGCTGTCTGGCTGGGTCAGGGTGTAATGCAGGTGCTGGCCCTGTGCTCGTACCCAGTACACATAGCCCATTATACTGCCCCAGCAATCACCCCCTGGGAGTCACTGTAACAGCGCTATAATGAGGGAGACTTATGTATTACACAGGTTCCGGGGCTGTCTGGCTGGATCAGGGTGTAATGCAGGTGCTGGCCCTGTGCTCGTACCCAGTACACATAGCCCATTATACTGCCCCAGCCATCACCCCCTGGGAGTCACTGTAAAAACGCTATAATGAGGGAGACATATGTATTACACAGGTTCCGGGGCTGTATGACTGGATCAGGGTGTAATGCAGGCACTGGCCCTGTGCTCATACCCAGTACACATAGCCCATTATACTGCCCCAGCCATCACCCCCTGGGAGTCACTGTAACAGCGCTATAATGAGGGAGACATATGTATTACACAGGTTCCGGGGCTGTCTGGCTGGATCAGGGTGTAATGCAGGTGCTGGCCCTGTGCTCATACCCGGTACACATTGCCCATTATACTGCCCCAGCCATCGCCCCCTGGGAGTCACTGTAACAGCACTATAATGAGGGAGACATATGTATTACACAGGTTCCGGGGCTGCCTGGCTGGGTCAGGGTGTAATGCAGGCACTGGCCCTGTGCTCGTACCCACTACACATAGCCCATTATACTGCCCCAGCCATCGCCCCCTGGGAGTCACTGTAAAAACGCTATAATGAGGGAGACATATGTATTACACAGGTTCCGGGGCTGTATGACTGGATCAGGGTGTAATGCAGGCACTGGCCCTGTGGTCGTACCCAGTACACATAGCCCATTATACTGCCCCAGCCGTCACTGTAACAGCACTATAATGAGGGAGACATATGTATTACACAGGTTCCGGGGCTGTCTGGCTGGGTCAGGGTGTAATGCAGGCACTGGCCCTGTGCTCGTACCCAGTACACATACCCCATTATACTGCCCCAGCCATCGCCCCCTGGGAGTCACTGTAACAACGCTATAATGAGGGAGACGTATGTATTACACAGGTTCCGGGGCTGTCTGGCTTGGTCAGGGTGTAATGCAGGCACTGGCCCTGTGCTCGTACCCACTACACATTGCCCATTATACTGCCCCAGCCATCACCCCCTGGGAGTCACTGTAACAACGCTATAATGAGGGAGACATATGTATTACACAGGTTCCGGGGCTGTCTGGCTGGATCAGGGTGTAATGCAGGCACTGGCCCTGTGCTCGTACCCACTACACATAGCCCATTATACTGCCCCAGCCATCACCCCCTGGGAGTCACTGTAACAGCGCTATAATGAGGGAGACATATGTATTACACAGGTTCCGGGGCTGTCTGGCTGGATCAGGGTGTAATGCAGGCACTGGCCCTGTGCTCGTACCCACTACACATACCCCATTATACTGCCCCAGCCATCACCCCCTGGGAGTCACTGTAACAGCACTATAATGAGGGAGACATATGTATAACACAGGTTCCGGGGCTGTCTGGCTGGATCAGGGTGTAATACAGGTGCTGGCCCTGTGCTCGTACACACTACACATAGCCCATTATACTGCCCCAGCCATCGCCCCCTGGGAGTCACTGTAACAGCACTATAATGAGGGAGACATATGTATTACACAGGTTCCGGGGCTGGCTGGCTGGATCAGGGTGTAATGCAGGCGCTGGCCCTGTGCTCGTACCCAGTACACATAGCCCATTATACTGCCCCAGCCATCACCCCCTGGGAGTCACTGTAACAGCACTATAATGAGGGAGACATATGTATTACACAGGTTCCGGGGCTGTCTGGCTGGATCAGGGTGTAATGCAGGCACTGGCCCTGTGCTCGTACCCAGTACACATAGCCCATTATACCGCCCCAGCCATCACCCCCTGGGAGTCACTGTAACACAGCTATAATGAGGGAGACATATGTATTACACAGGTTCCGGGGCTGTCTGGCTGGATCAGGATGTAATGCAGGCACTGGCCCTGTGCTCATACCCAGTACACATACCCCATTATACTGCCCCAGCCATCACCCCCTGGGAGTCACTGTAACAGCACTATAATGAGGGAGACATATGTATAACACAGGTTCCGGGGCTGTCTGGCTGGATCAGGGTGTAATACAAGTGCTGGCCCTGTGCTCGTACCCAGTACACATAGCCCATTATACTGCCCCAGCCATCACCCCCTGGGAGTCACTGTAACAGCGCTATAATGAGGGAGACATATGTATTACACAGGTTCCGGGGCTGTCTGGCTGGATCAGGGTGTAATGCAGGCACTGGCTCTGTGCTCGTACACACTACACATAGCCCATTATACCGCCCCAGCCATCACCCCCTGGGAGTCACTGTAACAGCACTATAATGAGGGAGACATATGTATAACACAGGTTCCGGGGCTGTCTGGCTGGATCAGGGTGTAATACAGGTGCTGGCCCTGTGCTCGTACACACTACACATAGCCCATTATACTGCCCCAGCCATCACCCCCTGGGAGTCACTGTAACAGCGCTATAATGAGGGAGACATATGTATTACACAGGTTCCGGGGCTGTCTGGCTGGGTCAGGGTGTAATACAGGTGCTGGCCCTGTGCTCGTACACACTACACATAGCCCATTATACTGCCCCAGCCATCACCCCCTGGGAGTCACTGTAACAGCACTATAATGAGGGAGACATATGTATTACACAGGCAGGGGCGGATCCAGGATAAAATGACAGGGGGGGCACCATGATAAAAGAGGGTTTAGGTGGGGGAGGGGCGGTGTTAGTGGTGCCAGTGTACATGCTAAGAGAGCGGCAGAGAGAGGGTGGGAATGGGATTAAAAATAGGCCCTGGCATTTAAAGTACGCAGGCCCACCATGGTGACAAAAGTGAAGGATGTAGTTGTGCGCGCGCCAAAGGCGCGCTCCAGAAAATGGGGTGTGGCCACTCAACAGGGGGCGTGTCCTTGAGTGTATTGTACAACACCATATACAACTTATACACATTATGCAACAAAATACTAGACCCCATTATTATGATGCCAAATGGAATGAGCCAAAATTCACATAATGCCACACGGATTGAGCCAAAATTCAAATAGTGCCACATGGATTGTGTCAAAATTCACATAATGCCACACGGATTGAGCCAAAGTTTACATAATAACACACGGATTGAGCCAAAATTCACATAATGCCAAATGGATTGAGCCAAAATTCAAATAGTGCCACATGGATTGTGTCAAAATTCACATAATGCCACACGGATTGAGCCAAAGTTTACATAATAACACACGGATTGAGCCAAAATTCACATAATGCCAAATGGATTGAGCCAAAATAAACATAATGCCATATGGATTGTGTCAAAATTCACATAATGCCACATGGATTGAGCCAAAATTCACATAATGCCACACGGATTGAGACAAAATTCACATAATGCCACACATATTGAGCCAAAATTCACATAATGCCACACGGATTGTGACAAAATTCACATAATGCCACATGGATTGAGCCAAAATTCACATAATGCCACACGGATTGAGCCAGAATTCACATAATGCCACACAGATTAAGCCAAAATTCACAATACGTTTCATAAACAGGAACATTGTCCACCAAAGGTGCGCATTAAACATTTACACCATAATGTACATTACACGTTAAGTTACACGCCATTATGTCCATTATGTATTATGTCAAACACCATAATGCCTATTAAAAATTATGCTACATAAGTGCTGCTTATCTACATGCTCATTGCCAAGGGTTCCATGCTCATTGCCAGAGGTTCCATGCTCATTGCCATGTGGGATTACATGCTCATTGCCAAGGGGAATACATGCTTGCGGTAAATGGGGGACAGCCGCCAGGCAGAAGTGATAGCCACTGACAGTGGCAGAGCCTGGCTGTATTGAGAGCACTGCAGGTCCCGGCTATTTGAAATAATACCCCTTTCACACCAGAAAATGCATTTCCAGGTTGGCCCCTTTTACACCAGCCTAGTCCCTGCATTTTCTGGTGTGAGGGGGAGAGAACCCCCCCCCCCCCTTTAACCAGTTATCTTATTTAACCGGCTATATCTTCGGAACCAACTGATCCATTTACATGAGACAAGTATCATATTGAAGAACTTTTGAGTGGGCTTTGAATGATTTTGGTCCAGTGAAACTGGAACATTTGGTTCCAGAGTAATCTGCCCTCAAAGAACAAGAACAGCCATGAAATTACATTTCAAAAATAAAAAAATTAGTTTACACTTAATATCTCTGGAACCGATTGACCGATATGGACCAGTCTGGAATCATATTGAAGGCCCAGCGATTTGGAATTGAATGAGATCAACCACAAGCTTCTGTGATGCCAGGGGGGGAACTGGCAGCCGTCGGAACCGGGTGGGGGTCGGAATTGCTGGTCCCATATTATCCTATGGGGAAAAAACGTTACAGCTTTGCCAGGCGATATCTCTGGTTCCCGGGGGGCTAGAGACACGGGGCTGGGCTCGTTGGAAAGCCCTGGTCCTCAGCTACAAAAGGAAATGACAGTGGGGGCACGTGCCCGGGTGCCCCCCCCCTGAATCCGCCACTGTACACAGGTTCCGGGGCTGCCTGGCTGGGTCAGGGTGTAATACAGGCGCTGGCCCTGTGCTCGTACCCAGTACACATAGCCCATTATACTGCCCCAGCCATCACCCCCTGGGAGTCACTGTAACAGCACTATAATGAGGGAGACATATGAATTACACAGGTTCCGGGGCTGTCTGGCTGGATCAGGGTGTAATGCAGGCGCTGGCCCTGTGCTCGTACCCAGTACACATAGCCCATTATACTGCCCCAGCCATCACCCCCTGGGAGTCACTGTAACAGCGCTATAATGAGGGAGACATATGTATTACACAGGTTCCGGGGCTGTCTGGCTGGATCAGGGTGTAATGCAGGCACTGGCCCTGTGCTCGTACCCACTACACATAGCCCATTATACTGCCCCAGCCATCACCCCCTGGGAGTCACTGTAACAGCGCTATAATGAGGGAGAGATATGTATTACACAGGTTCCGGGGCTGTCTGGCTGGATCAGGGTGTAATGCAGGCGCTGACCCTGTGCTCGTACCCAGTACACATAGCCCATTATACTGCCCCAGCCATCACCCCCTGGGAGTCACTGTAATAGCGCTATAATGAGGGAGACATATGTATTACACAGGTTCCGGGGCTGTCTGGCTGGCTCAGGGTGTAATGCAGGCACTGGCTCTGTGCTCGTACCCAGTACACATAGCCCATTATACTGCCCCAGCCATCGCCCCCTGGGAGTCACTGTAACACAGCTATAATGAGGGAGACATATGTATTACACAGGTTCGGGGCTGTCTGGCTGGATATGGGTGTAATGCAGGCGCTGGCTCTGTGCTCGTACCCAGTACACATAGCCCATTATACTGCCCCAGCCATCGCCCCCTGGGAGTCACTGTAACAGCACTATAATGAGGGAGACATATGTATTACACAGGTTCCGGGGCTGTCTGGCTGGATCAGGGTGTAATGCAGGCACTGGCCCTGTGCTCGTACCCAGTACACATAGCCCATTATACTGCCCCAGCCATCGCCCCCTGGGAGTCACTGTAACAACGCTATAATGAGGGAGACATATGTATTACACAGGTTCCGGGGCTGCCTGGCTGGGTCAGGGTGTAATGCAGGCACTGGCCCTGTGCTCGTACCCAGTACACATAGCCCATTATACCGCCCAGGCCATCACCCCCTGGGAGTCACTGTAACAGCGCTATAATGAGGGAGACATATGTATTACACAGGTTCCGGGGCTGTCTGGCTGGATCAGGGTGTAATGCAGGCACTGGCCCTGTGCTCGTACTCAGTACACATAGCCCATTATACTGCCCCAGCCATCGCCCCCTGGGAGTCACTGTAACAACGCTATAATGAGGGAGACATATGAATTACACAGGTTCCGGGGCTGTCTGGCTGGGTCAGGGTGTAATACAGGCGCTGGCCCTGTGCTCGTACCCAGTACACATAGCCCATTATACTGCCCCAGCCATCACCCCCTGGGAGTCTCTGTACCAGCGCTATAATGAGGGAGACATATGTATTATACAGGTTCCGGGGCTGTCTGGCTGGATCAGGGTGTAATGCAGGCGCTGGCCCTGTGCTCGTACCCAGTACACATAGCCCATTATACTGCCCCAGCCATCGCCCCCTGGGAGTCACTGGAACAGCACTATAATGAGGGAGACATATGAATTACACATGTTCCGGGGCTGTCTGGCTGGGTCAGGGTGTAATGCAGGCGCTGGCCCTGTGCTCGTACTCACTACACATAGCCAATTATACTGCCCCAGCCATCACCCCCTGGGAGTCACTGTAACAGCGCTATTATTAGGGAGACATATGTATTACACAGGTTCCGGGGCTGTCTGGCTGGGTCAGGGTGTAATGCAGGCACTGGCCCTGTGCTCGTACCCACTACACATAGCCCATTATACTGCCCCAGCCATCACCCCCTGGGAGTCACTGTAACAGCACTATAATGAGGTGATACAGACATATGTATTACACAGGTTCCAGGGCTGTCTGGCTGGATCAGGGGGTAATGCAGGCGCTGGCCCTGTGCTCGTACCCAGTACACATAGCCCATTATACTGCCCCAGCCATCGCCCCTGGGAGTCACTGGAACAGCACTATAATGAGGGAGACATATGAATTACACAGGTTCCGGGGCTGTCTGGCTGGGTCAGGGTGTAATGCAGGCGCTGGCCCTGTGCTCGTACTCACTACACATAGCCCATTATACTGCCCCAGCCATCACCCCCTGGGAGTCACTGTAACAGCACTATAATGAGGGAGACAGACATATGTATTACACAGGTTCCGGGGCTGGCTGGCTGGGTCAGGGGGTAATGCTGTCTGGCTGGGTCAGGGGGTAATGCAGGCGATGAGGCATTAGTAAGTCTTACCCCACCTCTAACACAACCACCGCTTTTGTTACACACATCTGCTGTAGCACTACACACTGCTGTTGCACTACACATCTGCTGTAGCACTACACACTATACATATATACGCATACACGATTCATACATAAAGCGCATTTGAATTATATTATTAATTATATAATAAACTGTTTATATTAAACTTTTTATTTATTGAGATGCCAGATGCCTGCAAGTTTCTAGGTGCGTTGCGGGTGTGGAGTTATTCCCCACATCAATCAAACCAGAGTACTGGAGGTTCTATTAAAGAGAACTTGATACAAGTGATAGAAGATGAATATAATAATGTCTTCCAAGTAGTACACATCCCTACAGCACTGTACCACTCCAATAACACAGTGACCGTGCCAAACCTTTTGTAGAGCCAAGTAAGCATGCACCTGCAGTCAGACCCTTTAAGTCTTTGACTCCGATGCTATTGTGGCTGATGATTCTTGCACAATAACACATTTAGTTAATTATATATCATCATCCAGTACATTATACCTACAGTATCCTATATATAAGTCTAATAGCACCTCACCTCGCTGTGGGAGTAAACACAATAGTGCCTTGTATATTGGGAAGTCTAGAACACATAGTGAGCAGATCCCCATCCATCACCCAATATACAAAATGCTCATTGTGCGACACCTATTAGTTATTTACAGTTCCTTATATAGCGCACACATATTCTACAGCGCTGTACAGAGACTATTATTACCAGTTATTATATAGCGCACACATATTCCGCAGTGCTGTACAGAGATTACCAGTTATTATATAGCGCACACATATTCCGCAGCGCTGTACAGAGACTATTATTACCAGTTATTATATAGCGCACACATATTCTGCACCACTGTACAGAGAATATTATTACCAGTTATTATATAGCGCACACATATTCCACAGCGCTGTACAGAGATTATTATTACCAGTTATTTATATAGCGCACACATATTCCACAGCGCTGTACAGAGAATATTATTACCAGTTATTATATAGCGCACACATATTCCACAGCGCTGTACAGAGAATATTATTACCAGTTATTATATAGCGCACACATATTCCGCAGCGCTGTACAGAGAATATTATTACCAGTTATTTATATAGCGCACACATATTCCGCAGCGCTTTACAGAGACTATTATTACCAGTTATTATATAGCGCATACATATTCCGCAGCGCTGTACAGAGACTATTATTACCAGTTATTATATAGCGCACACATATTCCGCAGCGCTGTACATAGAATATTATTACCAGTTATTATATAGCGCACACATATTCCACAGCGCTGTACAGAGACTATTATTACCAGTTATTATATAGCGCACACATATTCCGCAGTGCTGTACAGAGACTATTATTACCAGTTATTATATAGCGCACACATATTCCGCAGCGCTGTACAGAGACTATTATTACCAGTTATTATATAGCGCACACATATTCCACAGCGCTGTACAGAGATTATTATTACCAGTTATTATATAGCGCACACATATTCCACAGCGCTGTACAGAGACTATTATTACCTGTTATTATATAGCGCACACATATTCCACAGCGCTGTACAGAGACTATTATTACCTGTTATTATATAGCGCACACATATTCCACAGCGCTGTACAGAGACTATTATTACCAGTTATTATATAGCGCACACATATTCCACAGCGCTGTACAGAGACTATTATTACCAGTTATTATATAGCGCACACATATTCCACAGCGCTGTACAGAGATTATTATTACCAGTTATTATATAGCGCACACATATTCCACAGTGCTGTACAGAGACTATTATTACCAGTTATTATATAGCGCACACATATTCCACAGCGCTGTACAGAGACTATTATTACCAGTTATTATATAGTGCACACATATTCCACAGCGCTGTACAGAGACTATTATTACCAGTTATTATATAGCGCACACATATTCCGCAGCGCTGTACAGAGACTATTATTACCAGTTATTATATAGTGCACACATATTCCGCAGCGCTGTACAGAGACTATTATTACCAGTTATTATATAGCGCACACATATTCCGCAGCACTGTACAGAGAATATTATTACCAGTTATTTATATAGCGCACACATATTCCGCAGCACTGTACAGAGATTATTATTACCAGTTATTATATAACACACATATTCCGCAGCACTGTACAGAGACTATTATTACCAGTTATTATATAGCGCACACATATTCCGCAGCGCTGTACAGAGACTATTATTACCAGTTATTATATAGCGCACACATATTCCGCAGCGCTGTACAGAGACTATTATTACCAGTTATTATATAGCGCACACATATTCCACAGCGCTGTACAGAGACTATTATTACCAGTTATTATATAGCGCACACATATTCCACAGCGCTGTACAGAGAATATTATTACCAGTTATTATATAGCGCACACATATTCCGCAGTGCTGTACAGAGAATATTATTACCAGTTATTATATAGCGCACACATATTCCGCAGCGCTGTACAGAGAATGCTATTACCAGTTATTATATAGCGCACACATATTCCGCAGCGCTGTACAGAGAATATTATTACCAGTTATTATATAGCTCACACATATTCCGCAGCGCTGTACAGAGACTATTATTACCAGTTATTATATAGCGCACACATATTCCGCAGCGCTGTACAGAGATTATTAACAGTTATTATATAGCACACACATATTCCACAGCGCTGTACAGAGAATATTATTACCAGTTATTATATAGCGCACACATTCCGCAGCGCTGTACAGAGGCTATTATTACCAGTTATTATATAGCACACACATATTCCGCAGCGCTGTACAGAGAATATTACCAGTTATTATATAGCGCACACATATTCCGCATCGCTGTACAGAGATTATTATTACCAGTTATTATATAGCGCACACATATTCCACAGCGCTGTACAGAGATTATTATTACCAGTTATTCTATATGTCGGGATTTTGACCTTGTCGGGATTTTAAATGTCGGGATTTTGACTGCATCCCGAGTGAAAGCACCGCCAACTTTCAAAAGTGACCGAAACCTCAGCCAGAAAGCACAGGAGCTGAGAAGTGATCTGTGGTCACCACCTGCAGAACATCTTCTGTATTGGGGGTGTCCAGCTAATTGCCTATAATTTCCACCAGTTGTCTTTTCCATTTGCACAACATCATGTGAAGTTGATTGTCAGTCAGTGTTGCTTCCTAAGTGGACAGTTTGATTCCACAGAAGTGTGATTGACATGGAGTTACATTGTGTTGTTTAAGTGTTCCCTTCATATTTTTTTTTGGGGGGGGGGCCACGGCTGCACCCCCCCACCCCCGCAGCAGGGATGGGGGAGGGATGAGGTGGTGCAGACCGGCTGATGGGGGGGTTGCGGGCAGACACGCTCGTGGGGGGGGGGGGGGGGTGAGTGATTTGCGGGCAGACCCTTGCAGGGAGGGTGTTTGCGGGTGGGTGGTGCATCAAACCCGAGGGGGGTGCATACAGACCCGCTCGCGTGAAGGGGGGGGGGTGGTGCATCAAACCCACTCGCGCGGGGGGGGTGCGGGGGCAGAACCGCTCGCGGGAGGGGAGGTGCTCACCTGGTGGCTGTGGAGTAATGCTGGATGATGGGTGTGTATTGTAGCCCTTGCTGAGCGGGGGGAGTTGATGTAAAGGGGGTGGGGATGTGTATGATGCTGGTCTTTTCCCTAGGGGGGGTGGGTTGTGTATAACACTGGGCGGGGGGGGGGGGGGGTCTTTAGGCAGAAACTATGTGTGTATAACACTGTCAATCACTCTTGTATTGTCCTTAAATGCAAAAAAACTTCAAAGTAACGGTGTCAGCTCACCCTAAGATAGAGCCTTGGTAGAAGGCCAGATTAAGAATGTAAATAAGGAGAGAAAGGGTTTCGACAACTATATTTGCTAAAAATAGGACAATATAATATATTAAAAATAGGATTTTTATTTATACATTAAAAGATGAAAAAATAGGGATGGGGGATATATGACATGATAGTGGGATACATATAATACAACACGAGTAAAACGACACTATAGATTTCTACCAAAAAATTGGCAGAGTTTGACATAAAAAAATTAAATGAGCTTAACTTGTTTTTAGGAGGTCAGAGCTAAATCAGGCAGAGCACAACGCGTTTCGTCCTAAGGACTTATATATCACAGGGTTGCCGACATTAATATTCTCCTCTCCAGGAGAAGCCCGGAGAGGAGAGTTTCAGCAGCTGCTCGTGAGGCGGGGCTTGAGCGTGACATCACTAAGCCCCGCCCCATGATGGTAAACCGGTGAATTTGCGTATCTCCATGGAGGGGGCGTGGCTAAAATGATGCGATTTTGCCATTTTAGCTCCGCCCCCTCCTCAGACCCGCGGATTGCGGCATTTAAATGCCGCAATCGGGGGCGCAGCGGGGGTCACCCCTGAATGCAGGAGGGTTGCCAACCCTTCCGGGGGGCCGGGAGATGACCAGATTTTTGGGAACCCTGATATATCGCTAAATCCAAGACACAATAACTATCCTATAAACATGTATACCAATCCTCCAGTGCCCCCAACAGGTCATGTCTTCAGGATTTCTTTAATCATACAAGGCAATTTCTTCTGTTATTTTTGTTTCGCAATTATTTGTACAAACAGAAATCCAGAAAACATGACCTGTTGGCAGCACCGGAGAATTGGAGCGATGACCCCTTGATGTAGCCCAATCTCTGGTGACACATACCTGTAATAACAGCCTGGTCTCTCCAGCAGCCGTCCCGAAGGCGAGGTGTCAGCAGGGCCTCCCGCATCGCATTCACCTGGACTCACCTGGGAATGGCGCTTCTCCTCCTGCTCTGCATGTCTATGACCGGCCTCTTCGTCTGGCAATATAAACTCCCCAAGATGGAGGCCGGTAAGTGCCTGGGGGGGCTCGGGGGGTGGACGGCGGAATCTAGAATAAGAGGAACATTGTGGTAACTCACATTATACAAGTATATAGTGCACACATATTCCGCAGCGCTGTACAGAGACTATTATTACCAGTTATTATATAGCGCACACATATTCCGCAGCGCTGTACAGAGATTATTATTACCAGTTATTTATATAGCGCACACATATTCCGCAGCGCTGTACAGAGAATATTATTACCAGTTATTTATATAGCCCACACATATTCCGCAGCGCTGTACAGAGAATGTTATTACCAGTTATTATATAGCGCACACATATTCCGCAGCACTGTACAGAGATTATTATTACCAGTTATTATATAGCGCACACATATTCCACAGCGCTGTACAGAGACTATTATTACCAGTTATTATATAGCGCACACATATTCCGCAGCGCTGTACAGAGAATGTTATTACCAGTTATTATATAGCGCACACATATTCCGCAGCACTGTACAGAGATTATTATTACCAGTTATTATATAGCGCACACATATTCCACAGCGCTGTACAGAGACTATTATTACCAGTTATTATATAGCACACACATATTCCGCAGCGCTGTACAGAGAATATTATTACCAGTTATTATATAGCGCACACATATTCCGCAGCGCTGTACAGAGACTATTATTACCAGTTATTATATAGCGCACGCATATTCCGCAGTGCTGTACAGAGATTATTATTACCAGTTATTTATATAGCGCACACATATTCCGCAGCGCTGTACAGAGAATATTATTACCAGTTATTATATAGCGCACACATATTCCGCAGCAATGTACAGAGATTATTATTACCAGTTATTATATAGTGCACACATATTCCACAGCGCTGTACAGAGAATATTATTACCAGTTATTATATACCGCACACATATTCCGCAGCGCTGTACAGAGACTATTATTACCAGTTATTATATAGCGCACACATATTCCACAGCGCTGTACAGAGACTATTATTACCAGTTATTATATAGCGCACACATATTCCCGAGCGCTGTACAGAGAATATTATTACCAGTTATTATATAGCGCACACATATTCCACAGCGCTGTACAGACTATTATTACCAGTTATTATATAGCGCACACATATTCCGCAGCGCTGTACAGGGAATATTATTACCAGTTATTATATAGCGCACACATATTCCACAGCGCTGTACCGAGACTATTATTACCAGTTATTATATAGCGCACACATATTCCGCAGCGCTGTACAGGGAATATTATTACCAGTTATTATATAGTGCACACATATTCCGCAGCGCTGTACAGAGACTATTATTACCAGTTATTATATAGCGCACACATATTCCGCAGCGCTGTACAGGGAATATTATTACCAGTTATTATATAGTGCACACATATTCCGCAGCGCTGTACAGAGACTATTATTACCAGTTATTATATAGCGCACACATATTCCACAGCGCTGTACCGAGACTATTATTACCAGTTATTTATATAGCGCACACATATTCCGCAGCGCTGTACCGAGACTATTATTACCAGTTATTTATATAGCGCACACATATTCCGCAGCGCTGTACAGAGGATATTATTACCAGTTATTATATAGCGCACATATATTCCGCAGTGCTGTACAGAGATTATTATTACCAGTTATTATATAGCGCACACATATTCCACAGCGCTGTACAGAGATTATTATTACCAGTTATTATATAGCGCACATATATTCCGCAGTGCTGTACAGAGATTTTTATTACTAGTTATTATATAGCGCACACATATTCCACAGCGCTGTACAGAGAATATTATTACCAGTTATTTATATATAGCGCACACATATACCGCAGCGCTGTACAGAGAATATTATTACCAGTTATTATATAGTGCACACATATTCCGCAGCGCTGTACAGAGACTATTATTACCAGTTATTTATATATAGCGCACACATATTCCGCAGCGCTGTACAGAGAATATTATTACCAGTTATTTATATATAGCGCACATATATTCCACAGCGCTGTACAGACTATTATTACCAGTTATTATATAGCGCACACATATTCCGCATCGCTGTACAGAGATTATTATTACCAGTTATTATATAGCGCACACATATTCTGCAGCGCTGTACAGAGACTATTATTACCAGTTATTATATAGCGCACACATATTCCGTAGCGCTGTACAGAGGATATTAATACCAGTTATTATATAGCGCACACATATTCCGCAGCACTGTACAGAGAATATTACCAGTTATTATATAGCGCAAATATATTCCGCAGTGCTGTACAGAGATTATTATTACCAGTTATTATATAGCGCACACATATTCCGCAGCGCTGTACAGAGACTATTACCAGTTATTATATAGCACACACATATTCCACAGCGCTGTACAGAGATTATTATTACCAGTTATTATATAGCGCACATATTCCGCAGTGCTGTACAGAGATTATTATTACTAGTTATTATATAGCGCACACATATTCCACAGCGCTGTACAGAGAATATTATTACCAGTTATTTATATATAGCGCACACATATACCGCAGCGCTGTACAGAGAATATTATTACCAGTTATTATATAGTGCACACATATTCCGCAGCGCTGTACAGAGACTATTATTACCAGTTATTTATATATAGCGCACACATATTCCGCAGCGCTGTACAGAGAATATTATTACCAGTTATTTATATATAGCGCACATATATTCCACAGCGCTGTACAGACTATTATTACCAGTTATTATATAGCGCACACATATTCCACAGCGCTGTACAGAGAATATTATTACCAGTTATTATATAGTGCACACATATTCCACAGCGCTGTACAGAGAATATTATTACCAGTTATTATATAGCGCACACATATTCCACAGCGCTGTACAGAGAATATTATTACCAGTTATTATATAGCGCACACATATTCCGCAGCGCTGTACAGAGACTATTATTACCAGTTATTATATAGCGCACACATATTCCGCAGCGCTGTACAGAGAATATTATTACCAGTTATTATATAGCGCACACATATTCCGCAGCGCTGTACAGAGATTATTATTACCAGTTATTATATAGCGCACACATATTCCACAGCGCTGTAAAGAGAATATTATTACCAGTTATTTATATATAGCGCACACATATTCCGCAGCGCTGTACAGAGAATATTATTACCAGTTATTATATAGCGCACACATATTCCACAGCGCTGTACAGAGATTATTATTACCAGTTATTATATACCGCACACATATTCCGCAGCGCTGTACAGAGACTATTATTACCAGTTATTATATAGCGCACACATATTCCGCAGCGCTGTACAGAGACTATTATTACCAGTTATTATATAGCGCACACATATTCCCCAGCACTGTACAGAGACTATTATTACCAGTTATTATATAGCGCACACATATTCCACAGCGCTGTACAGAGAATATTATTACCAGTTATTATATAGCGCACACATATTCCACAGCGCTGTACAGAGATTATTATTACCAGTTATTATATAGCGCGCACATATACCGCAGCGCTGTACAGAGACTATTATTACCAGTTATTATATAGCGCACACATATTCCACAGCGCTGTACAGAGAATATTATTACCAGTTATTATATAGCGCACACATATTCCCCAGCACTGTACAGAGACTATTATTACCAGTTATTATATACCGCACACATATTCCGCAGCGCTGTACAGAGACTATTATTACCAGTTATTATATACCGCACACATATTCCGCAGCGCTGTACAGAGACTATTACCAGTTATTATATAGCACACACATATTCCGCAGTGCTGTACAGAGAATATTATCACCAGTTATTATATAGTGCACACATATTCCGCAGCGCTGTACAGAGACTATTATTATCAGTTATTATATAGCGCACACATATTCCATAGCGCACACATGTTCCGCAGCGCTGTACAGAGACTATTATTACCAGTTATTTATATAGTGCACACATATTCCGCAGCGCTGTACAGAGACTATTATTATCAGTTATTATATAGCGCACACATATTCCACAGCGCTGTACAGAGATTATTATTACTAGTTATTATATAGCGCACACATATTCCGCAGCGCTGTACAGAGAATATTACCAGTTATTATATAGCGCACACATATTCCGCAGCGCTGTACAGAGACTTATTACCAGTTATTATATAGCGCACACATATTCCACAGAGCTGTACAGAGAATATTATTACCAGTTATTTATATAGCGCACACATATTCCGCAGTGCTGTACAGAGACTATTATTACCAGTTATTATATAGCGCACACATATTCCGCAGCGCTGTACAGAGATTATTATTACCAGTTATTATATAGCGCACACATATTCCGCAGCGCTGTACAGAGATTATTATTACCAGTTATTATATAGTGCACACATATTCCACAGCGCTGTACAGAGATTATTATTACCAGTTATTATATAGTGCACACATATTCCGCAGCGCTGTACAGAGATTATTATTACCAGTTATTATAAAGCGCACACATATTCCACAGCGCTGTACAGAGACTATTATTACCAGTTATTATATAGCGCACACATATTCCACAGCGCTGTACAGAGATTATTATTACCAGTTATTATAAAGCGCACACATATTCCGCAGTGCTGTACAGAGACTATTATTACCAGTTATTATATAGCGCACACATATTCCACAGCGCTGTACAGAGATTATTATTACCAGTTATTATAAAGCGCACACATATTCCACAGCGCTGTACAGAGACTATTATTACCAGTTATTATATAGCGCACACATATTCCACAGCGCTGTACAGAGATTATTATTACCAGTTATTATATAGCGCACACATATTCCGCAGCGCTGTACAGAGATTATTATTACCAGTTATTATATAGTGCACACATATTCCACAGCGCTGTACAGAGATTATTATTACCAGTTATTATATAGCGCACACATATTCCACAGTGCTGTACAGAGACTATTATTACCAGTTATTTATGGCAGTGCCCTCATGGTGTTATGTTTAGTGGGCATTGTATCATGCTATAATATATGTTTCTGAATTTCAGCTCCGGCAGTAAAGGCGACTGCTCCAGCTGCAGTCCTGATGTGCCCCAGATACCCTCAGCCGGTGCCTTTAGACCACCCAATACCCATCCTGAAAGATGCGCTGGACAAGGTCAGTGATGTTCGGATGTTTTGTGGAGGGTGATCAGATCCTCGACAGTCCAGCTCTGATCTGCTGGAGCTCCTCCATCCCATGCTGGACAGGAGCAGAAGGATCATTGCACATAGGGACATTTATCTTGGGTTCTCTACAATTTGGGGCTTGACCCTTTTTCTCCACCTCTAAGCATTGTGCTCAGGCTGTGGAGATTGTCTGTCTGCAGCAGCTAGATCTTAGTGATGTCTACGCTGGACCCTTCTCACCTCAGTCTTGTCCTGCTAACTTCCTTTCATAGAGATTCACAGTGTGATTGGGAGATCGCGCCAGGTTCTGCAATTAATGTTAGTAGAGGAACCACCTGGGGGACCCTTAAGTTTCAATTAGAAATCTCACAGAGGACCCCAACCTTAGTCAAGAACTTTATGGTGTCCTCAAGACGGGCCAATGTATCAAGCTTCAAAAAGTGATAAAATGGAGAGTGATAAACAGCCATCCAAACAGCTCCGAACTGCCATGTTACAGGCTGGGTTTGAAAAATGACAGGTAGGAGCTGATTGGCTGGTTGTTTATGACTGTCCACTTAATCAATTTTTGAAGCTTGATACATCTTGTCCACGGTCAGGAACCTCATGATGGCCCCCAAGCCTCGGTCAGGAACTTCATGGTGTCCCCCCAAGCCTTGGTCAGGAACCTCATGGTATCCTCGGTCAGGAACCTCATGGTGTCCCCCCAAGCCTCATGAACCCTCATGGTGACCCCCAAGCCTCAGTCAGGAACCTCATGGTGTCCCCCCAAGCCTCGGTCAGGAACCTCATGGTGTCCCCCCAAGCCTCGGTCAGGAACCTCATGGTGTCCCCCCCAAGCCTCGGTCAGGAACCTCATGGTGTCCCCCCAAGCCTCCGTCAGGAACCTCATGGTGTCCCCCAAGCCTCCGTCAGGAACCTCATGGTGTCCCCCCAAGCCTCGGTCAGGAACCTCATGGTGTCCCCCCAAGCCTCGGTCAGGAACCTCATGGTGTCCCCCCAAGCCTCAGTCAGGAACCTCATGGTGTCCCCCCAAGCCTCAGTCAGGAACCTCATGGTGTCCCCCCAAGCCTCAGTCAGGAGCCTAAGTGGGCCTGATATTGTTAAAGCATTTAGAAGTGTCTTTATTAGTGAACTGCAGCGGTATTCCCATACAGATGTCCGTCCCGTTCTCCATCGCAGGTCATGTATATGTAATGTGCCACATATAAGCTGTGTCGGTTCGGGCAGTGGAAGTCTGTCCGTTCTCCATCCCTCCCAAGTCGTGTATATGTAATGTGCCACATAGAAGCGGTGCCGGTTCCGGCCAGTGGAAGTCCGTCCCATTCTATCTATCCCAGGTCCTGTATATGTAATGTGCCACATATAAGCGGTGCCGGTTCCGGGCAGTGGAAGTCCGTCCCATTCTCCATCCCAGGTCGTGTATATGTAATGTGCCACATATAAGCGGTACCGGTTCCGGGCAGTGGAAGTTCGTCCCATTCTCCATCCCAGGTCGTGTATATGTAATGTGCCACATATAAGCTGTGTCGGTTCCGGGCAGTGGAAGTCCGTCCGTTCTCCATCCCTCCCAAGTCGTGTATATGTAATGTGCCACATATAAGCGGTGTCGGTTCCGGCCAGTGGAAGTCCGTCCCATTCTCCATCCCAGGTCGTGTATATGTAATGTGCCACATATAAGCTGTGCCGGTTCCGGGCAGTGGAAGTCCGTCCGTTCTCCATCCCTCCCAGGTCGTGTATATGCAATGTGCCACATATAAGCGGTGCCGGTTCCAGGCAGTGGAAGTCTGTCCGTTCTCCATCCCTCCCAGGTCGTGTATATGTAATGTGCCACATATAAGCTGTGTCGGTTCCGGGCAGTGGAAGTCCGTCCGTTCTCCATCCCTCCCAAGTCGTGTATATGTAATGTGCCACATATAAGCTGTGCCGGTTCCGGGCAGTGGAAGTCCGTCCCATTCTCCATCCCATGTCGTGTATATGTAATGTGCCACATATAAGCGGTACCGGTTCCGGGCAGTGGAAGTCCATCCTTTCTCCATCCCTCCCAAGTCGTGTATATGTAATGTGCCGCATATAAGCTGTGCCGGTTCTGGGCAGTGGAAGTCTGTCCTTTCTCCATCCCTCCCAGGTCGTGTATATGTAATGTGCCACATATAAGCGGTGCCGGTTCCGGGCAGTGGAAGTCCGTCCCATTCTCCATCCCAGGTCCTGTATATGTAATGTGCCACATAGAAGAGGTGCTGGTTCCGGGCAGTAGAAGTCCGTCCGTTCTCCATCCCTCCCAAGTCGTGTATATGTAATGTGCCACATGTAAGCTGTGCCGGTTCCGGGCAGTGGAAGTCCGTCCGTTCTCCATCCCTCCCAAGTCGTGTATATGTAATGTGCCACATATAAGCTGTGTCGGTTCCGGGCAGTGGAAGTCCATCCGTTCTCCATCCCTCCCAAGTCGTGTATATGTAATGTGCCACATATAAGCTGTGCCGGTTCCGGGCAGTGGAAGTCCGTCCGTTCTCCATCCCAGGTCGTGTATATGTAACGTGCCACATATAAGCGGTGTCGGTTCCGGGCAGTGGAAGTCCGTCCGTTCTCCATCCCTCCCAAGTCGTGTATATGTAATGTGCCACATATAAGCTGTGTCGGTTCCGGGCAGTGGAAGTCCGTCCCATTCTCCATCCCAGGTCGTGTATATGTAATGTGCCACATATAAGCTGTGCCGGTTCCGGGCAGTGGAAGTCCGTCCTTTCTCCATCCCAGGTCGTGTATATGTAATGTGCCGCATATAAGCGGTGCCGGTATCGGGCAGTGGAAGTCCGTCCGTTCTCCATCCCAGGTCGTGTATATGTAATGTGCCACATATAAGCTGTGCCGGTTCCGGGCAGTGGAAGTCCGTCCTTTCTCCATCCCAGGTCGTGTATATGTAATGTGCCACATATAAGCGGTGCCGGTTCCGGGTAGTGGAAGTCCGTCCCATTCTCCATCCCAGGTCGTGTATATGTAATGTGCCACATATAAGCTGTGTCGGTTCCGGGCAGTGGAAGTCCGTCCTTTCTCCATCCCAGGTCGTGTATATGTAATGTATATAAGCGGTGCTGATATAAAAGGACTGATATAGGGATCACTTTTCTGGACTCTTCACAGGTGGACAAGTTTCTGAGAAGTAAAATCCGCACCCCCGGTCTACCCTCCATGTCAGCGATAGTTACCTATAATGACACAGTGCTCTGGACAGGGAACTTTGGTAAAAAGAACGGATCTGACCCATTCTCGGCTGCTCCCAATGAGTACACAATTTATCGGTGAGTGTCACTTAAAGTGAAGCTCAGGCTACAGAGTGTTACACCAAGGGTACCACTGATGTGATCCTGCAGGGGTACACAGGTTACCACTGATGTGATCCTGCAGGGGTACACAGGTTACCACTGATGTGAGCCCGCTGGGGTACACAGGGTACCACTGATGTGAGCCCGCTGGGGTACACAGGGTACCACTGATGTGAGCCCGCGTGGGTACACAGGGTACCACAGATGTGAGCCCACGTGGGTACACAGGGTACCATGGATGTAAGCCTGCGTGGATAATGACGGTTTAGCAGTTGCATACCCTCTGCCCAAACTCCCACATTCAGTATAGAGCACATTGTGCTCAGCGCTGTGCAGTACAGAGTACATTGTGCTCGGTGCTGTGCAGTACAGAGCACATTCGGCCTTATTCTAGTTCACTCTTTCTGACAAAATCCTTCTTAGATGGACAAAACCATGTGCACTGCAGGTGGGGCAGATGTAAAATGTGCAGAGAGAATTAGATTTGGGTGAGTCATTTTGTTTCTGTGCAGGGTAAATACTGGCTGTTTTATTTTTACACTGTAATATAGATCTCACTGAAGTAAAACCCCACCCAAATCTAATTCTCTCTGCACATGTTACATCTGCCCCCTGCAGTGCACATGGTTTTGTCCATCTAAGAAGGATTTTGTCAGAAAGAGTGAACTAGAATAAGGCCCATTGTGCTCGGCGCTGTGCAGTACAGAGTACATTGTGCTCGGCGCTGTGCAGTACAGAGTACATTGTGCTCGGCGCTGTGCAGTACAGAGTACATTGTGCTCAGTGCTGTGCAGTACAGAGTACATTGTGCTCAGTGCTGTGCAGTATAGAGTACATTGTGCTCAGTGCTGTGCAGTATAGAGTACATTGTGCTCGGTGCTGTGCAGTATAGAGTACATTGAGCTCGGTGCTGTGCAGTATAGAGTACATTGTGCTCGGTGCTGTGCAGTATAGAGTACATTGTGCTCGGTGCTGTGCAGTATAGAGTACATTGTGCTCGGTGCTGTGCAGTATAGAGTACATTGTGCTCGGTGCTGTGCAGTATAGAGTACATTGTGCTCAGTGCTGTGCAGTATAGAGTACATTGTGCTCGGTGCTGTGCAGTATAGAGTACATTGTGCTCGGTGCTGTGCAGTATAGAGTACATTGTGCTCGGTGCTGTGCAGTATAGAGTACATTGTGCTCGGTGCTGTGCAGTATAGAGTACATTGTGCTCGGTGCTGTGCAGTATAGAGTACATTGTGCTCGGTGCTGTGCAGTATAGAGTACATTGTGCTCGGTGCTGTGCAGTATAGAGTACATTGTGCTCGGTGCTGTGCAGTATAGAGTACATTGTGCTCGGTGCTGTGCAGTATAGAGTACATTGTGCTCGGTGCTGTGCAGTATAGAGTACATTGTGCTCGGTGCTGTGCAGTATAGAGTACATTGTGCTCGGTGCTGTGCAGTATAGAGTACATTGTGCTCGGTGCTGTGCAGTATAGAGTACATTGTGCTCAGTGCTGTGCAGTATAGAGTACATTGTGCTCAGTGCTGTGCAGTATAGAGTACATTGTGCTCGGTGCTGTGCAGTATAGAGTACATTGTGGCCGACTTGTTTCACTACATTAGTAGTTCCTAAATTCCATCCTCAAAGCAAGAGCACAGACGTTAACTGAAGTTGACTAAGGTACTGATAAATGCCAACGGTGCTTAAGCAGGATATTCTTAAAACCTGAACTGTTAAAAGGTGCCTTGAGAGCAGTGCTATTGATAAGCAGTGATTCTCTGCTCTGATTTTTCTACCACAGTCTGGTCTGTATTTAGATACAGACCAGACTGTGACAGAAAACCACAGCAGATAGGTGAGTGCAGGGTGATAGAACACACACACGACAGGGGTTCCCAATCTTTTTTGAATCACGACACCCCATAGGCCAAAAAAATAACTATTAGATTGGGTTTATATTAGAGATGGGCGCCGGGGCCGAAGATTTGGATTCGTCGCCGAGATGTGGATTTGGCTTTGTCAAGAGGCGGTGAAAGGCTTTGGACTTGTTTTTTTGTTTTTAAATGGGCAAAAAACGCCCAACTTGCATAATTTTTGCATTTTCTGGCCCTAGAGTAATAATAATCTCAATAACATTAATTTCCGGACAATTCTGTCCACTTTACAGCTCAATGTTGTTTTCATTCAATTTAGGCCAAGGTCTGCAGCAAGCTGGCTGGTCATTAACACACAGAACCTCTGACAGGATCAGTATGGTGTATTGGGGTGCAGGACACAGAACGGTACTTGTTTCCTATCTGGGCGCCCATCGCGTGTACATCGCATGCCATTATAATGACATGCGATGCGACCGACGCGATTACCGCGATTTTACATAGGGAACAATGTTAAATGTCCCAATTGACCCGATTTCACATAGGGAACAATGTTAAATGCCCCCCCCCCCCCCAATTGTTAACGCCACTCCACGATCAACGTCAACCCGAAGCGTGGCGAGCGCAGTGAGCCCGCAAGGGGCGGCGGTACGCGTCCTCCGACCTTTTCATACCCCTACTATCCACGTCGGCGTGGAGTTGAGAATAGAATAGTGTGGCGAGCGCAGCGAGCCACAAGCGTGGCGAGCGCAGCGAGCCCCGCGAGGGGACGCGGATACCGTCACAGGTATCCACATCCCCTTGCGGGCTTCACAGGTGTCCGCGTCCGCTCGCCACGCTTCGGGCTCGGTGGCTCGCTGCGCTCGCCACACTATTCTATTCTCACTCCACGCCCTAGTGGATAGTAGGGGTATGAAAAGGTCGGAGGACGTGTACCGCTGCCCCTCGTGGGCACGCTTCAGGTTGACGTTGATCGTGGGGTGGCGTTAACAATTGGGGGGGGCATTTCACACTTCAGGGTGGGTATTTGGGGTCTGTGGGCCATTTAACATTGTTCCCTATGTAAAATCGCGGTAATCGCGTCGGTCGCATCGCATGCGTTTTTTTGTCAGCACGCGACGCGACCGACGCAATTTTTTTGCTTGCGATGCCTACGATCAAAATCGTGGGCGCCCAGATAGGAAACAAGTACCCACAGAATCTCTGACAGTATCAGTATGGTTTATTGGGGTGCAGGACACAGAACCTCTGACAGTATCAGTATGGTGTATTGGGGTGCAGGACACACAGAACCTCTGACAGTATCGGTATGGTGTATTGGGGTGCAGGACACAGAACCTCTGACAGGATCAGTATGGTGTATTGGGGTGCAGGACACACAGAACCTCTGACAGGATCAGTATGGTGTATTGGGGTGCAGGACACACAGAACCTCTGACAGTATCAGTATGGTGTATTGGGGTGCAGGACACAGAACCTCTGACAGTATCAGTATGGTGTATTGGGGTCCTGCACCCCTATACAACATAGTGATACTGTCAGAGGTTCTGTGACCCCCCCATGGTAACGGCATGTGACCCCCCCCCCATGGTAACGCCATGTGACCCCCCCCCATGGTAACGCCATGTGACCCCCCCCCCATGGTAACGCCATGTGACCCCCCCCATGGTAACGCCATGTGACCCCCCCCCATGGTAACGCCATGTGACCCCCCCCCATGGTAACGCCATGTGACCCCCCCCATGGTAACGCCATGTGACCCCCCCATGGTAACGCCATGTGACCCCCCCATGGTAACCCCATGTGACCCCCCCCATGGTAACGCCATGTGACCCCCCCCCATGGTAACGCCATGTGACCCCCCCCATGGTAACGCCATGTGACCCCCCCCTGGTAACGCCATGTGACCCCCCCCCATGGTAACGCCATGTGACCCCCCCATGGTAACGCCATGTGACCCCCCCCATGGTAACCCCATGTGACCCCCCCCCATGGTAACCCCATGTGACCCCCCCCATAGTAACGCCATGTGACCCCCCCCATGGTAACGCCATGTGACCCCCCCCCCATGGTAACGCCATGTGACCCCCCCCCCCCATGGTAACGCCATGTGACCCCCCCATGGTAACGCCATGTGACCCCCCCATGGTAACGCCATGTGACCCCCCCCCCATGGTAACCCCATGTGACCCCCCCCATAGTAACGCCATGTGACCCCCCCCATGGTAACGCCATGTGACCCCCCCCCCATGGTAACGCCATGTGACCCCCCCCCCCATGGTAACGCCATGTGACCCCCCCCCCCATGGTAACGCCATGTGACCCCCCCCCATGGTAACGCCATGTGACCCCCCCCCCATGGTAACGCCATGTGACACCCCCCCCCATGGTAACGCCATGTGACCCCCCCATGGTAACGCCATGTGACCCCCCCATGGTAACGCCATGTGACCCCCCATGGTAACGCCATGTGACCCCCCCATGGTAACGAGATGTGACCCCCCCATGGTAACGCCATGTGACCCCCCCCCCCATGGTAACGCCATGTGACCCCCCCCCCATGGTAACGCCATGTGACCCCCCCCCCCCATGGTAACGCCATGTGACCCCCCCCATGGTAACGCCATGTGACCCCCCCCCATGGTAACGCCATGTGACCCCCCCCCCATGGTAACGCCATGTGACCCCCCCATGGTTCCGCCTGGTGAGAGTGTAACATGCTCTATCATTACACAGGATCGCCAGCATCTCCAAGCTCTTCCCGGCGCTCATGCTGTACAAGTTATGGGAAGAAGGAGAAGTGAACTCTTTGGATGACCCACTGGAGCGATACGCCGCCAATTTCTCCATCAAAAACCCCCTGGGCCGACTCCGCCAACCTGACCAGAAATACATGGCGGATGGACGTGTGTTTATGGAGAAAGGCACGCAACCTGTCAAACCGACATCGGTGACACTGCGCAGGATGGCCGGCCAGCTCTCAGGTATCACTCGTTGGTGCTAATTGTCCATACGGATATCTGGTATATACGAGACCCTGCTGGAATCACTCTACCGAACGACCCCGTCATTTCCCCTGTAGGACAGGAATAGAATCCAGCATGTTATATAGAAGCTTCTTGTACCAGCGTCCCTCATCTTCAGAGAGCGGAGACATGTCTACCCTGTATACCAACATGTGACAATAGCTAATAGATGCAGATCTTCCGTCCATAGGTTTGGGCAAATGGCAGATAGATGTGCATCTTTCATCCAGGGCTGCCGACAGGGGGGTGCTGTGGGTAAAGCTGTCCCAGGCCCCGGCCTCTGGAGGGGCCTGGGCAGCTGCTCAGAGCAACAGTGACCCCACACCGCCTCCCCCACCCGGCACCCCCCCAGCTAGGCACGCACAATACACAGTGCAACCTGCAGAGTGCCGAGCCTAGGACACAGAGGGGCTTGGTGCTTTACAGGCTGCACTGTGCAGTGTGGGCTCCCGAGCAGATGTGCCGCCACAGCTAGGCAAGTAATGGTACCGGGGGGGGGGGGGGGGTGTTTATGTGTTGCAGATGGCCGTAATGGTATGGGGGGGGGGGGGGGTGGACTGAAGGTCAGTCTTAAGCCCCGCGATTCCTAGTGGCAGCCCTGCTTCCATGCGTAGGTTTGGGACAAATGGCAGATGGCATGCGAATGGCCAATGGGCGCACACGGTCTATAATTTTGTATGTTCTTTGGCTATAAATATGAGATCTTATGTTCGCTTCTGAGTCTCTTCTGGTTATTTCTCTTCTAGGTCTCCCACGGAGGCTGAGATCCACCAATCTCCTGTGGAAAGGGAATACTCAGGAGGCAATTGAACTCCTCCGAGACGATGTATTGGTGGCCGACCCTGGTACGAGGTATGTTCCATAGGAGCAGGTGCACTGCCGCTATATCGATGTACAGTATACATTACATTATCATACAAGAGGTTGTTAGCATATATGTGCCCAAAGATCTGAACCTGCCCACCAACGAAGAGGTTACCTCTGTTGTGCAGGTCCCTGGGGTTCATGTCAGCGGCAAAGGGCACCCCCAAACCAGTCAAGCCATTAGAGCGAGGGTGAATAAAATCTATGGTGGGCTGACACAGTAATCTCTCGCTCCGAGGAACACAAAGTGTAAATAGGTCACAATGGCTTAATGGGGGATCGTCTTGGGGCACAAAGTTGGACAATATGCATCATTTACTGAAAGAGGTTAATGTAATACTATGTAATATGACTGTACAGCCATATCCATGGTAATAATGGGGGAGATGTACCGACCTATCAGCTTCGGTCAGTTTATTGGTTGGTATGTCCCCTGTTGTATCACTAGATGTCATTGTTCCTTCTCTGTGCCTTCCAGGTGCCATTACAGCAATCTGGCCTATGCTATGCTGGCTCACGTCCTGGCTGAACACACATCCGAAGGGGATTACCAGCGCTGGGTGGCAGATAACATCTTAGATCGCATTGGCATGGAAGACACCGGTTTTGACCTTACCCCACCAATCATTTCTCAGATGGCCGTTGGCTTCTACGGCAGTGGGCAGGTGGCCCCGCTGTACGATCTAGGCTGGTACCGCCCATCAGGTCAGATGTATTCTACAGCAGCAGACATGGCCAAGCTGGCGATGGTGCTCCTGGGAACCTACCACCGCCGGATCTTAGAGCCAGACACATTAAAGACCATGTTGACTCCTCTCTTCAAGTGCTCCAGCGACTACTTTGCCAATAAAACCGGGACCCCCTGGGAGGTGAATGAGCAGAACGGTTATGACATCATCCGCAAAGACGGAGATTTAGATGGCTACTCCGCCACCTTCTCCATGGTCCCCAACCTCCGCATTAGCTTTATCGTTCTCATGACTGGAACAAGACCTCAAGAAGAAGACATTGTGTCAAAGACATACAGTTACTTGATTCCGGCGCTGGAAAAAGCTTTTAGGGAGGCGGAGAAGAGACTGAAGCCAGCCCCCAACCCTGTCCCATACGTGGGCTACTACACTTATGCCAATCTGACGTTTTATGAGATCAAGGTTGGGACAAATGGGGTTCTAGCGATGCAGCAATTTGGGCCTCACGTTGAGGACCTGATCCCGGAAAGTTACAGGACGATCCGGCTGCATTACGTAGAGGAGCGGGTTCTGCAGGTGGTGTTTGAGAAAGAGTTTCCTTGTGTCCTGCAACTTGGTTCCGCGTCGGTCTCACTGGAGACCCAAGACCGACAGCTCTTCAACTTCTACCCTTTTAATGCGCAGGGAGTGTCTCCTGGATTTGATGCTCCTGGTCTGAATACGTACAGTGTCCTGCGCATACAACACAAGCCAGTGTTCCACAATGACTGAGGACCAAGAATGGAAAGAAGTCACAGACATTGTGTTTGGGTCTGGTGGATACACTGTGTAGAGCGCTGCCCCAACCATCCGATTTCCCAATCATCTGGGCAAAGGGAACAACCAGCGGTGGGAACCGTCCTAGAGTCTCCCACCGCGGAGCTGGGATTTGGGCCAGCGGCTGTATACAAGGATAGCACCCCGATATGTGACAGTCGGGGACTAGAACACAGCTGGGGCTCAGATATAATGCTCTATAAGTGTATAAAAAAGCTTGGAAATTACATTTGTATCCATCATTTTATTAGGGTAGAATATAATATTATACCAATCATTAGGGGGTTAGGGTTTCTAGGTCGACAGTGTCTAGATGGACAGTCAAAAGGTCGACCACTATTAGTTGACATATCGAAAAAGGTTGAGAGGTTTTTTTTTTTTTTGAAAATTTGGGTCGACGTAGGTTGGACACTGTATACGTGTAGCGTGGCCCTCACGCGGCTCACAATGATATTCCCATGTCTGCTTGGATGGTAAACTCATGTCGAAGCTTTTTAGGTGTCGATCCTTTTGACGGTCTACCAATAGTGGAGAACCCTTGTGACTGTCGACCTAATGAGGGCATCCCATATAAGGGCACAGACACAGCTGCGCAGGATCACGGATGCGCACATACATGTCCCTCTTACATCACCTGGTCTGCAGCTGCTCCCGCCTCTTCTCTGCCCGGTGCAGTGTAGCTCCGCCCACTGCCCTCACTCCACCCCTTCTCATTTTCCATTTCAGCAGTTCCCAGTGTACTTTCGCACTGCTGGTATAATCAAAGTTAGGGGGCCCCAAGAGAGGGAGGGCCACAGGTTACTTGCCCCCACCCATACTCTAGCTCTGATGGAATTGTACACTTGGATATGGAGTGTGTGCAGTGTGCGTGTAACTCTGCATCAACCCTATTGTGCATCATAGAAACCTGCGCCGGAGAGCTTACAATCTGCTGTGAAACGTTCTGGTGCATGGCCACAGCTAGGGCTATATACATATACATCAGATGAGTCTCAGAGATGGCGGAAAACCTGAGCATTATTATTATTGGATGAGTGCACATGCGCCAAGATGCCGGAATTATCCGCAAAGTGATTGACAGTCAGAGAACATTGGAGGGGGAGGGGGGGCAGCTTTAACAATAACCTAGTGGGACCAGACCGTTCTCCTGATGGGTCCCATATACTGTTATGATCATCAATAATTGGGACCCGTCACCCACAGGTCACACGTAGGTCATCGTCACTGTGATGGGTCACACTCCCTCATCTGCCCAGGGTGTAGGGCTGCTACCAGAATATTACACACACACACACACACACACACACACACACACACACACACACACTACCACTGTGACAAGGAGAGGAGGATGGAGGGGTGCTGTATGGATGCAGTCTGTATACACTGTATGTCCTGTGCAGACATTATACATACTGTAGGTACTCCCTCATCTGCCCAGGGTGTAGGGCTGCTACCAGAATATTACACACACACACACACACACACACACACACACACACACACACACACACACAACCACTCAGTGTCGGACTGGGGCACGAAGGGCCCACCAGGGAAATGCATTCACAGGGGCCCACCAAGGGGGCGTGGTCTTTTTGAAGGGGTGTGGCCATCTGACCAGAGAGGAGTGGCTATACACTAGAGAATTTTGGGCCAATTTCATCCGATTTCTGCACTTTGAGCCGATAATCGGGCAAAATTGGCCCAAAATCATAGGTGTGTGACATTTGATCCATAAATCCCCCACGTTGATAATAAAGCACATAGGTCCCATAGATAATACAGCAAATACCACCCCCCCCCCCAGATATTACAACACATAGGTCCTCCACACACAGATAATAGTACAGCACGTAGGTCCCCCCACACATAATACAGCACATAGGTCCTCCACACACAGATAATAGTACAGCACATGGGGCGCAGGCCCCCCCCCCCCCATAGGTGAATGTAGAAATATGGTAATGGCTGTTCCCAAATCCAAACTCACAAGCAAGGGGGACCTTTGCGCGGCGTAGCGAAAATGGGGCGTGGCCTCATGGGACGGAGGCGTGGCATCACAAAATTGTGCATGGTATTACACTTTAGACCACAACGTAATGCCCATTGGGGGAGGGAATTGCTCGTTGCCAAGGTGGGGAGGAAATTGCTACTTGCCAAGGAGGATGTCATACTACTGGATGCACCTAAAGAAATGACAGCCGGCTGTTTAGTCTAAGGAATTGCTTGTTGCCAAGGGGGATGTCTCACGCTGCTGGACTCACCTAATTGAAATAAATGACAGCCGGGAAGAGAGCGCTGTGCGCTGCCCGGCTGTAGTCTAAGCAGTAACATCGATATTTTCAGTTCTTGCACTGAGGTCCGGCAGCCAATCAGGAGCAGCTACCAATGCCGCTCCTGATTGGCTGCCGGCGGTCCAGAGGGAAAACTGAAAATATCGATGCCATTGCTTAGACTACAGCCGGGCAGCGCACAGCGCTCTCTGCCCGGCTGTCATTTATTTCAATTAGGTGGGTTCAGCGGTGTGAGACATCCTCCTTGGCAACAAGCAATTCCTTATGGTGTGTACCCACGGGGGCGATATGGATTCCGATGTTCCCGATTTAGTGAACATCGGAAGCCATATAGCATGTTGATTGGTGGCTTTTTAGGGCTAATGAGCCTGATGCGCTGCCGATGTGCGCTCCCAAGTGAGCACAAATCTGCAGCGATATAGTGAGGGCAGGCAGATCTGCACTATATAGTCTAAATTGTGCCCCTGCCGCATGCCGTGCGATGCGAGTCCGGATACCAGCTGATCGTATCGGGACTCACATAGCACGGCATATCTGCCGTCTGTACACACCTTAAGACTAGGTCGTCCGGTGCACCCCTTAGATTCGCCTTTGCCCTCCCATATAATACATTACATAGGTCCCCCCACTCAGATAATAGTACAGCACATAGGCCCCCCCCTATAGTACATTACATAGGTCCCCCCACTCAGATAATAGTACAGCACATAGGCCCCCCATATAGTACATTACATAGGTCCCCCACTCAGATAATAGTACAGCACATAGGCCCCCAATAAAATACATTACATAGGTCCCCCACTCAGATAATAGTACAGCACAAAGGTCCCCCCATATAGTACATTACATAGGTCCCCCACCCAGACAATAGTACAGCACATAGGCCCCAATAAAATACATTACATAGGTCCCCCCACTCAGATAATAGTACAGCACATAGCCCCCCCCCCCCATATAGTACATTACATAGGTCCCCCCACTCAGATAATAGTACAGCACATAGGCCCCCCATATAGTACATTACATAGGTCCCCCCACTCAGATAATAGTACAGCACATAGGCCCCCAATAAAATACATTACATAGGTCCCCCCACTCAGATAATAGTACAGCACATAGGCCCCCCATATAGTACATTACATAGGTCCCCCACCCAGACAATAGTACAGCACATAGGCCCCAATAAAATACATTACATACAGTAGGTCCCCCCACTCAGATAATGTACAGCACATAGGCCCCCCATATAGTACATTACATAGGTCCCCCCACTCAGATAATAGTACAGCACATAGGCCCCCACATATAGTACATTACATAGGTCACCCCCACTCAAATAGTACAGCACATTGGCCCCCCATATAGTACATTACATAGGTCCCCCACTCAGATAATAGTACAGCACATAGGCCCCCACATATAGTACATTACATAGGTCCCCCACTCAAATAGTACAGCACATAGGCCCCCACATATAGTACATTACATAGGTCCCCCACTCAGATAATAGTACAGCACATAGGTCCCCCCATATAGTACATTACATAGGTCACCCCCCACTCAAATAGTACAGCACATAGGCCCCCCATATCAGCGGCGTAACAAGTTTTTCGGCGCCCCCCTGCCGACAAGTCAGGAGGCGCCGCCCTGTAAAAAAAAACGGAGCGGAGGGGAGCCGTGGTACGGCGGTCGGGAGGGGGGGGTTGTGTTTCTGTGTGTGTGTTTGTATGTATGTGTAACGTGTTTGTGTGTGTGTTTGTGTGTGTGCGCGTGTGTGCGTTACCTCTGGCCGGCTGGCCGCATCCGTCTGCGCCGGGTCCCGGGCGGCTCTCCCGTTACTGCTGCTAATGTAAAAGTGACACTTGGAAAATGGCTGCCCCCATACTGCAGACGAAAAATTGTCTGCGGTATGGGAGCAGCCATTTTCCAAGTGTCACCTTTTTGTACTAGAACAGCGCTGCGGCTGCCGGGACTCGGGAGAGCTGGGACCCGGTGGTGCACGGTACGGCGGCAGAAGGCAACTATCATCCCGCAGCCCCCCCGGCGCCCACATACCCTCAGCGCCTCCCCGCCACCGCGGGGGCTGCGGGACGATAGTTACGCCACTGCCCCATATAGTACATTACATAGGTCCCCCCACTCAGAGAATAGTACAGCACATAGGTCCCCCCATATAGTACATTACATAGGTCACCCCCACTCAAATAGTACAGCACATTGGCCCCCCATATAGTACATTACATAGGTCCCCCACTCAGATAATAGTACAGCACATAGGTCCCCCATATAGTACATTACATAGGTCCCCCACTCAGATAATAGTACAGCACATAGGCCCCCCATATAGTACATTACATAGGTCCCCCACTCAGATAATAGTACAGCACATAGGTCCCCCATATAGTACATTACATAGGTCCCCCACTCAGATAATAGTACAGCACATAGGCCCCCCATATAGTACATTACATAGGTCCCCCCACTCAGATAATAGTACAGCACATAGGTCCCCCATATAGTACATTACATAGGTCCCCCACTCAGATAATAGTACAGCACATAGGCCCCCCATATAGTACATTACATAGGTCCCCCACTCAGATAATAGTACAGCACATAGGCCCCCCATATAGTACATTACATAGGTCCCCCCACTCAGGCCCCCCATATAGTACATTACATAGGTCCCCCCACTCAGATAATAGTACAGCACATAGGTCCCCCATATAGTACATTACATAGGTCCCCCACTCAGATAATAGTACAGCACATAGGTCCCCCATATAGTACATTACATAGGTCCCCCACTCAGATAATAGTACAGCACATAGGCCCCCCATATAGTACATTACATAGGTCCCCCCACTCAGATAATAGTACAGCACATAGGTCCCCCATATAGTACATTACATAGGTCCCCCACTCAGATAATAGTACAGGACATAGGTCCCCCATATAATACATTACATAGGTCTCCCCACTCAGATAATAGTACAGCACATGGGTCCCCCCATATAGTACATTACATAGGTCCCCCACTCAGACAATAGTACAGCACATAGGCCCCCCATATAGTACATTACATAGGTCCCCCACTCAGATAATAGTACAGCACATAGGCCCCCCATATAGTACATTACATAGGTCCCCCACTCAGATAATAGTACAGCACATAGGCCCCCCATATAGTACATTACATAGGTCCCCCACTCAGATAATAGTACAGCACATAGGTCCCCCCATATAGTACATTACATAGGTCCCCCCACTCAGTCCCCCCATATAGTACATTACATAGGTCCCCCCACTCAGATAATAGTACAGCACATAGCGCCCCCCCCCCTCCCCCCCCATATAGTACATTACATAGGTCCCCCCACTCAGATAATAGTACAGCACATAGGCCCCCCATATAGTACATTACATAGGTCCCCCACTCAGATAATAGTACAGCACATAGGCCCCCCATATAGTACATTACATAGGTCTCTCACTCAGATAATAGTACAGCGCATAGGCCCCCCATATAGTACATTACATAGGTCCCCCACTCAGATAATAGTACAGCACATAGGCCCCCCATATAGTACATTACATAGGTCCCCCACTCAGATAATAGTACAGCACATAGGCCCCCCATATAGTACATTACATAGGTCCCCCACTCAGATAATAGTACAGCACATAGGTCCCCCCATATAGTACATTACATAGGTCCCCCCACTCAGTCCCCCCATATAGTACATTACATAGGTCCCCCCACTCAGATAATAGTACAGCACATAGGCCCCCCATATAGTACATTACATAGGTCCCCCACTCAGATAATAGTACAGCACATAGGCCCCCCATATAGTACATTACATAGGTCCCCCACTCAGATAATAGTACAGCACATAGGCCCCCCATATAGTACATTACATAGGTCCCCCACTCAGATAATAGTACAGCACATAGGTCCCCCCATATAGTACATTACATAGGTCACCCCCCCACTCAAATAGTACAGCACATAGGCCCCCCATATAGTACATTACATAGGTCCCCCACTCAGATAATAGTACAGCACATAGGTCCCCCCATATAGTACATTACATAGGTCACCCCCCACTCAAATAGTACAGCACATAGGCCCCACATATAGTACATTACATAGGTCCCCCCACTCAGATAATAGTACAGCGCATAGGCCCCCCATATAGTACATTACATAGGTCCCCCCACTCAGATAATAGTACAGCGCATAGGCCCCCCATATAGTACATTACATAGGTCACCCCCCACTCAAATAGTACAGCACATAGGCCCCCCATATAGTACATTACATAGGTCCCCCCACTCAGATAATAGTACAGCGCATAGGCCCCCCATATAGTACATTACATAGGTCCCCCACTCAGATAATAGTACAGCACATAGGCCCCCCATATAGTACATTACATAGGTCCCCCCACTCAGATAATAGTACAGCGCATAGGCCCCCCATATAGTACATTACATAGGTCACCCCCCACTCAAATAGTACAGCACATAGCCCCCCCCCCCCATATAGTACATTACATAGGTCCCCCACTCAGATAATAGTACAGCACATAGGTCCCCCCATATAGTACATTACATAGGTCTCCCACTCAGATAATAGTACAGCACATAGGCCCCCCCATATAGTACATTACATAGGTCCCCCACTCAGATAATAGTACAGCACTTAGGCCCCCCATATAGTACATTACATAGGTCTCCCCACTCAGATAATAGTACAGCACATAGGTCCCCCCATATAGTACATTACATAGGTCCCCCCACTCAGATAATAGTACAGCACATAGGCCCCCCCATATAGTACATTACATATGTCTCCCCACTCAGATAATAGTACAGCACATAGGCCCCCCATATAGTACATTACATAGGTCCCCCACTCAGATAATAGTACAGCACATAGGCCCCCCATATAGTACATTACATAGGTCCCCCACTCAGATAATAGTACAGCACATAGGCCCCCCCATATAGTACATTACATAGGTCTCCCACTCAGATAATAGTACAGCACATAGGTCCTCCATATAGTACATTACATAGGTCCCCCACTCAGATAATAGTACAGCACATGGGCCCCCATATAGTACATTACATAGGTCCCCCACTCAGATAATAGTACAGCACATAGGCCCCCCATATAGTACATTACATAGGTCCCCCACTCAGATAATAGTACAGCACATAGGCCCCCCCATATAGTACATTACATAGGTCCCCCACTCAGATAATAGTACAGCACATAGGCCCCCCATATAGTACATTACATAGGTCCCCCACTCAGATAATAGTACAGCACATAGGTCCCCCCATATAGTACATTACATAGGTCCCCCCACTCAGATAATAGTACAGCACATAGGCCCCCACATATAGTACATTACATAGGTCCCCCACTCAGATAATAGTACAGCACATAGACCCCCCATATAGTACATTACATAGGTCCCCCACTCAGATAATAGTACAGCACATAGGCCCCCCATATAGTACATTACATAGGTCCCCCACTCAGATAATAGTACAGCACATAGGTCCCCCCATATAGTACATTACATAGGTCCCCCCACTCAGATAATAGTACAGCACATAGCCCCCCCCCCCCCATATAGTACATTACATAGGTCCCCCACTCAGATAATAGTACAGCACATAGGCCCCCCATATAGTACATTACATAGGTCCCCCACTCAGATAATAGTACAGCACATAGGCCCCCCATATAGTACATTACATAGGTCCCCCACTCAGATAATAGTACAGCACATAGGTCCCCCATATAGTACATTACATAGGTCCCCCCACTCAGATAATAGTACAGTACATAGCCCCCCCCCATATTATACATTACATAGGTCCCCCACTCAGATAATAGTACAGCACATAGGTCCCCCATATAGTACATTACATAGGTCCCCCACTCAGATAATAGTACAGCACATAGGCCCCACATATTATACATTACATAGGTCCCCCACTCAGATAATAGTACAGCACATAGGCCCCCCATATAGTACATTACATAGGTCCCCCACTCAGATAATAGTACAGCACATAGGTCCCCCATATAGTACATTACATAGGTCCCCCACTCAGATAATAGTACAGCACATAGGCCCCCCATATAGTACAGCACATAGGTCCCCCACTCAGATAATAGTACAGCACATAGGCCCCACATATTATACATTACATAGGTCCCCCACTCAGATAATAGTACAGCACATAGGCCCCCCATATTGTACATTACATAGGTCCCCCACTCAAATAATAGTACAGTACATAGCCCCCCCCCCCCATATTATACATTACATAGGTCCCCCACTCAGCCCCCCCCCCCCCCATATTATACATTACATAGGTCCCCCACTCAGATAATAGTACAGCACATAGGCCACCCATATAGTACATTACATAGGTCCCCCCATTTAGACAATAGTACAGCACATAGGCCCCCCCCCTATAGTACAAAACATAGGTCCCCCCCACTCAGATAATAGTACAGCACATAGGCCCCCACATATAGTACATTACATAGGTCCCCCACTCAGATAATAGTACAGCACATAGGCCCCCCATATAGTACATTACATAGGTCCCCCACTCAGACAATAGTACAGCACATAGGCCCCCCATATAGTACATTACATAGGTCCCCCCCACTCAGATAATAGTACAGCACATAGGCCCCCACATATAGTACATTACATAGGTCCCCCCACTCAGACAATAGTACAGCACATAGGCCCCCCCCTATAGTACATTACATAGGTCCCCCCACTCAGATAATAGTACAGCACATAGGCCCCCACATATAGTACATTACATAGGTCCCCCACTCAGATAATAGTACAGCACATAGGCCCCCCCATATAGTACATTACATAGGTCCCCCCACTCAGACAATAGTACAGCACATAGGCCCCCCATATAGTACATTACATAGGTCCCCCACTCAGATAATAGTACAGCACATAGCCCCCCCCCCATATAGTACATTACATAGGTTCCCCACTCAGATAATAGTACAGCACATGGGTCCCCCCATATAATACATTACATAGGTCCCCCCACTCAGATAATAGTACAGCACATAGCCCCCCCCCCCCATATAGTACATTACATAGGTCCCCCACTCAGATAATAGTACAGCACATAGGCCCCCCATATAGTACATTACATAGGTCCCCCACTCAGATAATAGTACAGCACATAGGTCCCCCCATATAGTACATTACATAGGTCTGACACTCAGATAATAGTACAGCACATAGGTCCCCCCATATAGTACATTACATAGGTCCCCCACTCAGATAATCGTACAGCACATAGGCCCTCCATAT
The DNA here is from genome assembly GCF_055691185.1 of Crinia signifera. Classification (NCBI taxonomy): domain Eukaryota; kingdom Metazoa; phylum Chordata; class Amphibia; order Anura; family Myobatrachidae; genus Crinia; species Crinia signifera. Next base: position 1,635,776 of record NC_139226.1, read on the forward strand.
AGTACATTACATAGGTCCCCCACTCAGATAATAGTACAGCACATAGGCCCCCCATGTAGTACATTACATAGGTCTCCCCACTCAGATAATAGTACAGCACATAGGCCCACACATATAGTACATTACATAGGTCACCCCCACTCAGATAATAGTACAGCACATAGCCCCCCCCCCCATATAATACATTACATAGGTCCCCCCACTCAGATAATAGTACAGCACATAGGCCCCCACATATAGTACATTACATAGGTCCCCCCACTCAGATAATAGTACAGCACATAGGCCCCCAATACATTACATAGGTCCCCCACTCAGATAATAGTACAGCACATTGCCACATATAGTACATTACATAGGTCCCCCCACTCAGATAATAGTACAGCGCATAGGCCCCCCATATAGTACATTACATAGGTCCCCCCACTCAGATAATAGTACAGCACATAGGTCCTCCATATAGTACATTACATAGGTCCCCCACTCAGATAATAGTACAGCACATAGGCCCCCACATATAATACATTACATAGGTCCCCCACTCAGATAATAGTACAGCACATAGGTCCCCCCATATAGTACATTACATAGGTCCCCCACTCAGATAATAGTACAGCACATAGGCCCCCACATATAATACATTACATAGGTCCCCCCACTCAGATAATAGTACAGCACATAGGCCCCCACATATAATACATTACATAGGTCCCCCCACTCAGATAATAGTACAGCACATAGGCCCCCAATACATTACATAGGTCCCCCACTCAGATAATAGTACAGCACATAGGCCCCCCATATAGTACATTACATAGGTCCCCCCACTCAGATAATAGTACAGCACATAGGCCCCCAATACATTACATAGGTCCCCCACTCAGATAATAGTACAGCACATAGGCCCCCAATACATTACATAGGTCCCCCACTCAGATAATAGTACAGCACATTGCCACATATAGTACATTACATAGGTTCCCCACTCAGATAATAGTACAGCGCATAGGCCCCCCATATAGTACATTACATAGGTCCCCCCACTCAGATAATAGTACAGCACATAGGCCCCCACATATAATACATTACATAGGTCCCCCCACTCAGATAATAGTACAGCACATAGGCCCCCCCATATAGTACATTACATAGGTCCCCCCACTCAGATAATAGTACAGCACATAGGCCCCCCCATATAGTACATTACATAGGTCACCCCCCACTCAGATAATAGTACAGCACATAGGCGGCTAATATAAAATAAAATAAAACCCAAGCCAAAGAATAAAGAAAAAAACAACACACCTACAATATTGTCAAAATATCAGCAGACAGATCAGATGGTAAAAAGCAGCCAGCCAGTGACTGCCATTCACGCACGCTTACCTGAAGCTGAAGCCTAGGTCACACAGTGCTATCCGTCCAGGCAGGCAGTGCGGGCAGGAGCCTGGTATAGGGCATCCAGGACCAGATTCCAGAGGTGGCTCCAGCAGAGCGCGGGAAGGGTGTGACACAGCACCAGTTACAAACTTCCCCCCCAGACAGTAAAGCGCGGGCAGGTCCTGGAAGGATCACCTGACAGACAGTCGTCATGTGCGTCGTGTCAGGTGACGTCAGCCCGCCCCACAGCCGCAGCCGCCTGAAATGACGCCAGCCCAGCACAGCAGCGGCCGGCAGCTGTCAATCAGACAGCCAGCAGCGCCAGCGTGAGTCTCTCACGTAATTGCCGTCCCACCCGCATCCACCGCCGGGGTCAGTCATTCACAGCGGATGACACTGACTACCCGGCGGCGTCATTGTCAGGTAGCAGCCACAGCAGGCCCCTCCCCCTTTAAAAGTGGGAGGAGTTTAGAGTGCATGGGGCCCACCGGGGAATCTCCCGGTTCCCCACCAGGCCAGTCCGAGCCTGCTACCACTGTGACAAGGAGAGGAGGATGGAGGGGTGCTGGCAGGGACACCTTTCTTATCAGTTACCTAGCTCCCCACAGGTGCTGGCAATCCTACATTATCCATACCTCCCAGCATGCCCCTCTCCAGGGGGACACAATGCTCTGTTCCTGGTCTTCCCTGGTAATGTAGGATTGCCAGCACCTGTGGTGACACCTTTCTTATCAGTTACCCAGCTCCCCACAGGTGCTGGCAATCATACATTATCCATACCTCCCAGCATGCCCCTCTCCAGGAGGACACAATGCTCTGCTCCTGGGCTTCCCTGGTAATGTAGGATTGCCAGCACCTGTGGTGACACCTTTCTTATCAGTTACCTAGCTCCCCACAGGTGCTGGCAATCATACATTATCCATACCTCCCAGCATGCCCCTATCCAGGAGGACACAGTGCTCTGTCCCTGGGCTTCCCTGGTAATGTATGATTGCCAGCACCTGTGGTGACACCTTTCTTATCAGTTACCTAGCTCCCCACAGGTGCTGCAATCATACATTATCCATACCTCCCAGCATGCCCCTCTCCAGGAGGACACAATGCTCTGTTCCTGGGCTTCCCTGGTAATGTATGACTGCCAGCACCTGTGGTGACACCTTTCTTATCAGTTACCCAGCTCCCCACAGGTGCTGGCAATCATACATTATCCATACCTCCCAGCATGCCCCTCTCCAGGAGGACACAATGCTCTGCTCCTGGGCTTCCCTGGTAATGTAGGATTGCCAGCACCTGTGGTGACACCTTTCTTATCCGTTACCTAGCTCCCCACAGGTGCTGGCAATCCTACATTATCCATACCTCCCAGCATGCCCCTCTCCAGGAGGACACAGTGCTCTGTTCCTGGGCTTCCCTGGTAATGTATGATTGCCAGCACCTGTGGTGACACCTTTCTTATCAGTTACCTAGCTCCCCACAGGTGCTGGTAATCATACATTATCCATACCTCCCAGCATGCCCCTCTCCAGGAGGACACAATGCTCTGTTCCTGGGCTTCCCTGGTAATGTAGGATTGCCAGCACCTGTGGTGACACCTTTCTTATCAGTTACCTAGCTCCCCACAGGTGCTGGGAATCATACATTATCCATACCTCCCAGCATGCCCCTCTCCAGGAGGACACAATGCTCTGTTCCTGGGCTTCCCTGGTAATGTATGATTGCCAGCACCTGTGGTGACACCTTTCTTATCAGTTACCTAGCTCCCCACAGGTGCTGGTAATCATACATTATCCATACCTCCCAGCATGCCCCTCTCCAGGAGGACACAATGCTCTGCTCCTGGGCTTCCCTGGTAATGTATGATTGCCAGCACCTGTGGTGACACCTTTCTTATCAGTTACCTAGCTCCCCACAGGTGCTGGCAATCATACATTATCCATACCTCCCAGCATGCCCCTCTCCAGGAGGACACAATGCTCTGTTCCTGGGCTTCCCTGGTAATGTATGACTGCCAGCACCTGTGGTGACACCTTTCTTATCAGTTACCCAGCTCCCCACAGGTGCTGGCAATCATACATTATCCATACCTCCCAGCATGCCCCTCTCCAGGAGGACACAATGCTCTGCTCCTGGGCTTCCCTGGTAATGTAGGATTGCCAGCACCTGTGGTTACACCTTTCTTATCAGTTACCCAGCTCCCCACAGGTGCTGGCAATCATACATTATCCATACCTCCCAGCATGCCCCTCTCCAGGAGGACACAATGCTCTGCTCCTGGGCTTCCCTGGTAATGTAGGATTGCCAGCACCTGTGGTGACACCTTTCTTATCAGTTACCTAGCTCCCCACAGGTGCTGGCAATCATACATTATCCATACCTCCCAGCATGCCCCTCTCCAGGAGGACACAATGCTCTCCTGGGCTTCCCTGGTAATGTAGGATTGCCAGCACCTGTGGTGACACCTTTCTTATCAGTTACCTGTTCTACACAGGTGATGGCAATCATGCATTAAGAAGAAAGTCCAGGAGCAGAGCATTGTGTCCTCCTGGAGAGGGTCACGTTGGGAGGTTTGTGTATGTGTGCAGCCTGTGTACAGGAGAGTGACTACACGGTATATACAGCAATGGCACTCACCTGTGTACATATATGTATGTGTGCAGCCTGTGTACACGCTTTAGGAGTCACACATATGTACATGGGGCAGCTATACAGAACATACGATCAAGGTCAGCACATGTACAGAAGAGTGACTACATGGTATATAATATACAACAATGGCACTTACCTGTGTACAGCCAGGACCAGCTCAGTGCTCGGTGCTGTGCAGTTATACACCTGGACACATGAGCAGGGAACATCATTATTCAGATGCTTAACCCTTCATTGCCCAGGCCACAGTCTGCCTGGAACATGATACATCCATGTAATGTCTGATCTGAGCTCTCCCAACTTGACCATCTGCAGGAGGACATAGCCCCGCCCCTCTTCCTGCAGGATTGCCCTCACCTGTCTCATCAGTTACCTGCAGCACACAGGTGAGGGCAATCCTGCGGGAGGACACAACCCCGCCCCTCTTAGTGCAGGATTGCTCTCACCTGTGCTCACACACCTGTCTCATCAGTTACCTGCAGCACACAGGCGAGGGCAATCCTGCATGAGGACACAGCTCCGCCCCTCTTCCAGCAAGACTGCCTTCACCTGTGCTCATCAGTTACCTGCAGCACACAGGTGAGTGCAATCCTGCAGGAGGACACAACCCAGCCCCTTTTATTGCAGGATTACCCTCAGCTGTGCTCACACACCTGTCTCATCAGTTACCTGCAGCACACAGGTGAGGGCAATCCTGCAGGAGGACCCACCCCACCCCTCTTACTGCTGGATTGCCCTCACCTGTGCTCACACACCTGTCTCATCGGTTACCTGCAGCACACAGGTGAGGGCAATCCTGCAGGAGGACACAACCCCGCCCCTTTTATTGCAGGATTGCCCTCAGCTGTGCTCACACACCTGTCTCATCAGATACCTGCAGCACACAGGTGAGGACAATCCTGCAGGAGAACACAACCCGCCCCTCTTACTACAGGATAGCCCTAACCTGTGCTCACACACCTGTCTCATCAGTTACCTGGAGCACACAGGTGAGGGCAATCCTGCAGGAGGACACAACACCGCCCCTCTTACAGCAGGATTGTCCTCACCTGTGCTCACACACCTGTCTCATCAGTTACCTGCAGCACACAGGTGAGGGCATCCTGCAGGAGAACACAACCCGCCCCTCTTACTACAGGATAGCCCTCACCTGTGCTCACACACCTGCCTCATCAGTTACCTGGAGCACACAGGTGAGGACAATCCTGCAGGAGAACACAACCCGCCCCTCTTACTACAGGATAGCCCTCACCTGTGCTCACACACCTGTCTCATCAGATATTTGCAGCACACATGGGTACTTGTTTCCTAGCACGGCCACACCGATTCTAATCTGGGGCATCGCAGGTGAAAAAATCTCATCGGTCGCATCGCATGCGTGCTAAAAAATCGCATGCGATGGTCCCGACGCGATGCCCCCGATTTCCCATAGGCAACAATGTTAAATGCCTCAATTTACCCAAATCAACAGGGAACAATGTTAAATGGTCCAGAAACCCCCCAAAACACCCCAGAACAGTGAAATGGCCCCCCAAAATTAGTTAACGCCACCCCACGATCAACGTGAACCCGAAGCGTGGCGAGCGCAGCGTGCCCGCGAGGGGCGGCGGTACGCGTCCTCCGACCTTTTCATACCCCCACTATCCACGTCGGCGTGGAGTTGAGAATAGAATAGTGTGGCGAGCGCACGCGGATACCTTCACAGTTATACGCGTCCCCTCGCGGGCTTCACAGGTGTCCGTGGCGACGCGGACACCTGTGAAGCCCGCGAGGGGACGCGTTTACCTGTGAAGGTATCCGACGATTTTTTAACTTTTCAATGGGAAATCGGGTCCATCGCGTCGGGGGCCATCGCATACCACTATTAAGGGCACAAGATCAATGCGATTGTGGCCGTGCTAGGAAACAAGTACCCACACATGTGAAGGCAATCCTGCAGGAGGACACAACCCGCCCCTCTTACTACAGGATAGCCCTCACCTGTGCTCACACACCTGCCTCATCAGTTACCTGGAGCACACAGGTGAGGACAATCCTGCAGGAGAACACAACCCGCCCCTCTTACTGCAGAATTGTCCTCACCTGTGCTCACACACCTGTCTCATCAGTTACCTGCAGCACACAGGTGAGGGCAATCCTGCAGGAGGACACAACCCCGCCCCTATTACTACAGGATAGCCCTCACCTGTGCTCACACACCTGCCTCATCAGTTACCTGGAGCACACAGGTGAGGGCAATCCTGCAGGAGGACATAACCCCGCCCCTCTTACAGCAAGATTGCCCTCACCTATGCTCACACACCTGTCTCATTAGTTACCTGCAGCATGTAATGTAGATAAAGTCTTAATTAGGCCTATATTCAGTGTATTCGCCATGCTGGGAGCTGTAGTCCTCCAGCGTACTCTGTGTATAATATATGCTTCCCTATGCCCCAATCTGATCTCACATAGGGGCGTACGTATCAATCATTACCAGCAAATGTATCCAATGTCACATCCAGGATGACGGCCATTACCTGCAGGGCTTCACTCCTGGGCTACAGCGGCCAGCACCCTAAACCTGACAGCGATGCAGTAACCAGCCTATGGGGGCTGGAGCTGTGTGAAATGGGGGGATAGATACATAATAATTGCAGGTGCCCCCAAAGTATTTATTTTCCAGAGGATACCACACAGAAATGATTGGGCAATTATGCCCCATAATGTCACATACAGGGCATCCTGGGATCAACAGTGCCACATGTAACCTATCACTGACGTTTGTCGCAACCTCATTGTACCTGACATGACACACTGTGGCCACAAGATGGTGCTGTTGTGTCTCGTACACACACAGTAGCCGACACTCTGCTTTCCCTGGTCTCTCATTAGGTAATCGGTTGATAAGTCTAGGTAGATAGTCAATAGATTGACACCAAAATGTTGACACGCAAAAGGTCCACATTGACTAAATGGCTCCGGGGTCTCCTAGTGGCAGAAGTCCCCGGGGGACTGGCAGTTGGGGAAAAGGTGTCCATGTAAATAGATGAGTTCCTTTCAGTCCATAAAATTACAGAACTCTGATATTTGTTATTTTTAACCTCTTGGAGCATAATTGGACCAAAGAGGATCGAACTACACTGGATTAGGTGAGTATTTATTAGTTATAGGTATCCTTACGGATTCTACTGCACAAGAGGACCAAAGGGTGATGTGGGATTATAGGCATGTATGTATGTATGTATGTATGTATGTATGTGTGTAGGCATGTGTGTGTATGTATGTATGTATTTATGTGTGTATGTATATATATGTATGTATGTATGTATGTGTATATGTATGTAGGTATGTGTGTGTATGTATGTATGTATGTTTGTATGTATGTGTGTAGGTATGTATGTGTATGTATGTATGTGTGTAGGTATCTGTGTGTATGTATGTATGTGTGTAGGTATGTGTGTAAGTATGTATGTATGTAGATATGGGTGTATGTAGGTATGTGTGTGTACAGTATTTTTAATTTATTTACAGTTTCTTATATAGTGCACCAGATTCCGTTACAGCGTCTTATATAGTGCAGCAGATTCCGTTACAGCGTCTTATATAGCGGCAGATTCCGTCACAGCGTCTTATATAGCACAGCAGATTCCGTTACAGCGTCTTATATAGCGCAGCAGATTCCGTTACAGTGTCTTATATAGCGCAGCAGATTCCGTTACAGTGTCTTATATTGCGCAGCAGATCCCGTTATAGTGTCTCATATAGCGCAGCAGATTCAGTTACAGAGTCTTATATAGCGCAGCAGACTCCGTTACAGCGTCTTATATAGCGCAGCAGATTCTGTTACAGCGTCTTATATAGCGCAGCAGATTCCGTTACAGCGTCTTATATAGCGCAGCAGATTCCGTTACAGCGTCTTATATAGCGCAGCAGATTCCGTTACAGCATCTTATATAGCGCAGCAGATTCCGTTACAGCGTCTTATATAGGGCAGCAGATTCCGTTACAGCGTCTTATATAGCGCAGCAGATTCCGTTACAGTGTCTTATATAGCGCAGCAGATTCCGTTACAGTGTCTTATATTGCGCAGCAGATCCCGTTATAGTGTCTCATATAGCGCAGCAGATTCAGTTACAGAGTCTTATATAGCGCAGCAGACTCCGTTACAGCGTCTTATATAGCGCAGCAGATTCCGTTACAGCGTCTTATATAGCGCAGCAGATTCCGTTACAGCGTCTTATATAGCGCAGCAGATTCCGTTACAGCGTCTTATATAGCGCAGCAGATTCCGTTACAGCGTCTTATATAGCGCAGCAGATTCCGTTACAGCGTCTTATATAGGGCAGCAGATTCCGTTACAGCGTCTTATATAGCGCAGCAGATTCCGTTACAGCGTCTTATATAGCGCAGCAGATTCTGTTACAGTTTCTTATATAGAGCAGCAGGTTACGTTACAGTGTCATATATAGCACAGCAGATTCCGTTAGTGTGTTATATAGCGCAGCAGATTCCGTTACAGTGTCTTATATAGCGCAGCAGATTCCGTTACATCGTCTTATATAGCGCAGCAGATTCCGTTACAGCGTCTTATATAGCGCAGCAGATTCCGTTACAGTGTCTTATATAGCGCAGCAGATTCCGTTACAGCGTCTTATATAGCGCAGCAGATTCTGTTACAGTTTCTTATATAGAGCAGCAGGTTCCGTTACAGTGTCATATATAGCACAGCAGATTCCGTTAGTGTGTTATATAGCGCAGCAGATTCCGTTACAGTGTCTTATATAGCGCAGCATATTCCGTTACAGTGTCTTATATAGCGCAGCAGATTCCGTTACAGTGTCTTATATAGCGCAGCAGGTTCCGTTACAGTGTCTTATATAGTGTAGCAGATTCCGTTACAGCGTCTTATATAGTGCAGCAGATTCTGTTACAGTGTCTTATATAGCACAGCATATTCCGTTACAGTGTCTTATATAGCGCAGCAGATTCCGTTACAGTGTCTTATATAGCGCAGCAGGTTCCGTTACAGTTTCTTATATAGTGTAGCAGATTCCGTTACAGCGTCTTATATAGCGCAGCAGATTCCGTTACAGTGTCTTATATAGCGCAGCAGATTCCGTTACAGTGTCTTATATAGCGCAGCAGGTTCCGTTACAGTGTCTTATATAGTGTAGCAGATTCCGTTACAGCGTCTTATATAGCGATATAGCGCAGCAGATTCCGTTACAGCGTCTTATATAGTGCAGCAGATTCCGTTACAGTGTCTTATATAGCGCAGCAGATTCCGTTACAGCGTCTTATATAGCGCAGCAGATTCCGTTACAGCGTCTTATATAGCGCAGCAGATTCCGTTACAGCGTCTTATATAGCGCAGCAGATTCCGTTACAGCGTCTTATATAGAGCAGCAGATTCCGTTACAGCGTCTTATATAGAGCAGCAGATTCCGTTACAGCGTCTTATATAGCGCAGCAGATTCTGTTACAGTGTCTTATATAGCGCAGCAGATTCCGTTACAGCGTCTTATATAGCGCAGCAGATTCCGTTACAGTGTCTTATATAGCGCAGCAGATTCCGTTACAGTGTCTTATATAGCGGAGCAGATTCCGTTACAGGGTCTTATATAGCGCAGCAGATTCCGTTACAGTGTCTTATATAGCGCAGCAGATTCCGTTACAGCGTCTTATATAGCGAAGCATATTACGTTACAGTGATTTATATAGCGCAGCAGATTCCGTTACAGGGTCTTATATAGTGCAGCAGATTCCGTTACAGCGTCTTATATAGCGCAGCAGATTCCGTTACAGTGTCTTATATAGCGCAGCATATTTCGTTAGTGTCTTATATAGCGCAGCAGATTCTGTTACAGTGTCTTATATATCGCAGCAGATTCCGTTACAGTGTCTTATATAGCGCAGCAGATTCCGTTACAGGGTCTTATATAGCGCAGCAGATTCCGTTACAGCGTCTTATATAGCGCAGCAGATTCCGTTACAGCGTCTTATATAGCGCAGCAGGTTCCGTTACAGCGTCTTATATAGCGCAGCAGGTTCCGTTACAGTGTCTTATATAGGGCAGCAGATTCCGTTACAGTGTCTTATATAGGGCAGCAGATTCCGTTACAGTGTCTTATATAGCGCAGCAGATTCCGTTACAGCGTCTTATATAGCGCAGCAGATTCCGTTGCAGCGTCTTATATAGCGCAGCAGATTCCGTTAGAGTGTCTTATATAGCGCAGCAGATTCCGTTACAGTGTCTTATATAGCGCAGCAGATTCCGTTACAGTGTCTTATATAGCGCAGCAGATTCTGTTACAGCGTCTTATATAGCGAAGCATATTACGTTACAGTGATTTATATAGCGCAGCAGATTCCGTTACAGCGTCTTATATAGCGCAGCAGGTTCCGTTACAGCGTCTTATATAGCGCAGCAGATTCCGTTACAGCGTCTTATATAGCGCAGCAGATCCCGTTACAGTGTCTTATATAGCGCAGCAGATTCCGTTACAGTGTCTTATATAGCACCAGCAGATTCTGTTACAGTGTCTTATATAGCGCAGCAGATTCCGTTACAGTGTCTTATATAGCGCAGCAGATTCCGTTACAGCGTCTTATATAGCGCAGCAGGTTCCGTTACAGTGTCTTATGTAGCGCGGCAGATTCCGTTACAGTGTCTTATATAGCGCAGCAGATTCCGTTACAGTGTCTTATATAGCGCAGCAGATTCCGTTACAGTGTCTTATATAGCGCAGCAGATTCCGTTAGTGTCTTATATAGCGCAGCAGATTCCGTTACAGTGTCTTATATAGCGCAGCAGGTTCAGTTACAGTGTCTTATATAGTGTAGCAGATTCCGTTACAGCGTCTTATATAGCGATATAGCGCAGCAGATTCCGTTACAGCGTCTTATATAGTGCAGCAGATTCCGTTACAGTGTCTTATATAGCGCAGCAGATTCCGTTACAGCGTCTTATATAGCGCAGCAGATTCCGTTACAGTGTCTTATATAGCGCAGCAGATTCTGTTACAGCGTCTTATATAGTGCAGCAGATTCCGTTACAGCGTCTTATATAGCGCAGCAGATTCCGTTACAGTGTCTTATATAGCGCAGCAGATTCCGATACAGCGGCTTATATAGCGCAGCAGATTCCGTTACAGTGTCTTATATAGCGTAGCAGATTCCGTTACAGCGTCTTATATAGCGCAGCAGATTCCGTTACAATGTCTTATATAGCGCAGCAGATTCCGTTACAATGTCTTATATAGCGCAGCAGATTCCGTTACAATGTCTTATATAGCGCAGCAGGTTCCGTTACAGTGTCTTATATAGTGTAGCAGATTCCGTTACAGCGTCTTATATAGCGCAGCAGATTCCGTTACAGTGTCTTATATAGCGCAGCAGATTCTGTTACAGCGTCTTATATAGTGCAGCAGATTCCGTTACAGCGTCTTATATAGCGCAGCAGGTTCCGTTACAGTGTCTTATGTAGCGCGGCAGATTCCGTTACAGTGTCTTATATAGCGCAGCAGATTCCGTTACAGTGTCTTATATAGCGCAGCAGATTCCGTTACAGTGTCTTATATAGCGCAGCAGATTCCGTTAGTGTCTTATATAGCGCAGCAGATTCCGTTACAGTGTCTTATATAGCGCAGCAGATTCCGTTACAGTGTCTTATATAGCGCGGCAGATTCCGTTACAGCGTCTTATATAGCGCGGCAGATTCCGTTACAGTGTCTTATATAGCGCAGCAGATTCTGTTACAGCGTCTTATATAGCGCAGCAGATTCCGTTACAGCGTCTTATATAGCGCAGCAGATTCCGTTACAGCGGCTTATATAGCGCAGCAGATTCCGTTACAGTGTCTTATATAGCGTAGCAGATTCCGTTACAGCGTCTTATATAGCGCAGCAGATTCCGTTAGAGTGTCTTATATAGCGCAGCAGATTCCGTTACAATGTCTTATATAGCGCAGCAGGTTCCGTTACAGTGTCTTATATAGCGCAGCAGATTCAGTTACAGTGTCTTATATAGCGGAGCAGATTCCGTTACAGCGTCTTATATAGCGCAGCAGATTCCGTTACAGCGTCTTATATAGCGCAGCAGATTCCGTTACAGTGTCTTATATAGCGTAGCAGATTCCGTTACAGCGTCTTATATAGCGCAGCAGATTCCGTTACAATGTCTTATATAGCGCAGCAGATTCCGTTACAATGTCTTATATAGCGCAGCAGATTCCGTTACAATGTCTTATATAGCGCAGCAGGTTCCGTTACAGTGTCTTATATAGTGTAGCAGATTCCGTTACAGCGTCTTATATAGCGCAGCAGATTCCGTTACAGTGTCTTATATAGCGCAGCAGATTCTGTTACAGCGTCTTATATAGTGCAGCAGATTCCGTTACAGCGTCTTATATAGCGCAGCAGGTTCCGTTACAGTGTCTTATGTAGCGCGGCAGATTCCGTTACAGTGTCTTATATAGCGCAGCAGATTCCGTTACAGTGTCTTATATAGCGCAGCAGATTCCGTTACAGTGTCTTATATAGCGCAGCAGATTCCGTTAGTGTCTTATATAGCGCAGCAGATTCCGTTACAGTGTCTTATATAGCGCAGCAGATTCCGTTACAGTGTCTTATATAGCGCGGCAGATTCCGTTACAGCGTCTTATATAGCGCGGCAGATTCCGTTACAGTGTCTTATATAGCGCAGCAGATTCTGTTACAGCGTCTTATATAGCGCAGCAGATTCCGTTACAGTGTCTTATATAGCGCAGCAGATTCCGTTACAGCGGCTTATATAGCGCAGCAGATTCCGTTACAGTGTCTTATATAGCGTAGCAGATTCCGTTACAGCGTCTTATATAGCGCAGCAGATTCCGTTAGAGTGTCTTATATAGCGCAGCAGATTCCGTTACAATGTCTTATATAGCGCAGCAGGTTCCGTTACAGTGTCTTATATAGCGCAGCAGATTCAGTTACAGTGTCTTATATAGCGGAGCAGATTCCGTTACAGCGTCTTATATAGCGCAGCAGATTCCGTTACAGCGTCTTATATAGCGCAGCAGATTCCGTTACAGCGTCTTATATAGCGCAGCAGATTCCGTTACAGCGTCTTATATAGCGCAGCAGATTCCGTTACAGCGTCTTATATAGCGCAGCAGATTGCGTTACAGCGTCTTATATAGCGCAGCAGATTCCGTTACAGTGTCTTATATAGCGGAGCAGATTCCGTTACAATGTCTTATATAGCGCAGCAGGTTCCGTTACAGTGTCTTATATAGCGCAGCAGATTCCGTTACAGCGTCTTATATAGCGCAGCAGATTCCGTTACAGCGTCTTATATAGCGCAGCAGATTCCGTTACAGCGTCTTATATAGCGCAGCAGATTCCGTTACAGTGTCTTATTTAGCGCAGCAGATTCCGTTACAGCGTCTTATATAGCGCAGCAGATTCCGTTACAGCGTCTTATATAGCGCAGCAGATTCCGTTATAGTGTCTTATATAGCGGCAGATTCCGTTACAGCGTCTTATATAGCGCAGCAGATTCCGTTACAGTGTCTTATATGGAGCAGCAGATTCTGTAACAGCGTCTTTTATAGCGCAGCAGATTCTGTTACAGCGTCTTATATAGCGCAGCAGATTCCGTTACAATTTCTTATATAGCGCAGCAGATTCCGTTACAGTGTCTAATATAGCGCAGCAGATTCCGTTACAGCGTCTTATATAGCGCAGCAGATTCCGTTACAGTGTCTTATATAGCGCAGCAGATTCCGTTACAGCGTCTTATATAGCGCAGCAGATTCCGTTACAGCGTCTTATATAGCGCAGCAGATTCCGTTACAGCGTCTTATATAGCGCAGCAGATTCCGTTACAGTGTCTTATATAGCGCAGCAGATTCCGTTACAGCGTCTTATATAGCGCAGCAGATTCCGTTACAGCGTCTTATATAGCGCAGCAGATTCCGTTATAGTGTCTTATATAGCGGCAGATTCCGTTACAGCGTCTTATATAGCGCAGCAGATTCAGTTACAGTGTCTTATATAGCGCAGCAGATTCCGTTACAGTGTCCAATATAGTGCAGATTCCGTTACAGCGTCTTATATGGAGCAGCAGATTCTGTAACAGCGTCTTATATAGCGCAGCAGATTCCGTTATAGTGTCTTATATAGCGGCAGATTCCGTTACAGCGTCTTATATAGCGCAGCAGATTCCGTTACAGTGTCTTATATGGAGCAGCAGATTCTGTAACAGCGTCTTATATAGCGCAGCAGATTCTGTTACAGCGTCTTATATAGCGCAGTAGATTCCGTTACAATTTCTTATATAGCGCAGCAGATTCCGTTACAGTGTCTAATATAGCGCAGCAGATTCCGTTACAGCGTCTTATATAGCGCAGCAGATTCCGTTACAGTGTCTTATATAGCGCAGCAGATTCCGTTACAGCGTCTTATATAGCGCAGCAGATTCCGTTACAGCGTCTTATATAGCGCAGCAGATTCCGTTACAGCGTCTTATATAGCGCAGCAGATTCCGTTACAGTGTCTTATATAGCGCAGCAGATTCCGTTACAGCGTCTTATATAGCGCAGCAGATTCCGTTACAGCGTCTTATATAGCGCAGCAGATTCCGTTATAGTGTCTTATATAGCGGCAGATTCCGTTACAGCGTCTTATATAGCGCAGCAGATTCAGTTACAGTGTCTTATATAGCGCAGCAGATTCCGTTACAGTGTCCAATATAGTGCAGATTCCGTTACAGCGTCTTATATGGAGCAGCAGATTCTGTAACAGCGTCTTATATAGCGCAGCAGATTCCGTTGCGCTTTACAATTGTCTAATAAACATTCACATCACATTGTGCGTGTACAGTCTTTATTGTAATATTTGTTTTGCAGGTGGAACTACAGGCATCACATGCTGGTACTTGTGGTTCTCTATATACCATCATGAGGGGTAGGCTTGATAGGACCTGTAATAGAAAAAAACATATAATTTATTATTTTTTGCACTTAATTGTTATCAACGAGGCCTTGTTAGGGGCGTGGTGCTGCTGCTGCTGCCGGGACGCGGCTCCATCGCACGGGGACGCTGCTGCCCGAGACGCCACACTGTCTAGGCGAGCATCTGAGCGGTTGCTAGGCAGCCAGCAGAGTTTGTCTCTCCCCGCTGCGGTGAGCTGCCTGCAGTCACAGGTGGTTGGGGGGAGCCCCAGGTGGTTGCCTGGACAACAAGGACGCTGTGTAAATTAATGAACACTATATAAAATGAACTCCATGCCGACGTGGATAGTGGGGGCATGAGCGTAGTAACCATAGGGGTGGGGTATAACACACTGACAGTCATTACTCAGACCTCGGAATCCCGACTGCACAGCGGGGGGAGCGCAATGAAGCCCCTTGCGGGCTCACTGCTCTTGCCACACTGCGGGCACAGTGGCGAGCTGGGCTCACCACCTATTTTATTCTCCCTCTATGGGGGTCCTGGACCCCCACGAGGGAGCAGTCGGGAGTAATGACTGTCGGTGAGATGTCCAGCACCCAACTATAGTGGGCGCCCAACTAACACATTACACTGTTACATTTTTGGGGAAAAAAGTAATGAGAGACAGATACATTTACATTGAATCATCAGCACCATTTCCCAGCACGTTACCAAGTACAGTAGCTCTTACTAACTGCTTTGGGCTCATCTACTGTATATTTGGATATAAGTAAGTGTAAAAGGTTCCTCTCAGATGTAGCAGTGCCCACCCACGCTTCTAGGTGCCACGTTCACAACCTCTCCATATACCCTTTGGGTGGAGCATGACACGCCCCCTTAATGTAGCATGGTGCAAAATTCTACTAACAACTATAATCTCCCTGAAACTGGTTTTCAAAAGTAGGCAAGTATGATATTAAGACCTGGGGACATTGGAGTACTGGAAGGATCTAATTCTCCTGGGAAAGGCGGCTGCTATAGGTGAAGATTTTGGGTGCAGGAGGCTTTAGGATTGCTGGGCATTGGGCAAGCACAACTGTGTTTCCGGAGCCTCTAATCATAACAGGAACTTTTCACCCAGAGGTGCCATGGATAGCGCCAGGCTTCAGCTCAGGTCCTTGGGTGCCCTGTATTGGGGAACCTTTTATTGGGGGTGTTTCCACTCCCGCAGAGATGCTGGTCAGGGCTTACTAGTTGAGGGGGGTTAATGCCACAACCATAGGGCCTTAAAATAAAAGAGTACCCAGCTGTAACACTACCATACTGACAAGGGGAGCCCGGTGCTGGTGGCAAAATTACAGGAGCTATGCTAGGTCCCGGCTCTGGGCAGTGGGTGATTACAGGAGCTGTGCTGGTTCCTGGCTCTGGGCAGTGGGTGATTACAGGAGCAGTGCTGGTTCCTGGCTCTGGGCAGCGGGTGATTGCAGGAGCTGTGCTGGTTCCTGACTCTGGGCAGTTGGTAATTACAGGAGCTGTGCTGGTTCCTTGCTCTGGGCAGTGGGGGATTACAGGCAATGTGCTGGTTCCTGACTCTGGGCAGTGGGTGATTACAGGCACTGTGCTGGTTCCTGGCTCTGGGCAGCGGGTGATTACAGGAGCTGTGCTGGTTCCTGGATCTGGGCAGTGGGTGATTACAGGTGCAGTGCTGGTTCCTGGCTCTGGGCAGCAGGTGATTACAGGCGCTGTGCTGGTTCCTGGCTCTGGGCAGTGGGTGATTAGAGGAGCTGTGCTGGTTCCTGGCTCTGGGCAGCGGGTGATTACAGGCACTGTGCTTGTACCTGGCTCTGGGCAGTGGGTGAATACAGGTGTTGTGCTGGTTCCTGGCTCTGGGCAGCAGGTGATCACAGGCGCTGTGCTGGTTCCTGGCTCTGGGCAGTGGGTGATTACAGGCACTGTGCTAGTTCCTGGCTCTGGGCAGTGGGTGATTACAGGCACTGTGCTGGTTCCTGACTCTGGGCAGTGGGTGATTACAGGAGCTGTGCTGGTTCCTGCCTCTGGGCAGTGTGTGATTACAGGCACTGTGCTGGCTCCTGACTCTGGGCAGTGGGTGATTACAGGAGCTGTGCTGGTTACTGGCTCTGGGCAGTGGGTGATTACAGACGCTCTGCTGGATCCTGGCTCTGGGCAGCGGGTGATTACAGGTGCTGTGCTGGTTCCTGGCTCTGGGCAGTGGGTGATTACAGGAGCTGTGCTGGTTCCTGGCTCTGGGCAGTGGGTGATTACAGGCGCTGTGCTGGTTCCTGGCTCTGGGCAGTGGGAGATTACAGGCACTGTGCTGGTTCCTGACTCTGGGCAGTTGGTGATTACAGGAGCTGTGCTGGTTCCTTGCTCTGGGCAGTGGGGGATTACAGGCAATGTGCTGGTTCCTGACTCTGGGCAGTGGGTGATTACAGGCACTGTGCTGGTTCCTGGCTCTGGGCAGCAGGTGATTACAGGAGCTGTGCTGGTTCCTGGATCTGGGCAGTGGGTGATTACAGGTGCAGTGCTGGTTCCTGGCTCTGGGCAGCAGGTGATTACAGGCGCTGTGCTGGTTCCTGGCTCTGGGCAGTGGGTGATTAGAGGAGCTGTGCTGGTTCCTGGCTCTGGGCAGCGGGTGATTACAGGCACTGTGCTTGTTCCTGGCTCTGGGCAGTGGGTGAATACAGGTGTTGTGCTGGTTCCTGGCTCTGGGCAGCAGGTGATCACAGGCGCTGTGCTGGTTCCTGGCTCTGGGCAGTGGGTGATTACAGGCACTGTGCTAGTTCCTGGCTCTGGGCAGTGGGTGATTACAGGAGCTGTGCTGGTTCCTGCCTCTGGGCAGTGTGTGATTACAGGCACTGTGCTGGTTCCTGACTCTGGGCAGTGGGTGATTACAGGAGCTGTGCTGGTTACTGGCTCTGGGCAGTGGGTGATTACAGACGCTCTGCTGGATCCTGGCTCTGGGCAGTGGGTGATTACAGACGCTCTGCTGGATCCTGGCTCTGGGCAGTTCCTGACATATATAATAATGTCATATATATATTCTCTGTTACTATGGTGACATGGTCTATGGTTGTGTCCTGCCACACACAGCTGCTATATACTATATTATTATCAGATACAGTCATCATTGTGTATAATATGCACCATGTAGCAGACCGCAGGTTGCATTATCTGCAGTTATAAATGATTAAATATTGTATAATGCTCATAAACTGGGAAATAAGCTCAGCAGATGGCAGCCTGAAGATGTAGAGACACACCCAGTTCCACCCTGTGTCTTCCTGTAAGGAGAACAGCAGCCGCTGGTCACGGGATGTCAGAGCCCATAAAGACTTCCAAAATGTATCAAATTTGTGTAATATAATACATGCAGCATTATTATTATCCTTTATTTTTATGGCGCCACAAGGGATATGCAGCGCCTAATTACAGAGTACATTAACAAATAAGCAGGAAGCAGTGAATTACAGCAGAAGACAATTATTACAGTCCAGTGACATCACTGAGAGTGCAGCTTATCCAGGCACTAGGAGCCAGTGACATCACTGAGAGTGCAGCTTATCCAAGCACTAGGAGCCAGTAACATCACTGAGAGTGCAGCTTATCCAAGCACTAGGAGCCAGTGACATCACTGAGAGTGCAGCCTATCCAGTCACTAGGAGCCAGTGACATCACTGAGAGTGCAGCCTATCCAGTCACTAGGAGCCAGTGACATCACTGAGAGTGCTGCTTATCCAGGCACTCGGTGGCAGTGACATCAGTGAGAGTGCAACCTATCCAGTCACTAGGAACCAGTGACATCACTGAGAGTGCTGCTTATCCAGTCACTAGGAGCCAGTGACATCACTGAGAGTGCAACCTATCCAGTCACTAGGAACCAGTGACATCACTGAGAGTGCAGCCTATCCAGTCACTAGGAGCCAGTGATATCACTGAGAGTGCAGCCTATCTAGTCACTAGGAGCCAATGACATCACTGAGAGTGCAGCCTATCCAGTCACTAGGAACCAGTGATATCACTGAGAGTGCAGCCTATCCAGTCACTAGGAGCCAGTTATATCACTGAGAGTGCAGCCTATCCAGTCACTAGGAGCCAGTGACATCACTGAGAGTGCAGCTTTTCCAGGCACTAGGAGCCAGTGATATCACTGAGAGTGCAGCCTATCCAGTCACTAGGAGCCAGTGACATCACTGAGAGTGCAACCTATCCAGTCACTAGGAACCAGTGACATCACTGAGAGCGCAGCTTATCCAGGCACTAGGAGCCAGTGACATCACTGAGAGTGCAGCTTATCCAAGCACTAGGAGCCAGTGACATCACCGAGAGTGCAGCTTATCCAAGCACTAGGAGCCAGTGACATCACTGATAGTGCTGCTTATCCAGTCACTAGGAGCCAGTAACATCACTGAGAGTGCAACCTATCCAGTCACTAAGAACCAGTGACATCACTGAGAGTGCAGCTTATCCAGGCACTAGGAACCAGTGACATCACTTAGAGCATGTTGACCTTTTTACTGTCGACCTAGACCCATGTCGACATAGACCCACGTCGACCTTGCTGCCTGTCGACCTAGTTATTGCAGACCAAACCATCCACACCCGATGTAACACGTGCAGAGAGAATTAGATTTGGGGTGGGGGGGGGGGGGTGTTCTTCAAACTGATCTCTATATTGCAGTGTAAAAATAAAGCAATCAGTATTTTCCCTGCACAGAAACAAAATAACTCACCGAAATGTAATTCTCTCTGTACATGTCACATCTGCCCCACCTGCAGTGCACATGGTTTTGTTCATTAAAGAGAATTTGCTTTTGCGATTGAACCAGAATCAGGACCACAATCCATTGACTGTTTGTGCTTTGCTGATTAAGATTTATTGAAAGGACTATTATAGGGAAAAAACGATAATCATTAGGTGTTATTTGTGCCAGCCTGTGGGGTTATAATGTGTGCCAGCCTGTGGGGTTATAATGTGTGCCAGTCTGTGGGGTTATAATGTGTGCCAGCCTGTGGGGTTATAATGTGTGCCAGCCGGTGGGGTTATAATGTGTGCCAGCCTGCGGGGTTATAATGTGTGCCAGCCGGCGGGGTTATAATGTGTGCCAGCCGGGGGTTATAATGTGTGCCAGCCGGTGGGGTTATAATGTGTGCCAGCCGGTGGGGTTATAATGTGTGCCAGTCGGTGAGGTTATAATATAATGTGTGCCAGCCGGTGAGGTTATAATGTGTGCCAGTCGGTGAGGTTATAATATAATGTGTGCCAGCCTGTGGGGTTATAATGTGTGCCAGCCCGGGGGTTATAATTTGTGCCAGCCCGGGGGTTATAATGTGTGCCAGTCGGAAAACAGTGACCCCTTTTCTGATAATACCAGACCTAGTGTCTTTGATTCACCATTGTCAAACACCTGTATCCGAACATTCCAAAGAATGGTTGCAGGGGATATGGCGGAAGTGGACAACTGCAAACAATACAGTAAATTGTCTACTGGACAACGGGAATCTCCACCCTGAGAGCGGATACAAGTTTAATTATTCGATCAGCAGATAAGAGAGGGGGGATCGTGTAGCAGAATCTGAGTGATTACACCACCTATGAACACTGTAACACCAATCCGACCCCTAGAATCAAGAGAAGAGTAGAGATAATGGGGGAAATTTACTAAAGGAAATTTGTACAAAAAATAGGTGTATTTGTATCCAGAAATACACTTATTTTTGACATTTACTATCCCGAAAATACGGCAATTCGTAGTTGTATTGATGTGCTATCAATGCGAATACGAATTGCCGTATTTTCGGGATAGTAAATGTCAAAAATAAGTGTATTTCTGGATACAAATACACCTATTTTTTACAAATTTCCTTTAGTAAGTTTCCCCCACAGTATCTATCTCTAGGGAGTTACAGGCCAAATATCTCTATAAACTTCCAAAGCTGTATAAAAGCTTGGGCAACCCCCATCTCGGCGAAGGGATCCCTGGTACAATCCTTGGCAGTGTTTTTAGATATTTTTTTTTAAAAGGAGCTCATGGTCTTGATTCCCATTTACATTAAGGACACAGGGGATTTTTTGGGAAAAGCTGGCAGGCACCAAAGAGCTGGGAACAGACATCTTTCTGGCCACTCTGGATGTGTGCTCGCTTTACACCATAATCCCCCATGAGCTTGGGTGTCATGTAGGGTGCGATCTGTTACAGTCCCCCAGCTGAATTTATTATAGAACTATTAGAATTGATATTGTCTAACAATCATTTCATGTACAACAATGAGTTCTACATTCAGCTGATGGGGACCGCGATGGGCTCCAATGTCACGCTCTCATATGCAAATATTTTCTTGCATAATTATGATGTACAGCATAATTTCCTGAATTATGGCAAATCCATCAGATATTACAAATGTTTTATCGATTACTTTTTTTACTGTGGAGTGGCACAAAGGCGGAATTTGAGCGTATGCTTGTGGAGTTGTACAGTCTGGGGAGCACGGTCCGGTTTACAGTATAAATTGAAATGGATACAATCCATTTTTTAACGTGACCCTTTTCAAGGAACAGGATACGATGGGAAGCACTATGTACCGTAAAGAAACAGATTATAACTCTATCCTCTTTGCAACCAGCAATCATCCAACCAATTTAAAGGACAGTTTGCCTATCTTGCAATCCATGCGGCAAATGCCTGCACTGGTTGAGAGGTGCTCCATCTGTGCGCTGTATTTACATACATACTGTACATACATACATACCTACCTACCTTCCTTACCTCCCCCACACACATACATACATACCTTCCTTACCTCCCCCACACACGTACATACATACATACTGTACATACTGTACATACATACCTACCTGCCTAACTTCCTTACCTACCCCACACACATACATACATACCTTCCTTACCTCCCCCACATACATACATACATACATACATACATACATACATAATATAAAGCCTCTTGCAAGTGCCTCTAGGCAGTGGGCAGAGGCAGCTCCACCTTCCATGGAGCGAGGAAAGACAGAGCCATGCAGGAATCAAAGCATCAGCTATTCACCGGTGTTCGGAAAAGGGGCAGGGCTATTTTCCAGGGGGCAGGGCAATGGGATTAAAACCTTTTTTTGTCTCTCAGGTTCTGTTTTTCTGTTTCTAGGCACCCAGAACCCCCCCCCCCTGTGTGCACCACTGTATTCTGAGTATTCCTAGTCAGCTGCGCAATGGTAATACGGTGCTGCAGCTGTTGCAGAACTCGGGATGGCTGGACTGCTCCTGTCCCTAGATCTGCAGTGTGTTATGTCATGCTGCATTAATAATACCGTAGCTTTCTGTACACCGCTTCACTCACTGTACCTGCCATATACCACAGGTATGCGACTACAGCAGAGGTAAATATTTATACCCACTTTTGACCTTTTCCCTGTTAACAAACCCTCTCATTGCTAATTAACCAATATGACCAGATTTCAGATGCTTCCGTTAATTAGTAACTTTAATGGCAGATATAGTAAAGTGTTTATGATTTGCCCAATATTTCAATGTTTACCTTTCCATTTAAAGGGGAATTGCTGTAATTCTCATCAGCTGCTGCCTGTCCCGATTCTTTGTGATGATCACAATACGCAATATTAGGACGGTGCTGGCAGTGGGATGAGGGACACGGTCTGCCGATGTGCCTGTGCATTCCTGAGTGTGAGCTGGCGTCTGGGCAGTTATTGTGAGCGTTACACTGTGACTCAGACACACACACAGCTGTGTGATCAGCTTTGTTTGTGATGGGACCGGCCAGTGTGATCAGCTGTGTGTGTCTGATGGGCCCGGCCAGTGTGATCAGCTGTGTGTGTCTGATGGGCCCAGCCAGTGTGATCAGCTGTATATCCCTGATGGGCCCGGCCAGTGTGATCAGCTGTGTGTGTCTGATGGGCCCGGCCAGTGTGATCAGCTGTGTGTGTCTAATGGGCCCAGCCAGTGTGATCAGCTGTATATCCCCAATGGGCCCGGCCAGTGTGATCAGCTGTATATCCCTGATGGGCCCGGCCAGTGTGATCAGCTGTGTGTGTCTGATGGGCCCAGCCAGTGTGATCAGCTGTGTGTGTCTAATAGGCCCAGCAAGTGTGATCAGCTGTATATCCCCAATGGGCCCAGCCAGTGTGATCAGCTGTATATCCCTGATGGACCCGGCCAGTGTGATCAGCTGTGTGTGTCTGATGGGCCCAGCCAGTGTGATCAGCTGTGTGTGTCTGATGGGCCCAGCCAGTGTGATCAGCTGTATATCCCTGATGGGCCCGGCCAGTGTGATCAGCTGTGTGTGTCTAATGGGCCCAGCCAGTGTGATCAGCTGTGTGTGTCCAATGGGCCCAGCCAGTGTGATCAGCTGTATATCCCTGATGGGCCCGGCCAGTGTGATCAGCTGTATATCCCTGATGGGCCCAGCCAGTGTGATCAGCTGTATATCCCTGATGGGCCCAGCCAGTGTGATCAGCTGTATATCCCTGATGGGCCCGGCCAGTGTGATCAGCTGTGTGTGTCTGATGGGCCCGGCCAGTGTGATCAGCTGTATATCCCCGATGGGCCGGGTCCATCAGACACACACACAGCTGTGTGATCAGCTTTGTTTGTGATGGGACCGGCCAGTGTGATCAGCTGTGTGTGTCTAATGGGCCCGGCCAGTGTGATCAGCTGTGTGTGTGTGTGATGGACCTGGCTAGTGTGATCAGCTGTGTGTATGATGGACCCGGCCAGTGAGATCAGCTGTATGTGTGTGATGGACCTGGCTAGTGTGATCAGCTGTGTGAGTCTGATGGACCTGGCCATTGTGATCAGCTGTGTGTGTCCGATGGACCTGGCTAGTGTGATCAGCTGTGTGTGTCTGATGGACCCGGCCATTGTGATCAGCTGTGTGTGTCCGATAAGCTCGGCCGTGTGATCAGCTGTGTGTGTCTGATGGGCCCGGCCAGTGTGATCAGCTGTGTGTGTCCGATGGGTCCGGGCAGTGTGATCAGCTGTGTGTGTACGATGGACCCGGCCAGTGTGATCAGCTGTGTGTGTACGATGGACCCGGCCAGTGTGATCAGCTGTGTGTGCGTCTGATGGACCCGACCAGTGTGATCAGCTGTGTGTGTCCGATGGACCCGGCCAGTGTGATCAGCTGTGTGTGTCTGATGGACCCAGACAGTGTGATCAGCTGTGTGTGTGTGTGTGTGTGTGTGTGTGATGGTCCCAGCCAGTGTGATCAGCTCTGTGTGTCCGATGGACCCGGCCAGTGTGATCAGCTATGTGTCTGATGGACCGACCGGTGTGATCAGCTGTGTGTGTCTGATGGACCCGGCCAGTGTGATCAGCTGTGTGTGTCTGATGGACCCGGCCAGTGTGATCAGCTGTGTGTGTCCGAGGGACCCAGCCAGTGTGATCAGCTGCGTGTGTCCGAGGGACCCGGCCGGTGTGATCAGCTGTGTGTGTCCGAGGGACCCGTCCAGTGTGATCAGCTGTGTGTCCCCGATGGAGTCGACCAGTGTGATCAGCTGTGTGTGTCCGAGGGACCCGTCCGGTGTGATCAGCTGTGTGTGTCCGAGGGACCCGTCCAGTGTGATCAGCTGTGTGTGTCTGATGGACCCGGCCAGTGTGATCAGCTGTATGTGTCCGATGGACCCGGCCGGTGTGATCAGCTGTGTGTGTCCGATGGACCCGGCCGGTGTGATCAGCTGTGTGTGTCCGAGGGACCCGGCCAGTGTGATCAGCTGTGTGTGTCCGATGGACCCGGCCAGTGTGATCAGCTGTATGTGTCCGATGGACCCGGCCGGTGTGATCAGCTGTGTGTGTCCGATGGACCCGGCCGGTGTGATCAGCTGTATGTGTGTCTGAGGGACCCGGCCAGTGTGATCAGCTGTGTGTGTCCGATGGAGTCGACCAGTGTGATCAGCTGTATGTGTCCGATGGACCCGGCCAGTGTGATCAGCTGTGTGTGTCTGATGGATCCGGCCAGTGTGATCAGCTGTGTGCATCTGATGGACCCGTCCAGTGTGATCAGCTGTGTGTGTCCGATGGACCCGGCCGGTGTGATCAGCTGTGTGTGTCCGAGGGACCCGGCCGGTGTGATCAGCTGTGTGTGTCCGAGGGACCCGTCCAGTGTGATCAGCTGTGTGTCCCCGATGGAGTCGACCAGTGTGATCAGCTGTGTGTGTCCGAGGGACCCGTCCGGTGTGATCAGCTGTGTGTGTCCGAGGGACCCGTCCAGTGTGATCAGCTGTGTGTGTCTGATGGACCCGGCCAGTGTGATCAGCTGTATGTGTCCGATGGACCCGGCCAGTGTGATCAGCTGTGTGTGTCCGATGGACCCGGCCGGTGTGATCAGCTGTGTGTGTCCGAGGGACCCGGCCAGTGTGATCAGCTGTGTGTGTCCGATGGACCCGGCCAGTGTGATCAGCTGTATGTGTCCGATGGACCCGGCCGGTGTGATCAGCTGTGTGTGTCCGATGGACCCGGCCGGTGTGATCAGCTGTATTTGTGTCTGAGGGACCCGGCCAGTGTGATCAGCTGTGTGTGTCCGAGGGACCCGTCCGGTGTGATCAGCTGTGTGTGTCCGAGGGACCCGGCCAGTGTGATCAGCTGTGTGTGTCTGATGGACCCGGCCGGTGTGATCAGCTGTGTGTGTCCGATGGAGTCGACCAGTGTGAAGAAGACCTACCAGCCCTCACAGCACATTGCAGGGACAGACACATATCTCTGTGGGATTGGTATGTAATCCCGACTGCCGAAATCCCAACAAAGGGGGATGTGGATGCCCCTCCCCCCCCTTGCGGCCTCGCTACACTCGCCACACTAATTTATTCTCCCTCTATGGGTGTCGTGGACACCCACAGAGGGACAAAGCGCCAGGATTTTGGTGGTCGGGATTGTGACTGCATCCCTTCTCTGTGGGTGCAATGTAAATACAGTCAGGAACAAGGATTGCATGGTGCTAATATTGTGCCCAGGTCACATGTGTTACTGGGACCATGCCCAGGTGTCTGCCAGTATCACGCTGCTTGCGCTGTTCTCCTGAAGTCATTATGGACTTGGCTGAAGTCAGGTTGCAGCACATGAAAGGCTACAGATTATTATATGGCAAATAAAGGTTTATTACAGCCAATAAAACACATCAAAGGCATAATGAGCTATTAAAGGTTATTAGGTCAATCCCTGCCTTACATGGAATGCAGCACCGATGTATAAACAGAAGGGACTTAGAGGGACCCCTAGGGGAACTTCGGGGCTCAGGTGATATATACACCTGCAGTGGCTGCCTGGGGTGTTCCCGTCTCTCTGCCAATTATCAGCCATTGTCCAAGAATTCCGGAACCATAGTTCTGATTTTACTCTAATTCCTCCTGTGTGTTATGGGAGATACCGGTGGTAGCTGGATAAGGTGAACAAACCCCCACGATACGCATTGAGGAATGATTGGGTGAAGGGGAATTTATAGCAGTTAGAATTTGGAGAAATTAAGAGCTAATTAGATGAACATACCAATGTAATTCAGTGCAGATAATAAAAGTAACAAATAATAATCTAAATGATAGAAAAGAATAGTAAACGTTAACTTCTGTGGCCAATAGTGAGGGGCCTGACGCGTTTCACCACTTCCGCAGGGGTTCTGTGATATTCAACCATCTCATTTAACTGTTCATCAGGATTCAGTTACTAGATATATCACCCCCTCTCTCTAGTCATTTCCCCTGCTCTTTACGTACCTGTAATCCTTAATTCAGGGTATCATAGCTTCTATCTTTGTCTAGAATCTCCACAATTCCTCCTTTTGATGCCCCCCTTTTCCTTTCTGTCCAGTGGTGTAAGCTCGTCCCAGTTGCCCGGAGGCAGGATACATTTTGGTACCCATCCCTACACACACACACACACACACACACACACACACACAGAGTACTTTATGTAAATATATGTATGTATATTATGTTTAAAATAATGAGACTGGGGCGTCTAAGCTCCTGCTAGGAGGGGGAGTCAGCCACAGAAGCGATATTGACAGCTTTCAATGAAAGAGGTGCCCCCTTGTGAGCAGGAGACTGGTGGCAGATGACTCGGTTGCCTCCCAGAGTTGTGTAATGGAGATGAGCAGATCTGCATGGCGGTCACCCACTGGATATCGGTACAGTACTGTAGTAGACGTACATTGGTGTCACCTGAGGGAGGCCATATCTGTAGTGTTACGGAGATGAGCAGATCTGCATGGCGGTCACCCACTGGCTATAGGGGCAGTACTGTAGGAGACGTACAATGGAGTCACCTGAGGGAGGCCTTATCTGTAGTGTAAGGGAGATGAGCAGAGCTGCATGGCGGTCACCCACTGGATATGGGAACAGTACTTTAGGAGAGGTACAATGGTGTCACCTAAGGGAGGCCATATCTCTAGTGTAACAGAGATGAGCAGATCTGCATGGCAGTCACACACTGGCTATGGGGACAGTACTGTAGGAGACGTACAATGGTGTCACCTGAGTGAAGCCATATCTGTAGTGTAACGGAGATGAGCAGATCTGCATGGCGGTCACCTACTGGCTATTGGGACAGTACTGAAGGAGATATACAATGGTGTCACCTGAGTGAGGCCATATCTGTAGTGTAACGGAGATGAGCAGATCTGCATGGTGGAAACCCACTGGATATGGGAACAGTACTGTAGGAGACGTACAATGGTGTCACCTGAGTGAGGCCATATCTGTAGTGTAACGGAGATGAGCAGATCTGCATGGTGGAAACCCACTGGATATGGGAACAGTACTGTAGGAGACGTACAATGGTGTCACCTGAGTAAGGCCATATCTGTAGTGTAACGGAGATGAGCAGATCTGCATGGTGGAAACCCACTGGATATGGGGACAGTACTGTAGTAGACGTACAATGGTGTCACCTGAGGGAGGCCATATCTGTAGTGTAACGGAGATGAGCAGATCTGCATGGTGGAAACCCACTGGCTATGGGGACAGTACTGTAGGAGACGTACAATGGTGTCACCTGAGTAAGGCCATATCTGTAGTGTAACGGAGATGAGCAGATCTGCATGGCGGTCACCCACTGGCTATGGGGACAGTACTGTAGGAGATGTACAATGGTGTCACCTGAGTGAGGCCATATCTGTAGTGTAACGGAGATGAGCAGATCTGCATGGTGGAAACCCACTGGCTATGTGGACAGTACTGTAGGAGACATACAATGGTGTCACCTGAGTGAGGCCATATCTGTAGTGTAACGGAGATGAGCACATCTGCATGGCGGTCACCCACTGGCTATGGGGACAGTACTGTAGGAGACGTACAATGGTGTCACCTGAGTAAGGCCATATCTGTAGTGTAACGGAGATGAGCAGATCTGCATGGCGGTCACCCACTGGCTATGGGGACAGTACTGTAGGAGATGTACAATGGTGTCACCTGAGGGAGGCCATATCTGTAGTGTAACGGAGATGAGCAGATCTGCATGGTGGAAACCCACTGGATATGGGAACAGTACTGTAGGAGACGTACAATGGTGTCACCTGAGTGAGGCCACATCTGTAGTGTAACGGAGATGAGCACATCTGCATGGCGGTCACCCACTGGCTATGGGGACAGTACTGTAGGAGACGTACAATGGTGTCACCTGAGGGAGGCCATATCTCTAGTGTAACAGAGATGAGCAGATCTGCATGGTGGTCACCCACTGGATATGGGAACAGTACTTTAGGAGAGGTACAATGGTGTCACCTAAGGGAGGCCATATCTCTAGTGTAACAGAGATGAGCAGATCTGCATGGCAGTCACACACTGGCTATGGGGACAGTACTGTAGGAGATGTACAATGGTGTCACCTGAGTGAGGCCATATCTGTAGTGTAACGGAGATGAACAGATCTGCATGGTGGTCACCCACTGGCTATTGGGACAGTACTGTAGTAGACGTACATTGGTGTCACCTGAGGGAGGCCATATCTGTAGTGTAACGGAGATGAGCACATCTGCATGGCAGTCACACACTGGCTATGGGGACAGTACTGTAGGAGACGTACAATGGTGTCACCTGAGGGAGGCCATATCTCTAGTGTAAGGGAGATGAGCAGATCTGCATGGCGGTCACCCACTGGCTATGGGGACAGTACTGTAGGAGACATACAATGGTGTCACCTGAGGGAGGCCATATCTCTAGTGTAAGGGAGATGAGCAGATCTGCATGGTGGTCACCCACTGGATATGGGGACAGTACTGTAGGAGACGTACAATGGTGTCACCTAAGTGAAGCCATATCTGTAGTGTAATTGAGATGAGCAGATCTGCATGGCGGTCACCCACTGGCTATGGGGACAGTACTGTAGGAGACGTACAATGGTGTCACCTGAGTGAGGCCATATCTGTAGTGTAACGGAGATGAGCAGATCTGCATGGTGGAAACCCACTGGCTATGTGGACAGTACTGTAGGAGACATACAATGGTGTCACCTGAGTGAGGCCATATCTGTAGTGTAACGGAGATGAGCACATCTGCATGGCGGTCACCCACTGGCTATGGGGACAGTACTGTAGGAGACGTACAATGGTGTCACCTGAGTAAGGCCATATCTGTAGTGTAACGGAGATGAGCAGATCTGCATGGCGGTCACCCACTGGCTATGGGGACAGTACTGTAGGAGATGTACAATGGTGTCACCTGAGGGAGGCCATATCTGTAGTGTAACGGAGATGAGCAGATCTGCATGGTGGAAACCCACTGGATATGGGAACAGTACTGTAGGAGACGTACAATGGTGTCACCTGAGTGAGGCCACATCTGTAGTGTAACGGAGATGAGCACATCTGCATGGCGGTCACCCACTGGCTATGGGGACAGTACTGTAGGAGACGTACAATGGTGTCACCTGAGGGAGGCCATATCTCTAGTGTAACAGAGATGAGCAGATCTGCATGGTGGTCACCCACTGGATATGGGAACAGTACTTTAGGAGAGGTACAATGGTGTCACCTAAGGGAGGCCATATCTCTAGTGTAACAGAGATGAGCAGATCTGCATGGCAGTCACACACTGGCTATGGGGACAGTACTGTAGGAGATGTACAATGGTGTCACCTGAGTGAGGCCATATCTGTAGTGTAACGGAGATGAACAGATCTGCATGGTGGTCACCCACTGGCTATTGGGACAGTACTGTAGTAGACGTACATTGGTGTCACCTGAGGGAGGCCATATCTGTAGTGTAACGGAGATGAGCACATCTGCATGGCAGTCACACACTGGCTATGGGGACAGTACTGTAGTAGACGTACATTGGTGTCACCTGAGGGAGGCCATATCTGTAGTGTAAGGGAGATGAGCAGATCTGCATGGCGGTCACCCACTGGCTATGGGGACAGTACTGTAGGAGACATACAATGGTGTCACCTGAGGGAGGCCATATCTCTAGTGTAAGGGAGATGAGCAGATCTGCATGGTGGTCACCCACTGGATATGGGGACAGTACTGTAGGAGACGTACAATGGTGTCACCTAAGTGAAGCCATATCTGTAGTGTAATTGAGATGAGCAGATCTGCATGGCGGTCACCCACTGGCTATGGGGACAGTACTGTAGGAGACGTACAATGGTGTCACCTGAGTGAGGCCATATCTGTAGTGTAACGGAGATGAGCAGATCTGCATGGTGGAAACCCACTGGATATGGGAACAGTACTTTAGGAGATGTACAATGGTGTCACCTGAGTGAAGCCATAGCTCTAGTGTAACAGAGATGAGCAGATCTGCATGGCAGTCACACACTGGCTATGGGGACAGTACTGTAGTAGACATACAATGGTGTCACCTGAGGGAGGCCATATCTCTAGTGTAACGGAGATGAGCAGATCTGCATGGCGGTCACCCACTGGCTATGGGGACAGTACTGTAGTAGACATACAATGGTGTCACCTGAGGGAAGCCATATCTCTAGTGTAACGGAGATGAGCAGATTTGCGTGGCAGTCACACACTGGCTATGGGGACAGTACTGTAGTAGACATACAATGGTGTCACCTGAGGGAGGCCATATCTCTAGTGTAACGGAGATGAGCAGATCTGCATGGCAGTCACCCACTGGCTATGGGGACAGTACTGTAGTAGACATACAATGGTGTCACCTGAGGGAGGCCATATCTCTAGTGTAACGGAGATGAGCAGATCTGCGTGGCAGTCACACACTGGCTATGGGGACAGTACTGTAGTAGACATACAATGGTGTCACCTGAGGGAGGCCATATCTGTAGTGTAACGGAGATGAGCAGATCTGCATGACGGTCACCCACTGGCTATGGGGACAGTACTGTAGTAGACGTACATTGGTGTCACCTGAGGGAGGCCATATCTGTAGTGTAATGGAGATGAGCAGATCTGCATGGCGGTCACCCACTGGCTATGGGGACAGTACTGTAGTAGACGTACAATGGTGTCACCTGAGGGAGGCCTTATCTGTAGTGTAATGGAGATGAGCAGATCTGCATGGTGGTCACCCACTGGCTATGGGGACAGTACTGTAGGAGACGTACAATGGTGTCACCTGAGGGAGGCCATAGCTCTAGTGTAACAGAGATGAGCAGATCTGCATGGTGGTCACCCACTGGATATGGGAACAGCACTTTAGGAGAGGTACAATGGTGTCACCTAAGGGAGGCCATATCTCTAGTGTAACAGAGATGAGCAGATCTGCATGGCAGTCACACACTGGCTATGGGGACAGTACTGTAGGAGATGTACAATGGTGTCACCTGAGTGAGGCCATATCTGTAGTGTAACGGAGATGAACAGATCTGCATGGTGGTCACCCACTGGCTATTGGGACAGTACTGTAGTAGACGTACATTGGTGTCACCTGAGGGAGGCCATATCTGTAGTGTAACGGAGATGAGCACATCTGCATGGCAGTCACACACTGGCTATGGGGACAGTACTGTAGGAGACGTACAATGGTGTCACCTGAGGGAGGCCATATCTCTAGTGTAAGGGAGATGAGCAGATCTGCATGGCGGTCACCCACTGGCTATGGGGACAGTACTGTAGGAGACATACAATGGTGTCACCTGAGGGAGGCCATATCTCTAGTGTAAGGGAGATGAGCAGATCTGCATGGTGGTCACCCACTGGATATGGGGACAGTACTGTAGGAGACGTACAATGGTGTCACCTAAGTGAAGCCATATCTGTAGTGTAATTGAGATGAGCAGATCTGCATGGCGGTCACCCACTGGCTATGGGGACAGTACTGTAGGAGACGTACAATGGTGTCACCTGAGTGAGGCCATATCTGTAGTGTAACGGAGATGAGCAGATCTGCATGGCGGTCACCCACTGGCTATGGGGACAGTACTGTAGTAGACATACAATGGTGTCACCTGAGTGAAGCCATAGCTCTAGTGTAACAGAGATGAGCAGATCTGCATGGCAGTCACACACTGGCTATGGGGACAGTACTGTAGTAGACATACAATGGTGTCACCTGAGGGAGGCCATATCTCTAGTGTAACGGAGATGAGCAGATCTGCATGGCGGTCACCCACTGGCTATGGGGACAGTACTGTAGTAGACATACAATGGTGTCACCTGAGGGAAGCCATAACTCTAGTGTAACGGAGATGAGCAGATCTGCGTGGCAGTCACACACTGGCTATGGGGACAGTACTGTAGTAGACATACAATGGTGTCACCTGAGGGAGGCCATATCTCTAGTGTAACGGAGATGAGCAGATCTGCATGGCAGTCACCCACTGGCTATGGGGACAGTACTGTAGTAGACATACAATGGTGTCACCTGAGGGAGGCCATATCTCTAGTGTAACGGAGATGAGCAGATCTGCGTGGCAGTCACACACTGGCTATGAGGACAGTACTGTAGTAGACATACAATGGTGTCACCTGAGGGAGGCCATATCTGTAGTGTAACGGAGATGAGCAGATCTGCATGACGGTCACCCACTGGCTATGGGGACAGTACTGTAGTAGACGTACATTGGTGTCACCTGAGGGAGGCCATATCTGTAGTGTAATGGAGATGAGCAGATCTGCATGGCGGTCACCCACTGGCTATGGGGACAGTACTGTAGTAGACGTACAATGGTGTCACCTGAGGGAGGCCTTATCTGTAGTGTAATGGAGATGAGCAGATCTGCATGGTGGTCACCCACTGGCTATGGGGACAGTACTGTAGGAGACGTACAATGGTGTCACCTGAGGGAGGCCATATCTGTAGTGTAACGGAGATGAGCAGATCTGCATGGTGGTCACCCACTGGCTATGGGGACAGTACTGTAGGAGACGTACAATGGTGTCACCTGAGGGAGGCCATATCTGTAGTGTAACGGAGATGAGCAGATCTGCATGGTGGTCACCCACTGGCTATGGGGACAGTACTGTAGGAGACGTACAATGGTGTCACCTGAGTGAGGCCATATCTGTAGTGTAACGGAGATGAGCAGATCTGCATGGCAGTCACACACTGGCTATGGGGACAGTACTGTAGTAGACATACAATGATGTCACCTGAGAGAGGCCATATCTGTAGTGTAACGGAGATGAGCAGATCTGCATGGTGGTCACCCACTGGCTATTGGGACAGTACTGTAGGAGACGTACAATGGTGTCACCTGAGTGAGGCCATATCTGTAGTGTAACGGAGATGAGCAGATCTGCATGGTGGTCACCCACTGGCTATTGGGACAGTACTGTAGGAGACGTACAATGGTGTCACCTGAGTGAAGCCATATCTGTAGTGTAATGGAGATGAGCAGATCTGCATGGTGGTCACCTACTGGCTATGGGGACAGTACTGAAGGAGATATACAATGGTGTCACCTGAGGGAGGCCATATCTGTAGTGTAATTGAGATGAGCAGATCTGCATGGCGGTCACCCACTGGCTATGGGGACAGTACTGTAGGAGACGTACAATGGTGTCACCTGAGGGAGGCCATATCTGTAGTGTAACGGAGATGAGCAGATCTGCATGGTGGTCACCCACTGGCTATTGGGACAGTACTGTAGGAGACATACAATGGTGTCACCTGAGTGAGGCCATATCTGTAGTGTAATGGAGATGAGCAGATCTGCATGGCGGTCACCCACTGGCTATGGGGACAGTACTGTAGGAGATATACAATGGTGTCACCTGAGGGAGGCCATATCTGTAGTGTAACGGAGATGAGCAGATCTGCATGGCGGTCACCCACTGGCTATGGGGACAGTACTGTAGGAGACGTACAATGGTGTCACCTGAGGGAGGCCATATCTGTAGTGTAACGGAGATGAGCAGATCTGCATGGTGGTCACCCACTGGCTATTGGGACAGTACTGTAGGAGACATACAATGGTGTCACCTGAGTGAGGCCATATCTGTAGTGTAATGGAGATGAGCAGATCTGCATGGCGGTCACCCACTGGCTATGGGGACAGTACTGTAGGAGATATACAATGGTGTCACCTGAGGGAGGCCATATCTGTAGTGTAATGGAGATGAGCAGATCTGC
Organism: Crinia signifera; assembly: GCF_055691185.1. Taxonomy (NCBI): domain Eukaryota; kingdom Metazoa; phylum Chordata; class Amphibia; order Anura; family Myobatrachidae; genus Crinia; species Crinia signifera. Next base: position 1,670,213 of record NC_139226.1, read on the forward strand.
ATGGCGGTCACCCACTGGCTATGGGGACAGTACTGTAGGAGACGTACAATGGTGTCACCTGAGTGAGGCCATATCTGTAGTGTAACGGAGATGAGCAGATCTGCATGGCGGTCACCCACTGGCTATGGGGACAGTACTGTAGGAGACGTACAATGGTGTCACCTGAGTGAGGCCTTATCTGTAGTGTAATGGAGATGAGCAGATCTGCATGGCGGTCACCTACTGGCTATGGGGACAGTACTGTAGGAGACGTACAATGGTGTCACCTGAGTGAAGCCATAATTGTAGTGTAACGGAGATGAGCAGATCTGCATGGCGGAAACCCACTGGCTATGGGGACAGTACTGTAGGTGTCAGTGGAGGATATTTCAACCTGATCTGCAGAAAATTTGACCATACCACGGTTCTCTCACGTTTTATTTCTCCTGAATCTGCCAAGAAGAGGCCAATAAAACATCAGGTGATTTCTTATAGTCAATAAAGGTTTATAGTGATGCCAAGTCCCAACCCAGCCGGCAGGATGTGGTCATATTACTAAATAACCAGGCACAAAGCATATTAACCCGATAGCAGAAGACGAAGGTAGGACAAACCTGAAGAAGACTTCAACATGTGGACCAAGGTTCTGTGTCTCCTTCTCCTCCTCCACTTAGGCGGCAGCATTATGGTCAAGGTAAGAGGCATCAGGACCATCTATGATTCTGGGAGGTTCTCCGACAAATGGGCCTCCACCCCCTGTGCCACCTGTTCTGTGCCCACTGCTAGTCCCTCCGTCCAGGCACTTACTCAGATATTTCAGACCAGCTTCATGTACACGGATAGATAGATAGATAGATAGATAGATAGATAGATAGATAGATAGATAGATAGATAGAAAAATAGTACCTTTAATAAATAAAACTTTATCCACAGGTGTATGAGCCGTGTGTGCAGGAGCTCTGGGGTAGGAGGGGAAGATAGAGATCCACAGGGATCTCGGGGGAAGGAGGGGGAGAACATGAGGATGGTGGCCATTGTCTCCACCCTTTGATGGAACTGGCAGCTTGCATCACATTTAGACACTTGCCAGAAATTGTAACTTTGCATCTGAGCTTTTTGATTAATTGTGGAGAATGCACTTCTGTCCCCTGCAAGCACATTTATTCGCTGCACGCTCCTTATAGAAAATACCTCAAACATCCGTGGTCCAGTATAATAGCAGATTAAGCTGTCCTGGTTACATAGCCTCGTTCAGAGTAAGGGGCAAATAGCAACGTGCACAGTGATGTTGTACTGCGGGGGGGGGGGGGGGGGGGGGGCAGAAGTCAGGTGTGCAGAGGGATTTACAGTTATACTTATTTCTACATTGCAGTGTGAGAATAAAGCTGCCCAGCATGTGTGGGCTACATACAGAAGCAGCCAGTAACTGAACACCTGGGTGACCCCATACTGCGCTGCAGGGGCAGATGTAACATGTGCAGATCCATAGTTGCCTACCCTCCTGCATTCTACAGGAGACTCCCTGACATACAGTAGCAGCAATCTCCCTCTCTCTCTTATTAGTCTAGCAATCTCCCTCATGTCACCTAGCCCACATTACACTGTTACGTCATAGTTACCTCCCCTGCTGCATTCTGCAGGAGACTCCCTGACATAGCAGCAATCTCCCTCTCTCCCTCATTAGTCTAGCAATCTCCCTCATGTCACCTAGCCCACATTACACTGTTACATCATAGTTACCTCCCCTCCTGCATTCTGCAGGAGACTCCCTGACATAGCAGCAATCTCCCTCTCTCCTTCATTAGACTAGCAATCTCCCTCATGTCACCTAGCCCACATTACACTGTTACATCATAGTTACCTCCCCTCCTGCATTCTGCAGGAGACTCCCTGACATAGCAGTAATCTACCTCTCTCCCTCATAAGTCTAGCAATCTCCCTCATGTCACCTAGCCCACATTACACTGTTACATCATAGTTACCTCCCCTCCTGCATTCTGCAGGAGACTCCATGACATAGCAGCAATCTCCATCTCTCCCTCATTAGTCTAGCAATCTCCCTCATGTCACTTAGCCCACATTACACTGTTACATCATAGTTACCTCCCCTCCTGCATTCTGCAGGAGACTCCCTGACATAGCAGCAATCTCCCTCTCTCCCTCATTAGTCTAGCAATCTCCATCATGTCACCTAGCCCACATTACAATGTTACATCATAGTTACCTCCCCTGCTGCATTCTGCAGGAGACTCCCTGACATAGCAGCAATCTCCCTCTCTCCTTCATTAGACTAGCAATCTCCCTCATGTCACCTAGCCCACATTACACTGTTACATCATAGTTACCTCCCCTCCTGCATTCTGCAGGAGACTCCCTGACATAGCAGTAATCTACCTCTCTCCCTCATTTGTCTAGCAATCTCCCTCATGTCACCTAGCCCACATTACACTGTTACATCATAGTTACCTCCCCTCCTGCATTCTGCAGGAGACTCCATGACATAGCAGCAATCTCCATCTCTCCCTCATTAGTCTAGCAATCTCCCTCATGTCACCTAGCCCACATTACACTGTTACATCATAGTTACCTCCCCTCCTGCATTCTGCAGGAGACTCCATGACATAGCAGCAATCTCCCTCTCTCCCTCATTAGTCTAACAATCTCCCTCATGTCACCTAGCCCACATTACACTGTTACATCATAGTTACCTCGCCTCCTGCATTCTGCAGGAGACTCCCTGACATAGCAGCAATCTCCCTCTCTCCCTCATTAGTCTAGCAATCTCCCTCATGTCACCTAGCCCACATTACACTGTTACATCATAGTTACCTCCCCTCCTGCATTCTGCAGAAGACTCCCTGACATAGCAGCAATCTCCCTCTCTCCCTCATTAGACTAGCAATCTCCCTCATGTCACCTAGCCCACATTACACTGTTACATCATAGTTACCTCCCCTCCTGCATTCTGCAGGAGACTCCCTGACATAGCAGCAATCTCCCTCTCTCCCTCATTAGTCTAGCAATCTCCCTCATGTCACCTAGCCCACATTACACTGTTACATCATAGTTACCTCCCCTCCTGCATTCTGCAGGAGACTCCCTGACATAGCAGCAATCTCCCTCTCTCCCTCATTAGTCTAGCAATCTCCCACATGTCACCTAGCCCACATTACACTGTTACATCATAGTTACCTCCCCTCCTGCATTCTGCAGGAGACTCCCTGACATAGCAGTAATCTACCTCTCTCCCTCATTTGTCTAGCAATCTCCCTCATGTCACCTAGCCCACATTACACTGTTACATCATAGTTACCTCCCCTCCTGCATTCTGCAGGAGACTCCCTGACATAGCAGCAATCTCCCTCATTAGTCTAGCAATCTCCCTCATGTCACCTAGCCCACATTACACTGTTACATCATAGTTACCTCCCCACCTGCATTCTGCAGGAGACCCCCTGACATAGCAGCAATCTCCCTCTCTCCCTCATTAGTCTAGCAATCTCCCCCATGTCACCTAGCCCACATTACACTGTTACATCATAGTTACCTCCCCTCCTGCATTCTGCAGGAGACTCCCTGACATAGCAGCAATCTCCCTCTCTCCCTCATTAGTCTAGCAATCTCCCTCATGTCACCTAGCCCACATTACACTGTTACATCATAGTTACCTCCCCTCCTGCATTCTGCAGGAGACTCCCTGACATAGCAGCAATCTCCCTCATTAGTATAGCAATCTCCCTCATGTCACCTAGCCCACATTACACTGTTACATCATAGTTACCTCCCCTCCTGCATTCTGCAGGAGACTCCCTGACATAGCAGCAATCTCCCTCTCTCCCTCATTAGTCTAGCAATCCCCCGCATGTCACCTAGCCCACATTACACTGTTACATCATAGTTACCTCCCCACCTGCATTCTGCAGGAGACCCCCTGACATAGCAGCAATCTCCCTCTCTCCCTCATTAGTCTAGCAATCTCCCCCATGTCACCTAGCCCACATTACACTGTTACATCATAGTTACCTCCCCTCCTGCATTCTGCAGGAGACTCCCTGACATAGCAGCAATCTCCCTCTCTCCCTCATTAGTCTAGCAATCTCCCTCATGTCACCTAGCCCACATTACACTGTTACACCATAGTTACCTCCCCTCCTGCATTCTGCAGGAAACTCCCTGACATAGCAGCAATCTCCCTCTATCCCTCATTAGTCCAGCAATCTCCCTCATGTCACCTAGCACACATTACACTGTTACATCAGTTACTTCCCCTCCTGCACTCTGCAGGAGACTCCCTGACATAGGAGCAATCTCCCTCTCTCCCTCATTAGTCTAGCAATCTCCCTCATGTCACCTAGCCCACATTACACTGTTACATCATAGTTACCTCCCCTCCTGCATTCTGCAGGAGACTCCCTGACATAGCAGCAATCTCCCTCTCTCCCTCATTAGTCTAGCAATCTCCCTCATGTCACCTAGCCCACATTACACTGTTACACCATAGTTACCTCCCACACTGCATTCTGCAGGAGACTCCCTGAAATAGCAGCAATCTCCCTCTCTCCCTCATTAGTCTAGCAATCTCCCTCATGTCACCTAGCCCACATTACACTGTTAAATCATAGTTACCTCCCCTCCTGCATTCTGCAGGAGACTTCCTGACATAGGAGCAATCTCCCTCTCTCCCTCATTAGTCTAGCAATCTCCCTCATGTCACCTAGCCCACATTACACTGTTACATCATAGTTACCTCCCCTCCTGCATTCTGCAGACTTTCTGACATAGCAGCAATCTCCCTCTCTCCCTCACTCTCTCCCTCATTAGTCTAGCAATCTCCCTCGTGTCACCTAGCCCACATTACACTGTTACATTTTGGGGGGAAAAGGAATGAGAGACAGATACATTTACAGTACATTGAATCCTCAGCACCATTTCCCAGCACTTTACCAAGTATAGTAGCTCTTACTAACTGCTGTGGGGATCATCTACATTTGGATATAAGTCATTTTAAAAGATTCCTCTCAGATGTAGCAGTAGATCCCCACGCTTCTAGGTGCCACGTTCACAATCTCTTTTCACAATCTCTCCATATATGGAACTAGAAACGCCCTTTGGGAGGAGCATGACACTTTTGCATATTTCTACTAACAACTATAATCTCCCTGAAACTATTTTTCAAAAGTAGGCAAGTATGAGAGAGTTAGGTGTGGCAGGGGCATGTCCTAGCTCAGAGCTACATTGCAGGGTGAGAATAAAGCTGCCCAGCATGTGTGGGCTACATGCAGAAACAGCCAGTGACTGAGCAACTGGGTAACACCATGCTGCACTGCAGGGGGCAGATGTACCGTGTGCAGAGAGGTAGGTGTGCAGCAGAGAGATTGCTCCATAGCGAGCTACCAGGAGACAGATTGCTCCATAGCGAGCTACCGGGAGACAGATTGCTCCATAGCGAGCTACCAGGAGAGAGATTGCTCCATAGCGAGCTACCAGGAGAGAGATTGCTCCATAGCGAGCTACCGGGAGAGAGATTGCTCCATAGCGAGCTACCAGGAGAGAGATTGCTCCATAGCGAGCTACCGGGAGACAGATTGCTCCATAGCGAGCTACCAGGAGAGAAATTGCTCCATAGCGAGCTACCGGGAGAGACACTGCTCCATAGCGAGCTACCAGGAGAGAGATTGCTCCATAGCGAGCTACCGGGAGAGAGATTGCTCCATAGCGAGCTACCGGGAGACAGATTACTCCATAGCGAGCTACCAGGAGAGAGATTGCTCCATAGCGAGCTACCTGGAGACAGACTGCTCCATAGCGAGCTACCAGGAGACAGATTGCTCCATAGCGAGCTACCAGGAGACAGATTGCTCCATAGCAAGCTACCAGGAGAGAGATTGCTCCATAGCCAACAACCAGGAGACAGATTGCTCCATAGCCAGCTACCAAGAGACAGATTGCTCCATAGCGAGGTACCGGGAGAGAGATTGCTCCATAGCGAGCTACCAGGAGAGAGATTGCTCCATAGCCAACAACCAGGAGACAGATTGCTTCATAGCCAGCTACCAAGAGACAGATTGCTCCATAGCGAGGTACCGGGAGAGAGATTGCTCCATAGCGAGCTACCAGTAGAGAGATTGCACCATAGGGAGCTACCGGGAGACAGATTGCTCCATAGCGAGCTACGAGGAGAGAGATTGCTCCATAGCGAGCTACCAGGAGAGAGATTGCTCCATAGACAGCTACCGGGAGACAGATTGCTCCATAGCCAGCTACCAGGAGAGAGATTGCTCCATAGCGAGCTACCGGGAGAGAGATTGCTCCATAGCGAGCTACCGGGAGAGACACTGCTCCATAGCGAGCTACCAGGAGAGAGATTGCTCCATAGCGAGCTACCGGGAGAGAGATTGCTCCATAGCGAGCTACCGGGAGAGAGATTGCTCCATAGCGAGCTACCAGGAGAGAGATTGCTCCATAGCGAGCTACCGGGAGAGAGATTGCTCCATAGCGAGCTACCGGGAGAGAGATTGCTCCATAGCGAGCTACCGGGAGACAGATTGCTCGATAGCGAGCTACCGGGAGACAGATTGCTCCATAGCGAGCTACCGGGAGAGAGATTGCTCCATAGCGAGCTACCGGGAGACAGATTGCTCCATAGGGAGCTACCTGGAGAGAGATTGCTCCATAGCGAGCTACCGGGACAGAGATTGCTCCATAGAGAGCTACCGGGAGACAGATTGCTCCATAGCGAGTTACTAGGAGAGAGATTGCTCCATAGTGAGCTAGCGGGAGAGGGATTGCTCCATAGCGAGTTACTAGGAGAGAGATTGCTCCATAGCGAGCTACCGGGAGAGAGATTGCTCCATAGCGAGTTACTAGGAGAGAGATTGCTCCATAGCGAGCTACCGGGAGAGAGATTGCTCCATAGCGAGCTACCGGGAGAGAGATTGCTCCATAGCGAGTTACTAGGAGAGAGAATGCTCCATAGCGAGCTAGCGGGAGAGTGATTGCTCCATAGCGAGCTACCGGGAGACAGATTGCTCCATAGCGAGCTACCTGGAGACAAATTGCTCCATAGCCAGCTACCTGGAGACAGATTGCTCTGTAGAAAGCTACCGGGAGAGAGATTGCTCCATAGCGAGCTACCAGGAGAGAGATTGCACCATAGGGAGCTACCGGGAGACAGATTGCTCCATAGTGAGCTACCAGGAGAGAGATTGCTCCATAGCGAGCTACCAGGAGAGAGATTGCTCCATATCCAGCTACCAGGAGAGAGATTGCACCATAGAGAGCTACCGGGAGACAGATTGCTCCATAGCGAGTTACTAGGAGAGAGATTGCTCCATAGTGAGCTAGCGGGAGAGAGATTGCTCCATAATTGAGTTACTAGGAGAGAGATTGCTCCATAGCGAGCTACCGGGAGAGAGATTGCTCCATAGGGAGCTACCGGGAGAGAGATTGCTCCATAGCGAGCTACCGGGAGACAGATTGCTCCATAGCGAGTTACTAGGAGAGAGATTGCTCCATAGTGAGCTACCGGGAGAGAGATTGCTCCATAGCGAGTTACTAGGAGAGAGAATGCTCCATAGTGAGCTAGCGGGAGAGAGATTGCTCCATAGCGAGCTAGCGGGAGAGAGATTGCTCCGTAGCGAGCTACCGGGAGACAGATTGCACCATAGGGAGCTACCGGGAGAGAGATTGCTCCATAGCGAGCTACCGGGAGAGAGATTGCTCCATAGCGAGCTACCGGGAGACAGATTGCTCCATATCGAGCTACCGGGAGACTGATTGCTCCATATCGAGCTACCGGGAGACTGATTGCACCATAGCGAGCTACCTGGAGAGAGATTGCTCCATAGCGAGCTACTAGGTGAGAGATTGCTCCATAGCGAGCTACCGGGAGACAGATTGCTCCATATCGAGCTACCGGGAGACTGATTGCACCATAGCGAGCTACCTGGAGAGAGATTGCTCCATAGCGAGCTACTAGGTGAGAGATTGCTCCATAGCGAGCTACCGGGATAGAGATTGCTCCATAGCGAGCTACCGGGAGACAGATTGCTCCATAGCGAGCTACCTGGAGACAAATTGCTCCATAGCCAGCTACCTGGAGACAGATTGCTCCGTAGAAAGCTACCGGGAGAGAGATTGCTCCATAGCGAGCTACCGGGATAGAGATTGCTCCATAACGAGCTACCGGGAGACAGATTGCTCCATAGCGAGCTACCAGGAGACAGATTTCTCCATAGCGAGCTACCAGGAGAGATATTGCTCTGTAGAAAGCTACCGGGAGAGAGATTGCTCCATAGCGAGCTACCGGGAGAGAGATTGCTCCATAGCAAGCTACCTGGAGACAGATTGCTCCATAGCGAGCTACCTGGAGAGAGATTGCTCCATAGCGAGCTACCTGGAGAGAGATTGCTCCATAGCGAGCTACCTGGAGAGAGATTGCTCCATAGCGAGCTACTAGGTGAGAGATTGCTCCATAGCGAGCTACCAGGAGACAGATTGCTCCATAGCGAGTTACCGGGAGAGATATTGCTCCATTGCGAGCTACCTGGAGACGGATTGCTCCATAGCGAGCTACCAGGAGACAGATTGCTCCATAGCGAGCTACCAGGAGACAGATTGCTCCATAGCGAGCTACCGGGAGACTGATTGCTCCATATCGAGCTACCGGGAGACTGATTGCACCATAGCGAGCTACCTGGAGAGAGATTGCTCCATAGCGAGCTATTAGGTGAGAGATTGCTCCATAGCGAGCTACCGGGAGACAGATTGCTCCATATCGAGCTACCGGGAGACTGATTGCACCATAGCGAGCTACCTGGAGAGAGATTGCTCCATAGCGAGCTACTAGGTGAGAGATTGCTCCATAGCGAGCTACCGGGATAGAGATTGCTCCATAGCGAGCTACCGGGAGACAGATTGCTCCATAGCGAGCTACCTGGAGACAAATTGCTCCATAGCCAGCTACCTGGAGACAGATTGCTCCGTAGAAAGCTACCGGGAGAGAGATTGCTCCATAGCGAGCTACCGGGATAGAGATTGCTCCATAGCGAGCTACCGGGAGACAGATTGCTCCATAGCGAGCTACCAGGAGACAGATTTCTCCATAGCGAGCTACCAGGAGAGATATTGCTCCGTAGAAAGCTACCGGGAGAGAGATTGCTCCATAGCGAGCTACCGGGAGAGAGATTGCTCCATAGCAAGCTACCTGGAGACAGATTGCTCCATAGCGAGCTACCTGGAGAGAGATTGCTCCATAGCGAGCTACCTGGAGAGAGATTGCTCCATAGCGAGCTACTAGGTGAGAGATTGCTCCATAGCGAGCTACCAGGAGACAGATTGCTCCATAGCGAGTTACCGGGAGAGATATTGCTCCATTGCGAGCTACCTAGAGACAGATTGCTCCATAGCGAGCTACCAGGAGACAGATTGCTCCATAGCGAGTTACCGGGAGAGATATTGCTCCATTGCGAGCTACCTGGAGACAGATTGCTCCATAGCGAGCTACCAGGAGACAGATTGCTCCATAGCGAGCTACCTGGAGACAGATTGCTCCATAGCGAGCTACCAGGAGAGATATTGCTCCATAGCGAGCTACCGGGAGAGAGATTGCTCCATAGCGAGCTACCTGGAGACAGATTGCTCCATAGCGAGCTACCGGGAGACAGATTGCTCCATGGCGTGCTACCGTGAGAGAGTCACATCTCTTCCCTTATGCAATGACTGGACCAGCAAATAGCTTTGGCCTAAATTTGACCCTATTCATTAATTCAAAGAGACATTGAAGTGGAGGAGACATATAAACCACTGATGTGGTCGCCTAAGATGTCTTCCAGCTATCTCTGATAGTCCACTGACAAAGATCTGGGGCATGAAGCTTCATCCTCTCCCGTTGTAGGAGTCCATGGCCAGTGTGTATAGAAAGCGGAATGTAGTTATGGTACTGGACCATACTCACTAGGGAAGGGCTGGATTAAGGGCCTAGTGGGCCTGGAGCTGGTGGGCCTATGATGAGAAAGAGGGGAGGTGATGCCATGTTATCGTGTCGGCATGTAGAACCCATACACTTAACTCCCCAGTGTCTCCCTAATTATATAACATAACTGCATGAATGTATAAAATAGGAATGTAAACGTAATACTTATGATTTATGGCCGACTATGTGGCATCTGATGTCTGTCTGGTGATAGTCATGGTGGTGGGCCTATTTATATGTGGAGCTCCATCCGCCACATTGTTAATCTTGCCCTTCACTAAGGCAAATGCAACCATGCAATACTGAGGTTATAAACAAACACAAATGCAACCATGCAATACGGCTGGAATACACAACAATGCAGTATAGATGGTACAAGCAACTGGATGTAAATGCAACAATGCACAAGATGATATAAGCAACAAATACAAAGCTCAAACAGGCAAAAACATCAGGACTTCGCTAGAGCAGGCTGGACAGGAAGAGAACCACCCTCTGGGAAACCGAGACTGAGGGTAACATTTAATGAGATGCGATTTTTAGTAAGGTTTGGAAATCGCATTTTCCGAAATCACAAATTTTTCGAAGAAATCGACAATTTAATGGGATGAGAATTTGCGGTGAAAAGTGCGATTTTTAGTCATGAAAATATGCAAATTTGAGGACATTGCTATTTTGGAGACCTGGTAATGTGCGTTTTTGTGTAAAAAAAAACAGCGCGGGGTCCCCCCTGAGCATAACCAGCCCCAGGCTCAAAGAGCCGGTCCTGTTTTAAAAAAAATCATGGGGCAAACCAAATGGGGGTCCCTTGGATTTTTTAAAACCAGCACCAGGCTAAAGGGCCGGTCCTGGTTCCCAAAATACGGGGAACAATACAATGTTAAGGGAAAGGTAGCCAATCACAGGAGATACAGCGGGTGCCTCTATCCAGCCATGGTGCAGAAATGATTATAGAGAATTCACCCAATAACATTTCTGTATCATAAACACACGAGGGCTTAATGCGTAGAGCCAATCGCTTTACTATACCATAATACACTCTATACCATAATACACTCTATATCATAATACACTCTACATAATACACTCTATACCATAATACACTCTATACCATAATACACTCTACATAATACACTCTATACCATAATACACTCTACATAATACACTCTATACCATAATACACTCTACATAATACACTCTATACCATAATACACTCTATACCATAATACACTCTATACCATAATACACTCTATACCATAATACACTCTACATAATACACTCTATACCATAATACACTCTACATAATACACTCTATACCATAATACACTCTACATAATACACTCTATACCATAATACACTCTACATAATACACTCTATACCATAATACACTCTACATAATACACTCTATACCATAATACACTCTACATAATACACTCTTTACCATAATACACTCTATACCATAATACACTCTATACCATAATACACTCTACATAATACACTCTATACCATAATACACTCTATACCATAATACACTCTATACCATAATACACTCTACATAATACACTCTATACCATAATACACTCTACATAATACACTCTATACCATAATACACTCTATACCATAATACACTCTATACCATAATACACTCTACATAATACACTCTATACCATAATACACTCTACATAATACACTCTATACCATAATAAACTCTACATAATACACTCCATACCATAATACACTCTATACCATAATACACTCTACATAATACACTCTATACCATAATACACTCTACATAATACACTCTACATAATACACTCTATACCATAATACACTCTATACCATAATACACTCTACATAATACACTCTATACCATAATACACTCTATACCATAATACACTCTATACCATAATACACTCTACATAATACACTCTATACCATAATACACTCTACATAATACACTCTATACCATAATACACTCTACATAATACACTCTATACCATAATACACTCTATACCATAATACACTCTATACCATAATACACTCTACATAATACACTCTATACCATAATACACTCTATACCATAATACACTCTATACCATAATACACTCTACATAATACACTCTATACCATAATACACTCTACATAATACACTCTATACCATAATACACTCTACATAATACACTCTATACCATAATAAACTCTACATAATACACTCCATACCATAATACACTCCATACCATAATACACTCTATACCATAATACACTCTATACCATAATACACTCTATACCATAATACACTCTATACCATAATACACTCTATACCATAATACACTCTACATAATACACTCTATACCATAATACACTCTATACCATAATACACTCTATACCATAATACACTCTACATAATACACTCTATACCATAATACACTCTACACCATAATAAACTCTACATAATACACTACATACCATAATACACTCCATACCATAATACACTCTATACCATAATACACTCCATACCATAATACACTCTACATAATACACTCTATACCATAATACACTCTACATAATACACTCTATACCATAATACACTCTATACCATAATACACTCTACATAATACACTCTATACCATAATACACTCTACATAATACACTCTATACCATAATACACTCTACATAATACACTCTATACCATAATACACTCTACACCATAATACACTCTATACCATAATACACTCTACATAATACACTCTATACCATAATACACTCTATACCATAATACACTCTATACCATAATACACTCTATACCATAATACACTCTACATAATACACTCTACATAATACACTCTATACCATAATACACTCTATACCATAATACACTCTACATAATACACTCTATACCATAATACACTCTACATAATACACTCTATACCATAATACACTCTATACCATAATACACTCTATACCAGTGGTTCCCAAACTGTGTGCCGTGGCTCCCTAGGGTGCCTTGAGACACTTGCAGGGGTGCCCTGGGTTGGTGGTCCAGGACCAATCAAAAATATTTATGGTTAATAATTTATGGGCAAAACCAGTGCTGGTGGCTGCCAATCATAAAATGTGTAAAAACCGAAGCAAATCCTACCCTTTACCACATAAATGATCCGAAGAAATGCATATAACCCAATCTACTTAGCTTATTTTTTTTGGCCTAGGGGTGCCGTGAAAAAATTCTGATACTCTAGGGTGCCGTGATTCAAAAAAGATTGGGAACCCCTGCTCTATACCATAATACACTCTATACCATAATACACTCTATACCATAATACACTCTATACCATAATACACTCTATACCATAATACACTCTACATAATACACTCTATACCATAATACACTCTACATAATACACTCTATACCATAATACACTCTATACCATAATACACTCTACATAATACACTCTATATAATACACTCTATACCATAATACACTCTACATAATACACTCTATAACATAATACACTCTATACCATAATACACTCTATACCATAATACACTCTACATAATACACTCTATACCATAATACACTCTATACCATAATACACTCTATACCATAATACACTCTACATAATACACTCTATACCATAATACACTCTACATAATACACTCTATACCATAATACACTCTATACCATAATACACTACATAATACACTCTATACCATAATACACTCTATACCATAATACACTCTATACCATAATACACTCTACATAATACACTCTATACCATAATACACTCTATACCATAATACACTCTATACCATAATACACTCTACATAATACACTCTATACCAGTGGTAGCCAACCCTAGCCCTCGAGAGCTACCAACAGTGCACATTTTCCAGACAACCTAGCTGCTGCACAGCTGCACTCATTAATCACTGACACATTTTAAAAGATCTGCAGGTGGAGCTAATTAGCTCACTTATGATTCTGTGAGGAGACCTGCAAAACATGCACTGTTGGTAGCTCTTGAGGACTAGGGTTGGCTACCCCAGCTCTATACCATAATACTCTATACCATAATACACTCTATACCATAATACACTCTATACCAGGCATTCCCAACCACGGTCCTCAAGGCACACCAACAGTGCAGGTTTTAGTGATATCCAGGCTTCAGCACAGATGGTTTAATCAGAATCCCTCAGATACTAATTAAGTCACCTGTGCTCAAGCCTGGATATCTACAAAACCTGCACTGTTGGTATGCCATGAGGACCGTGGTTGGGAATGTCTGCTCTATACCATAATACACTGAGACTCTGCCCTGAACTCACTCAGGCAATAGTAGACTTATGTGGCACAGCTGTTATACACCAAATGGTTAATTTGAAGCACACATAATTATTTTGTGAAATTCTGCCTTTTCCTGGATATTCAATGCCCATACCTCCCAACATGACCCTCTCCAGGAGGGACAGAATGCTCTGTTTCTGGACTTCTCTCTTAATTTATTATTGCCATCACCTGTTTTGAATAGGTTAATTGATAAGAAAGGTGTCACCACAGGTGCTGGCAATCATACATTACCAGGGAAGCCCAGAACAGAGCATTGTATCCTCCTGGAAAGGGGCATGCTGGGAGGTATGGATAATGTATGATTACCAGCACCTGTAGGGAGCTAGGTAACTGATAAGAAAGGGGTCACCACAGGTGCTGGCAATCCTACATTACCAGGGAAGCCCAGGAACAGAGCATTGTGTCCTCCTGGAGAGGGGCATGCTGGGAGGTATGGATAATGTATAATTGCCAGCACCTGTGGGGAGCTGGGTAACTGATAAGAAAGGTGTCACCACAGGTGCTGGCAATCATACATTACCAGGGAAGCCCAGGAGCAGAGCATTGTGTCCTCCTGGAGAGGGGCATGCTGGGAGGTATGGATAATGTATGATTGCCAGCACCTGTGGGGAGCTAGGTAACTGATAATAAAAGTGTCACCACAGGTGCTGGCAATCATACATTACCAGGGAAGCCCAGGAACAGAGCATTGTGTCCTCCTGGAGAGGGGCATGCTGAGAGGTATGGCTAATGTATGATTACCATCACCTGTGGGGAGCTAGGTAACTGATAAGAAAGGGGTCACCACAGGTGCTGGCAATCATACATTACCAGGGAAGCCCAGGAACAGAGCATTGTGTCCTCCTGGAGAGGTGCATGCTGGGAGGTATGGATGATGTATGATTACCAGCACCTGTGGGAGCTAGGTAACTGATAAGAAAGGTGTCACCACAGGTGCTGCAATCATACATTACCAGGGAAGCCCAGGAGCAGAGCATTGTGTCCTCCTGGAGAGGGGCATGCTGGGAGGTATGGATAATGTAGGATTGCCAGCACCTGTGGGGAGCTAGGTAACTGATAAGAGAGGTGTCACCACAGGTGCTGGCAATCCTACATTACCAGGGAAGCCCAGGAACAGAGCATTGTGTCCTACTGGAGAGGGGCATGCTGGGAGGTATTCAAACGCTCAGTTACCGCTTCATCACCGATTTGTTATCAACTTTGCCTACCTCAATTTTAGAGATTAGAGATGTTACTTGTGTCTACCTTCATGCTGTCGTATGGAGTAGTATCTCACTCTGTTGTACAGTAGGTGGGTAAATGTCACCTGAATTTCCCTTCATGGTGTATGTTGGAAGTGTTACCAATACTGTATCTTACTCTGTGGTGTAGGTTGGAGATGTTACCGATTTCTCACTTCATAGTGTAGGTTGGAGACGTCACCTGTATCTCTCTTTTCTCTGCTATTGGTTGAAGATGTCTTCTGTATTTCACTACCTGTTGTAGGATGGCGATGTCACCTGTATCTCACTACGTGTTGTAGGATGACGATGTCACCTGTATCTCACTACGTGTTGTAGGATGACGATGTCACCTGTATCTCACTACCTGTTGTAGGATGGCGATGTCACCTGTATCTCACTACGTGTTGTAGGATGGCGATGTTACCTGTATCTCACTACGTGTTGTAGGATGGCGATGTTACCTGTATCTCACTACATGTTGTAGGATGGCGATGTTACCTGTATCTCACTACCTGTTGTAGGATGGCGATGTTACCTGTATCTCACTACCTGTTGTAGGATGACGATGTCACCTGTATCTCACTACCTGTTGTAGGATGGCCATGTCACCTGTATCTCACTACCTGTTGTAGGATGGAGATGTCACCTGTATCTCACTACATGTAGTAGGATGGCGATGTCACCTGTATCTCACTACCTGTTGTAGGATGGCGATGTCAACTGTATCTCACTACGTGTTGTAGGATGACGATGTCACCTGTATCTCACTACCTGTTGTAGGATGGCGATGTCACCTGTATCTCACTACGTGTTGTAGGATGGCGATGTTACCTGTATCTCACTACGTGTTGTAGGATGGCGATGTTACCTATATCTCACTACGTGTTGTAGGATGGCGATGTTACCTGTATCTCACTACATGTTGTAGGATGGCGATGTTACCTGTATCTCACTACCTGTTGTAGGATGACGATGTCACCTGTATCTCACTACCTGTTGTAGGATGGCGATGTTACCTGTATCTCACTACCTGTTGTAGGTTGGAGATGTCACCTGTATCTCACTACATGTTGTAGGATGGCGATGTCATCTGTATCTCACTACGTGTTGTAGGATGGCGGTCACCTGTATCTCACTACCTGTTGTAGGATGGCGATGTTACCTGTATCTCACTACATGTTGTAGGATGGCGATGTTACCTGTATCTCACTACCTGTTGTAGGATGACGATGTCACCTGTATCTCACTACCTGTTGTAGGATGGCGATGTCACCTGTATCTCACTACATGTAGTAGGATGGCGATGTCACCTGTATCTCACTACCTGTTGTAGGATGGCGATGTCATCTGTATCTCACTACCTGTTGTAGGATGGCGATGTCACCTTTATCTCACTACCTGTTGTAGGATGGCGATGTCACCTGTATCTCACTACATGTAGTAGGATGGCGATGTCACCTGTATCTCACTACCTGTTGTAGGATGACGATGTCATCTGTATCTCACTACCTGTTGTAGGATGGCGATGTCACCTTTATCTCACTACATGTAGTAGGATGGCGATGTCACCTGTATCTCACTACCTGTTGTAGGATGGAGATGTCACCTGTATCTCACTACCTGTTGTAGGTTGGAGATGTCACCTGTATCTCACTACCTGTTGTAGGATGGCGATGTCACCTGTATCTCACTACCTGTTGTAGGATGGCGATGTCACCTGTATCTCACTACCTGTTGTAGGATGGCGATGTCACCTGTATCTCACTACCTGTTGTAGGATGGCGATGTCACCTGTATCTCACTACCTGTTGTACAGTAGGTTGGAGATGTCACCTGTATCTCACTACCTGTTGTAGGATGGAGATGTCACCTGTATCTCACTACATGTTGTAGGATGGCGATGTCACCTGTATCTCACTACCTGTTGTAGGATGGCGATGTCACCTGTATCTCACTACCTGTTGTAGGATGGAGATGTCACCTGTATCTCACTACATGTTGTAGGTTGGAGATGTCACATGTATCTCACTACCTGTTGTAGGATGGCGATGTCACCTGTATCTCACTACCTGTTGTAGGATGGCGATGTCATCTGTATCTCACTACCTGTTGTAGGATGGCGATGTCATCTGTATCTCACTACCTTTTGTAGGATGGTGATGTCACCTGTATCTCACTACATGTTGTAGGATGGCGATGTCACCTGTATCTCACTACATGTTGTAGGATGGCGATGTCACCTGTATCTTACTACATGTTGTAGGATGGCGATGTCACCTGTATCTCACTACCTGTTGTAGGATGGAGATGTCACCTGTATCTCACTACCTGTTGTAGGATGGCGATGTTATCTGTATCTCACTACCTGTTGTAGGATGGCGATGTCACCTGTATCTCACTACCTGTTGTAGGATGGCGATGTCACCTGTATCTCACTACCTGTTGTAGGATGGCGATGTCACCTGTATCTCACTACATGTTGTAGGTTGGAGATGTTACCTGTATCTCACTACCTGTTGTAGGTTGGAGATGTTATC
Source organism: Crinia signifera (assembly GCF_055691185.1). Lineage (NCBI taxonomy): Eukaryota > Metazoa > Chordata > Amphibia > Anura > Myobatrachidae > Crinia > Crinia signifera. The sequence continues at coordinate 1,688,276 of NC_139226.1, forward strand.
TGTATCTCACTACCTGTTGTAGGATGACGATGTCACCTGTATCTCACTACATGTTGTAGGTTGGAGATGTCACCTGTATCTCACTACCTGTTGTAGGTTGGAGATGTTATCTGTATCTCACTACATGTTGTAGGATGGCGATGTCACCTGTATCTCACTACCTGTTGTAGGTTGAAGATGTTATCTGTATCTCACTATGTGTTGTAGGATGGCGATGTCACCTGTATCTCACTACCTGTTGTAGGATGGCGATGTCACCTGTATCTCACTACCTGTTGTAGGATGGAGATGTCACCTGTATCTCACTACCTGTTGTAGGATGGCGATGTCACCTGTATCTCACTACCTGTTCTAGGATGGAGATGTCACCTGTATCTCACTACCTGTTGTAGGATGGAGATGTCACCTGTATCTCACTACCTGTTGTAGGATGGCGATGTCACCTGTATCTCACTACCTGTTGTAGGATGGCGATGTCACCTGTATCTCACTACCTGTTGTAGGATCGCGACGTCACCTGTATCTCACTACCTGTAGTAGGATGGCGATGTCACCTGTATCTCACTACCTGTTGTAGGATGGCGATGTCACCTGTATCTCACTACATGTTGTAGGATGGCGATGTCACCTGTATCTCACTACCTGTTGTAGGATGGAGATGTCACCTGTATCTCACTACCTGTTGTAGGATGGTGGTCACCTGTATCTCACTACCTGTTGTAGGATGGCGATGTCATCTGTATCTCACTACCTGTTGTAGCATGGCGATGTCACCTGTATCTCACTACATGTTGTAGGTTGGAGATGTCACCTGTATCTCACTACCTGTTGTAGGTTGAAGATGTCACCTGTATCGCACTACCTGTTGTAGGATGGCGATGTCACCTGTATCTCACTACATGTTGTAGGATGGCGATGTCACCTGTATCTCACTACCTGTTGTAGGATGGCGATGTCACCTGTATCTCACCACGTGTTGTAGGATGGCGATGTTACCTGTATCTCACCACATGTTGTAGGTTGGAGATGTTATATGTATCTCACTACCTGTTGTAGGATGGCGATGTCACCTGTATCTCACTACGTGTTGTAGGATGGCGGTCACCTGTATCTCACTACCTGTTGTAGGATGGCGATGTCATCTGTATCTCACTACCTGTTGTAGCATGGCGATGTCACCTGTATCTCACTACATGTTGTAGGTTGGAGATGTCACCTGTATCTCACTACCTGTTGTAGGTTGAAGATGTCACCTGTATCGCACTACCTGTTGTAGGATGGCGATGTCACCTGTTTCTCACTACATGTTGTAGGATGGCGATGTCACCTGTATCTCACTACCTGTTGTAGGATGGCGATGTCACCTGTATCTCACTACCCGTTGTAGGATGGCGATGCCACCTGTATCTCACTACCTGTTGTAGGTTGGAGATGTCACCTGTATCTCACTACATGTTGTAGGATGGCGATGTCACCTTTATCTCACTACCTGTTGTAGGTTGGAGATGTCACCTGTATCTCACTACCTGTTGTAGGATGGCGATGTCATCTGTATCTCACTACCTGTTGTAGGATGGCGATGTCACCTGTATCTCACTACCTGTTGTAGGATGGCGATGTCACCTGTATCTCACTACATGTAGTAGGATGGCGATGTCACCTGTATCTCACTACCTGTTGTAGGATGGCGATGTCACCTGTATCTCACTACCTGTTGTAGGATGGAGATGTCAACTGTATCTCACTACCTGTTGTAGGATGCCGATGTCACCTGTATCTCACTACCTGTTGTAGGATGCCGATGTCACCTGTATCTCACTACCTGTTGTAGGATGGCCATGTCACCTGTATCTCACTACCTGTTGTAGGATGGAGATGTCACCTGTATCTCAATACCTGTTGTAGGATGCCGATGTCACCTGTATCTCACTACCTGTTGTAGGATGCCGATGTCACCTGTATCTCACTACCTGTTGTAGGATGGCCATGTCACCTGTATCTCACTACCTGTTGTAGGATGACGAAGTCACGTGTAATCACTACCTGTTGTAGGATGGCCATGTCACCTGTATCTCACTACCTGTTGTAGGATGGAGATGTCACCTGTATCTCACTACCTGTTGTAGGATGCCGATGTCACCTGTATCTCACTACCTGTTGTAGGATGCCGATGTCACCTGTATCTAACTACCTGTTGTAGGATGGCCATGTCACCTGTATCTCACTACCTGTTGTAGGATGGCGAAGTCACCTGTATCTCACTACCTGTTGTAGGATGGCCATGTCACCTGTATCTCACTACCTGTTGTAGGATGGAGATGTCACCTGTATCTCACTACATGTAGTAGGATGGCGATGTCACCTGTATCTCACTACCTGTTGTAGGATGGCCATGTCACCTGTATCTCACTACCTGTTGTAGGATGGAGATGTCACCTGTATCTCACTACCTGTTGTAGGATGCCGATGTCACCTGTATCTCACTACCTGTTGTAGGATGCCGATGTCACCTGTATCTCACTACCTGTTGTAGGATGGCCATGTCACCTGTATCTCACTACCTGTTGTAGGATGGCGAAGTCACCAGTATCTCACTACCTGTTGTAGGATGGCGATGTCACCTGTATCGCACTACCTGTTGTAGGATGGCGATGTCACCTGTATCTCACTACCTGTTGTAGTATGGCGATGTCACCTGTATCTCACTACCTGTTGTAGGTTGCAGATGTCACCTGTATCGCACTACCTGTTGTAGGATGACGATGTCACCTGTATCTCACTACATGTTGTAGGATGGCAATGTCACCTGTATCTCACTACCTGTTGTACAGTAGGTTGGAGATGTCACCTGTATCTCACTACCTGTTGTAGGATGACGATGTCACCTGTATCTCACTACATGTTGTAGGATGGCGATGTCACCTGTATCTCACTACCTGTTGTAGGATGACGATGTCACCTGTATCTCACTACATGTTGTAGTATGGAGATGTCACCTGTATCTCTCTTTTCTCTGCTATTAGTTGAAGATGTCACCTGTATCTCACTACCTGTTGTACAGTAGGTTGGAGATGTCACCTATATCTCTCTTTTCTTTGCTATTAGTTGAAGATGTCACCTGTATCTCACTACCTGTTGTAGGATGGCGATGTCACCTGTATCTCACTACCTGTTGTAGGATGGCGATGTCACCTGTATCTCACTACATGTTGTAGGATGGCAATGTCACCTGTATCTCACTACATGTTGTAGGATGGCGATGTCACCTGTATCGCACTACCTGTTGTAGGTTGGAGATGTCACCTGTATCTCTCTTTTCTCTGCTATTAGTTGAAGATGTCACCTGTATCTCACTACCTGTTGTAGGATGGCGATGTCACCTGTATCTCACTACCTGTTGTAGGATGTCGATGTCATCTGTATCTCACTACCTGTTGTAGGATGGCGATGTCACCTGTATCTCTCTTTTCTCTGCTATTAGTTGAAGATGTCACCTCTGTCTCTTTTTTGAAGGTTGGAGATTCTACTTTGAAGCTGGAGTCTGTGAAGAAGTTTATAGAACTGAGGAAAGGGGGAAGTCCTGAGGACCTGAAGGAACAGAGCGATGATATGAAGTTATATGCTCAGATATGCAGTAATGAGAGTTTACCAGACGACCTAAAGACAGTCTGTGCCAAAGACTCTAAAGTCATTGAGAAGACATTTCATGGACTCGGTAATCTTATAATGTTCATACCCAACACTGGTCCCGTATGTCACGCTGTGTATTATATATACTGTATATGTATGACATCACACCCTTACTGCATTGGTAACCCACATTCCATGTCGTACACCAGGCACCCCGCAGTTTGGGGCTGAGAATGTTCCATGCAGTTATCTTCTTCTTGGTGTTAATGGCCCCGATCCTTAACCTTAAGTCCCATGTCCGGGGATGGGACGAGGCATAAAATCACCCTGTTAAGCCAATAAAGTATTCCGTCTATATGTCTCTGAAGTGCGTTTCCCTTTCAGAATATGTCTCCGACAAGATGGATGTCTGTGAGGTTTGCGCCTTTGCTGCCTGCACCGGATGTTAATCTGGATTCCCGCACTTTCCACAGACGCAGTTCCTCCCACCCGTCATCATCATCACCACATGCATTATACAGCAATTTATATCAGATCCACCGAGCAGCTACTGAATGTGAAATAAAGTCATTGTTTCCGTCAGTCCTGATGTTGTTCTTCATGTATTATATGGTTTCTGTGTTCCGCTCCGTAGATCCAGACACCTCACAGGTATTACAGGGAAGTCAGTATGGACCCTGCAATAATAATTCAGCAACATTCTATCACTGATCACACTTACATCCTCATCATTCCATAACTAGTAATTAATAATTAATGAGCAGAGTTAGAAAGACTCAGGAATCAGAATCATCCTATCCAGTCACTAATAGCCAGTGACATCACTGAGAGCTCAGCCTATCCAGTCACTAGGAACCAGTGACATCACTGAAAGCTCAGCCTACCCAGTCACAGGTGACATCACTGAGAGTGCAGCCTATCCAGTCACTAGGAGCCAATGACTCCACTGAGTGCAGCCTATACAGTCACTAGGTGCCAGTGACATCACTGAGAGTGCAGCCTATACAGTCACTAGGAACCAGTGACATCACTGAAAGCGTAGCCTATCCAGTCACAGGTGACATCACTGAGAGCGCAGCCTATATAGTAACTAGGAGCCAGTGACATCACTGAGAGCGCAGCCTATCCAGTCACTATGAGCCAGTGACATCACTGAGAGCGCAGCCTATCCAGTCACTAGGAGCCAGTGACATCACTGAGAGTGCAGCCTATACAATTGCTAGGAGCCAGTGACATCACTGAGCTTGCAGCCTACTGTATACAGTCACTAGGAGCCAGTTACATCACTGAGAGCGCAGCCTATACAATTGCTAGGAGCCAGTGACATCACTGAGAGCGCAGCCTACTGTATACAGTGACTAGGAGCCAGTGACATCACTGAGATTGCAGCCTACTGTATACAGTCACTAGGAGCCAGTTACATCACTGAGAGCGCAGCCTATCCAGTCACTAGGAGCCAGTGACTTCACTGAGTGCAGCCTGTACAGTCACTAGGTGCCAGTGACATCACTGAGAGTGCAGCCTATACAGTCAATAGGAGCCAGTGACATCACTGAGAGTGTAGCCTATACAGTCACTAGGTGCCAGTGACATCACTGAGAGTGCAGCCTATACAGTCACTAGGTGCCAGTGACATCACTGAGAGTGCAGCCTATACAGTCAATAGGAGCCAGTGACATCACTGAGAGTGCAGCCTATCCAATTACTAGGAGCCAGTGACATCACTGAGAGTGCAGCCTATACAGTCAATAGGAGCCAGTGACATCACTGAGAGTGCAGACTATCCAGTTACTAGGAGCCAGTGACATCACTGAGATTTGCAGCCTATACAGTGACTAGGAGCCAGTGACATCACTGAGATTTGCAGCCTACTGTATACAGTCACTAGGAGCCAGTGACATCACTGAGAGTTTAGCATATCCGCTCATTTGGTACCAGTGACATCACTGAGAGCGCAGCCTACTGTATACAGTAACTAGGAGCCCGTGACATCACTGATTGTGCAGCCTATACAGTCACTAGGAGCCAGTGACATCACTGAGAGTGCAGCCCATACAGTCACTAGGAGCCAGTGACATCACTGAGAGTGTAGTAAGTAACAGGGACCTCTCACCTTCTGTATCACTGTATGTTACCATGGTTTAGTTTGTATGTCTTCTTATTGTACAGCACTGCAGTATATGCTGGCGATGTAGTGTAATCTGTACAGTGCAGTATAGATATAATTACCACCCATGGACACAACAAGACCTCAGATTGCTATTCCTGTTTATTAGTCATTGCTTTTATGATATATGTTTATAAATATGATATACATACGTGTGGGATACATACAACACACAGGAATTACATGTATTACACAGCAATGTGCTCCCGGTGTGAGTGTGGCCCTCTCCTGGGACAATACACAACTGTGTGACTGGTTCCCTGTAAATGGGTCACCTGTGGACATAACCCCCCCCCCCTCCTGGTGTATCAGATATCACAGATATCAGAGTAATGTGAGTCCAACCTGCCTGACATCACTGAGAGTTCAGCCTATCCAGTCACTAGGAACCAGTGACATCACTGAAAGCTCAGCCTATCCAGTCACAGGTGACATCACTGAGAGAGCAGCCTATCCAGTCACTAGGAACCAGTGACATCACTGAAAGCTCAGCCTACCCAGTCACAGGTGACATCACTGAGAGTGCAGCCTATCCAGTCACTAGGAGCCAATGACTCCACTGAGTGCAGCCTATACAGTCACTAGGTGCCAGAGACATCACTGAGAGTGCAGCCTATACAGTCACTAGGAACCAGTGACATCACTGAAAGCGTAGCCTATCCAGTCACAGGTGACATCACTGAGAGCGCAGCCTATATAGTAACTAGGAGCCAGTGACATCACTGAGAGCGCAGCCTATCCAGTCACTATGAGCCAGTGACATCACTGAGAGCGCAGCCTATCCAGTCACTAGGAGCCAGTGACATCACTGAGAGTGCAGCCTATACAATTGCTAGGAGCCAGTGACATCACTGAGAGCGCAGCCTACTGTATACAGTCACTAGGAGCCAGTGACATCACTGAGAGTTTAGCATATCCGCTCATTTGGTACCAGTGACATCACTGAGAGCGCAGCCTACTGTATACAGTAACTAGGAGCCCGTGACATCACTGATTGTGCAGCCTATACAGTCACTAGGAGCCAGTGACATCACTGAGAGGGTAGTAAGTAACAGGGACCTCTCACCTTCTGTATCACTGTATGTTACCATGGTTTAGTTTGTATGTCTTCTTATTGTACAGCACTGCAGTATATGCTGGCGATGTAGTGTAATCTGTACAGTGCAGTATAGATATAATTACCACCTATGGACACAACAAGACCTCAGATTGCTATTCCTGTTTATTAGTCATTGCTTTTATGATATATGTTTATAAATATGATATACATACGTGTGGGATACATACAACACACAGGAATTACATGTATTACACAGCAATGTGCTCCCGGTGTGAGTGTGGCCCTCTCCTGGGACAATACACAACTGTGTGACTGGTTCCCTGTAAATGGGTCACCTGTGGACATAACCCCCCCCCCCTCCTGGTGTATCAGATATCACAGATATCAGAGTAATGTGAGTCCAACCTGCCTGACATCACTGAGAGTTCAGCCTATCCAGTCACTAGGAACCAGTGACATCACTGAAAGCTCAGCCTATCCAGTCACAGGTGACATCACTGAGAGAGCAGCCTATCCAGTCACTAGGAACCAGTGACATCACTGAAAGCTCAGCCTACCCAGTCACAGGTGACATCACTGAGAGTGCAGCCTATCCAGTCACTAGGAGCCAATGACTCCACTGAGTGCAGCCTATACAGTCACTAGGTGCCAGAGACATCACTGAGAGTGCAGCCTATACAGTCACTAGGAACCAGTGACATCACTGAAAGCGTAGCCTATCCAGTCACAGGTGACATCACTGAGAGCGCAGCCTATATAGTAACTAGGAGCCAGTGACATCACTGAGAGCGCAGCCTATCCAGTCACTATGAGCCAGTGACATCACTGAGAGCGCAGCCTATCCAGTCACTAGGAGCCAGTGACATCACTGAGAGTGCAGCCTATACAATTGCTAGGAGCCAGTGACATCACTGAGAGCGCAGCCTACTGTATACAGTCACTAGGAGCCAGTGACATCACTGAGAGTTTAGCATATCCGCTCATTTGGTACCAGTGACATCACTGAGAGCGCAGCCTACTGTATACAGTAACTAGGAGCCCGTGACATCACTGATTGTGCAGCCTATACAGTCACTAGGAGCCAGTGACATCACTGAGAGGGTAGTAAGTAACAGGGACCTCTCACCTTCTGTATCACTGTATGTTACCATGGTTTAGTTTGTATGTCTTCTTATTGTACAGCACTGCAGTATATGCTGGCGATGTAGTGTAATCTGTACAGTGCAGTATAGATATAATTACCACCTATGGACACAACAAGACCTCAGATTGCTATTCCTGTTTATTAGTCATTGCTTTTATGATATATGTTTATAAATATGATATACATACGTGTGGGATACATACAACACACAGGAATTACATGTATTACACAGCAATGTGCTCCCGGTGTGAGTGTGGCCCTCTCCTGGGACAATACACAACTGTGTGACTGGTTCCCTGTAAATGGGTCACCTGTGGACATAACCCCCCCCCCTGGTGTATCAGATATCACAGATATCAGAGTAATGTGAGTCCAACCTGCCCCAAAATCTGACAAATATATAAACCAGATCGAAAGCAAAGATGTCTGTGGTAGCCAATCAGATTTGTGTCAGCTAGCAAATGATATAAGGAGCCATGTTATTGGCTTCCATTCACAAGCATGCCGATCATTGTTGCTTTCTTATTATTGCATCAACTTTGCAGCTGTACAGCATCGACCAGGAGAAGGCTCAAGTCAGGATATTCTGGCCCCTTGTAGAATCGCTCTGCCGTCCTTGTACTGGATGGAGACCTTCGGACAAGAGAGGAGACCATGGCTCAGTCACTTCTGAGATAGTTTCCAGGTCTTCAAAAACATTATGTATAGACCATTTCTAGTGGTCAGGGCAGGTGACTGCAGCTTGACCTGATCGAGTGGTTCTTCCGAATGATATAATGTTCTTGTCCACAATGGTAGGTCAATGAGATGGTCCAGGGAGACCGATGAGGTGGAGAGTCGGGATATGATTCTGTGCACATGGTGGTAGAGGTGAGAGCTGAGATAACATACTGTATGGGGTGACCTGACCAGAGGAGGGTGGCTCTTAGCGAGGACGGTCATTATCTGCACCCAGGGCAGGCCGGATTGGCACAGATTTCACATTCATCCAGTCTCTTTGCTGTTTCCACTGTTAGGAAATATTAAAATTTAGGTTACGTCAGGAATTGGATCATATCTGTCCATAGAATACAATAAAATAATTATAGAACTAATAGAGCATCGGATATTAATGAAGACCTCAAAGGACCTCACAGTCCACAATTATGTCTCTTACTTCTAGAGCAAGATAGAAAACATTCATATGAAATTTCACCTCAACTGAGAACCTCCCGTGTCCTCCTCACTCACACTCACAATTCTAGTTTATTGCCACTCAGGAGAATGGGTTATCCTTCTTTTTGAAAACCATTGTTTGTTCTGTTCCTCCACTTAACTACTAACTAATGTCCCCCATAAACTTTCTCAATGCCATGTTGTACGACTGGCATTGTGTATGGCTCTCTCTGGTCTCTGCTTAATGCCCTTCATCAGGTTTCTCATTGGGGCATTCCACTGAGCCGCTCTAGGGAAGCTCTTCTGGATGAGGTGACCACCTGACACAGAGGTGGAACTACCATTGGTGAAGCAGGTGCAGTGCACCGGGGCCCTTGAGGATTAAGGGGCCCACTGCTGCCACCCGCTGCTGTGTGGCATATTGTGAAGTTTGGTTGGGTTGTTTGGAGTGGAGGAGGGGAGGCCCAAAATATATTTTTGCACCTGGAGCAACCTCTCACAGGTTCCGTCACTGACCTGACATCACTGACCTCCTCATCATAGACCTCTTGTCTTCTCTCTTGTCACTGAGATTTCTGCTTCTCCTCACGTTCCTATATAATATATTGTGCTCCCCCCCCCCCCCTCTCTGGCATGTGGCCAGTGGCCTTCTCGGTGATGGTGTTTCATGCCTCCACCAAATGATTAAGCAGTTTTGGAACCTCCATGAACAATAAGAGATTATAACTCTTGTGTAGATACTAGACCATTGCCCCCATGTGCCCAAACAGGACTGCTAGACAAGTGCTACACCTGCTCTCTCTGCCCGGGGACTGGGGCTGCGGACGCTCTCTCTGCCCTGGGACTGGGGCTGCACCCGCTCTTTCTGCCCAGGGACTGGTGCTGCGCCCGCTCTCTGTGCCCGGGGACTGGAGCCACTCTCTCTACTCAGGGACTGGGGATACACCTGCTCTCTCTGCCCGGAGACTGGTGCTACGGCCGCTCTCTCTGCCCAGGGACTGGGGCCGCTCTCTCTGCCCAGGGACTGGGGCCGCTCTGTCTGCCCAGGGACTGGTGCTGCACCCGGTCTCTCTGCCCAGGGTCTGGTGCTGCACCCTCTCTCTCTGCTTGGGGACTGGTGCTGCATCCGCACTCTCTGCCCGTGGGCTGCGGCCGCTCTCTGTGCCTGGGGACTGGTGCTGCGCCCACTACCTGGGACTAAGTAAAAACTGAACCAGGAAAAGATCCCGAAACGCCAGACTGGACATCAAACTCTGCATTCCAGAGGGTGTAGTGTCCTTGGGGTGTCCCATCCGGTGGGTGTCCTGTCCAGGGGCATCCCTGTAATAGCTTTCACCAGGGACATGGGCAAGGGGAGATTACAGTCTCCACGTATGGTCCGGACCATTACGGTTTTAATTACATCCCCGAACTATGCAGGGAGGCTGTATTCTCCCACCAGATGGGGCATTCCCAGACAGGACACTACAAGCTCCAGATGACAGATTTTGATGAATCAGCCTGTCCAGTCCGGCGTTCTGGGGTACATCCGGGCCAGTTTTTACCCATACCCATCTGTCTCACTACTAGGTCAGAGCTGACTTGTCGGTTCAGTAAAGCGGAGTGTGCAAATAGTGATTTGGTGCAAAGGTAGTTTATATTACATTTTTGGGCATTACTTCCATTATATAGGAGGCAGCGTCTACTCCCACTGGTGACCCCAGGACTGTACGCAAGTATAATTACTCGCATAATATCCAGGCACCACTGGCGTAACAATAGCTCCGCAGTCCCCACGTTTGCTTGGAGGCGCTTAGTAAATTTAGGCGCCGGGGGTCTGCGGGAGCTATTGCCAGGATGGATACAGAATGGGGAGAGAGACAGCAGCTGCTGAGTCTCTCACATACTGATGCGCACAAGACGGCGGCGCCGGCGGCTGCTGGGTCTCTCACATAGGGCCAGATTCTCTAAGCTTCAAAAGTGATAAAATAGAGAGTGATAAACATCCAGCCAATCAGCTCCTACCTGCCATGTCACAGACTGTGTTTGAAAAATGTCAGACAAGAGCTGATTGGCTGGCTGTTTATCACTCTCTATTTTATCACCTGCTGAAATTCACCATCAGCATGCCCACTGCTGCACGGTCACCCGCTCCCCATACAAAGAACTCCCCCCCTCCCCCTCTGTTGGAAGTCAGCACCGCACTAGTGTGGCCAGTGGTGCCCGGCGCACGTCCCCTGCCCAACGAAGCAGCGCTAGCGCACATGAGTCCTTTCTACAGCCGCTGACAGGACAGTGGTCACTTCTTATTACCCGAGCATTGCAGAGTCTGTGGAGTGTACAGGACACAGTGGGAGGCAAAGCTGTAAACTGATGGCAATGTTCCATGGACTGGGTACTAGGTATGTGGATCACTGGTTAACCATTGATGATCACCATTGGTTGATAACCTTCATGGTATACAAGCATTGATAGGAAAACCAGCAATGATTTCCTCCTCCGATGGTCATACCTGCTGCATTAATAACCAGGCTGTGAGCCAATCAGTGGTGGGAGCAAGCATTATGGGTTGTGGCTGGGGGTTGTCTTGGCAGCAGGTAGAAATAGAACACTGGGGTCCTCTGTACAATCGATGGTGAAGAATCTTTGAAATTCACAACCCGACCCTCATCCACACACAACAATGCCACACCACTGCACCCGCACCACACCTACATCCACCTGTGGAACCACCACACCCCGCACTTCCCTCACAAACAATATTTCAATCAAACCCTCCACACGTTAAGGGGGCGGAGCCCCTTTCGCCGGTGTGAAGAGCGCCCATAGGGCACGATAAATCACCTTCTATATATATATAGATATATATATATATCTATATATATATATATATAGATGCAAATGCCTGGGAAAGGGGGAAAGGGGAAATTTTTGCCTCTGCACTGGTATCACTGATAGTTACACAAGAAAAATAATTTTGTGTGTCTCAATGTGTTGTTCCACAATAAAAGGATATTTCGGATACTGTTGTATCTCTTAATTATGTGAGTGGAGGTGCTCCCCAGAGAGTGATATAATGCAACAAAGAAGGAAAGAAAAGAACTCTCTCTTTTTTGGGGGGCACAACTTGATTAGTTAAATGTTATTAAAAATTAACTTTTATTAGATTATTTATTAAAATATAGGGAGCCAACCTCATCAACAAAACAACTTTTTTTAACACATGTACAAACAACATATAATGCCTGTCAGAGAAAGTGTATCTCCTGGACCGGGCAGAAATGAAATTTTCAATAGACAGTCACAATTACTGTGGGTGTCTATTAGATAGAATTACCCATAAAGACAATACAATTATACATACATACATAAAACATATATCGTCTGTCGAGAGAAAAGGTTTCTCATCCAAAAAAACACTGTAAACAACTTTTTTGTAGCTATATATATATTTGCTACGTATCCTTGATTACATGTAGCGAAAATATTCCTTTTAGAAAGATGTTTGGTGTACTTCGTTGTGGTGATAATCCCACTAATGTAGTAGAACTAAGGCACTACAAATAGTAACATAGAATAACAGTTAATGAAACAATGTTGCACTGCTATAATCAGCCCAGTGTCCTACCAACCTGCAGTCATATTGTTCCTGGTATTATACCGAGATGCTGCAGGTAACAGCGATACCAAATTACAACAATTCACAATACTAAGAGAGTGTTATGATACACTCCTTTGGTCTGGTATTTCACTGATATGCTGCAGAACAAAATATATCCAATTATGTGTAGGACTGCATTAATATGTGGTCGGACACCACTGGTAAAAAAGGAAATAAAATTTCCAGTTAACAAATTGAGTGCCTCAGAAAAAAACAATACATGTCATAAACGTCAGTGCAATGTGTGGCTATTAATCATAGGGCCACTTTTCTTATTGAGGATACCTGGCATTACTACTCAAGATTAAATTGAGGGAAGGGGTGTCTTCCTGTACTACAGTTTAAATACCAATAGTTAATTAATGGGTATTGATTGTTGTAATTACCTATAAGAAGTTTAGTCAAAATTATAGAGAAGAAAAGGGGGAAAAAGAATTCTCCTTTAAATCCGCTGCTACTGCTGTTGCTTGCATGGAGATCTCTCTGTGCCTTTATTGCAAGTGAGCGAGTGCATATAGATTTATAACGCCCACTGAAGGAGTCAGAGGGCTTCTGCTGTTGGGGCTCCGTGTGACAAAACCCTGGTTAACACTAGGTCATTGCAGGGAAATTGTACACACATGAGTCCCAATGAGAGAGCCCAAGAAACATATAGATTAGCACGGGTAAAACCTCTTCCTAATCACGGGTGCTGCTTTTTACCCATATACCTCAGGCATTGATGGGGAAATGAGCGACCCCTGTCAGGGGAGGGAGAACCCAGAAAGGTGAAGCTATAATTAGCTTCACTTAGGAGTGTAAGATTAGATTGGAGATATATAGCGTAATTCACCTTAATTGCTGTATTTTTGTAACCATATGCAAATGCTACTTTTTAATACTGTAGGTACTAAAATAAGCATATATAAGTCTTATGGAGTGGATTCTGTAGCAGGAAGTTGTGCCCCGATCCCGTATTAATTAGCACACAATGTGCTCAAATCAAGTAATACCTTTAATAACGCCAAGCTGCCCCTCAGACCAAGTGATATTTTCTATAATGCAATTTTTTATTGAGGATACCTGGTATTACTACTCAAGATTAAATCGAGGGAAGGGGTATCTTCCTGTACTACAGTTTAAATACCAATGGTTAATTAATGGGTATTATTTGTTGTAATTACCTATAAGAAGATTAGTAAAAAATACAGAGAAGAAAAGGGGGAAGAAGAATTCTCCTTTAAATCCGCTGCTACTGCTGTTGCTTGCATGGAGATCTCTCTGTGCCTTTATTGCAAGTGAGCGAGTGCATATAGATTAATAACGCCCACTGAAGGAGTCAGAGGGCTTCTGCTGTTGGGGCTCCGTGTGACAAAACCCTGGTTAACACTAGGTCATTGCAGGGAAATTGTACACACATGAGTCCCAATGAGAGAGCCCAAGAAACATATAGATGTAGATTAGCACGGGTAAAACCTCTTCCTAATCACGGGTGCTGCTTTTTACCCATATACCTCAGGTATTGATGGGGAAATGAGCGACCCCTGTCAGGGGAGGGAGAACCCAGAAAGGTGAAGCTATAATTAGCTTCACTTAGGAGTGTAAGATTAGATTGGAGATATATAGCGTAATTCACCTTAATTGCTGTATTTTAGTAACCATATGTAAATGATACTTTTTAATACTGTAGGTACTAAAATAAGCATATATGAGTCTTATAGAGTGGATTCTGTAGCAGGAAATTGTGCCCCGATCCCGTATTAATTAGCACACAATGTGCTCAAATCAAGTAATACCTTTAATAACGCCAAGCTGCCCCTCAGACCGATGCTAGGTACACACCAGGACGACTAGGGCACGATTCTGTCAATTTAGATCCGATTCCGACCGGTTGTATGCAGATTGTGTGTACTATCGTGTGTTTTTGCCATTTATTTGATCCGATTCCGATCCAATGCGCGTTCACGCCGCTCGTTTGGTCGCATCTTTGGTCCTACGTGCTGCAGGTAGGATCCGTCAATCCCAGGCCGACCGACCGTCAATCGTATGCAGATCGTGAGTGTTTTTTGCCGCCTCCGTCGTCCGTCCGTCGGTGCGTCCGTCGTTTGATCCAGCCTATTTGAGTGGCATTTCCTAAACACTCCCCCGGCGCCATGTTTTTCCACATAGCAAACAGCGCTGGCGCAGCAGTTGGACTCTCCTTCTTGTCTCATCTCCCAGAACAACAACCTGGTATGTTTGCACTCCCAATGCTCTTCTATGCATGCCCACTGTTGCCACCAATGTATATAGTGTGTATAAAGCACTGGTTTGGCAACCGTGCACCCGACCATGTCACTGTTTTTTTTGGGTGGGCCCCATGTGTGTGTGTATACATATAACCAGTGCCCACCATTGCAGTATTCCAAGCACTCCTCTCTGCTAGGCCCCATTCACCTGTGTGTGTGTGTGTGTTTGTGTATATATAGATATATATACATAAACCATTGTCCACCATTGCAGTATTCCATGCACTCCTCTCTGCTAGGCCCCATTCACCTGTGTGTGTGTGTGTGTTTGTGTATATATAGATATATATACATAAACCATTGTCCACCATTGCAGTATTCCATGCACTCCTCTCTGCTAGGCCCCATTCACCTGTGTGTGTGTGTTTGTGTATATATAGATATATATACATAAACCATTGTCCACCATTGCAGTATTCCATGCACTCCTCTCTGCTAGGCCCCATTCACCTGTGTGTGTGTGTTTGTGTATATATAGATATATATACATAAACCATTGTCCACCATTGCAGTATTCCATGCACTCCTCTCTGCTAGGCCCCATTCACCTGTGTGTGTGTGTTTGTGTATATATAGATATATATACATAAACCATTGTCCACCATTGCAGTATTCCATGCACTCCTCTCTGCTAGGCCCCATTCACCTCTGCGATGACTTTCCATTCATTCACGCTGGTAGGGAACTGAAATTAGAAGTAAATAGAATTGATTAGTAAACATGTTCAATTTTTTTACAGCTTGGTGACTACCCACCTGCAACCCCAGACCTATCTGTCCTATCTGAGAATGCATGCACATCGAACGAAGTTCCTACTCCGGCACGCACTCCGCCACCCACCCTGGAACCCACTCCACCACTCCCCCGTGCCAAAAAAATGCGTGGCAAAGGA
Organism: Crinia signifera; assembly: GCF_055691185.1. Lineage (NCBI taxonomy): Eukaryota > Metazoa > Chordata > Amphibia > Anura > Myobatrachidae > Crinia > Crinia signifera. The sequence continues at coordinate 1,704,231 of NC_139226.1, forward strand.
AAAAAAGGAGAAGCAGCGGCACATGAAGAATTTATGATGCGGGCACATCAAGTCCTGCAAAGAAACCCGGACAAACATGACAACTACTTCACTTATGTGGCAGAGTGTGTTCGCAACATGGCTCCTGACCAGCAACTTACTTTTGAAAAGTTATGCATGGAGTTGGTGTATAATGGCAGTTTAGGGTATCTCAACAGTGGCACTAAAATAGTTGGCATTGGTAGTGCACCAGACACACCACTGTCATTAGAATCACCAGTGCCTACTCCGCCTGCCACCGTAGCAGGCCAGTCGAGCACAATTCCAACACATACCCAGTCAACACCTACACAGCCTTCTCAACCCCCCAAGTACCGTCAATTCTACAGTTCTTTACTGATAGAAGATCCAGAGTGTCCTGTTTTTGAGGATCTGTCTTAAAAAATAGGCTACTTTATCATTTACCATCGACATGGTCTCAGCTGCAGGTATGTGATGGCCACTGCTCACATGGCGTATGGCGCACATCAATGGGGCCGGGACCATTGCATCTGCGCCATGCGCCATGTGGGCCGCAGCCTTTACATATCTGCAGCAGACATCCTCTGCCACACAAGGGCCACAGTGTGTATTTTTGTTTTTTTATATGCTGCTACCTGTACCTGCATTACCAGAGGGAGAACAGGATTCTCCTCAATCTGGATAGCAAACTCCATTTATTGCCCTTTTTTCTTTGCCAATAGTATGGGGTACTGTGCGGCAGACATGGTCTCAGCTGCAGGTATGTGATGGCCACTGCTCACATGGCGTATGGCGCACATCAATGGGGCCGGGACCATTGCATCTGCGCCATGCGCCATGTGGGCCGCAGCCTTTACATATCTGCAGCAGACATCCTCTGCCACACAGTACCTTATCCCTACTGTTGTAAGGGCATGTTCCAGAAGTTACCAGAGTGTGTTTTTTTTGTTTATTTATATGCTGCTACCTGTACCTGCATTACCAGAGGGAGAACAGGATTCTCCTCAATCTGGAGAGCAAACTCCATTTATTACCCTTTTGTCTTTGCCAATAGTATGGGGTACTGTGCGGCAGACATGGTCTCAGCTGCAGGTATGTGATGGCCACTGCTCACATGGCGTATGGCGCACATCAATGGGGCCGGGACCATTGCATCTGCGCCATGCGCCATGTGGGCCGCAGCCTTTACATATCTGCAGCAGACATCCTCTGCCACACAGTACCTTATCCCTACTGTTGTAAGGGCCTGTTTCAGAAGTTACCAGAGTGTCTTTTTTTTCTTTTTATATGCTGCTACCTGTACCTGCATTACCAGAGGGAGAACAGGATTCTCCTCAATCTGGAGAGCAAACTCCATTTATTACCCTTTTGTCTTTGCCAATAGTATGGGGTACTGTGCGGCAGACATGGTCTCAGCTGCAGGTATGTGATGGCCACTGCTCACATGGCGTATGGCGCACATCAATGGGGCCGGGACCATTGCATCTGCGCCATGCGCTATGTGGGCCGCAGCCTTTACTTATCTGCGGCAGACATCCTCTGCCACACAGTAGCCCGTACTTAGTGGGAAAGTTTAAACTGGGTCATACATACTTAAATCTTTATATATAGTGTGTGTTTTTGTACAATATCTTTTATATATGGTATTATAATATATTTGTGTTGACACAATCTATTTACTATTTTACATGTTTTAACCATGAAAGGCCTAAAAAACCTGTTTCTGTCCTAGGCCTAAATTATAAATAAAAATATTTTGTTTGCACAATAAAGTGTACAGTGTATATTTCATCTTACCTTGCAATACTGGTACTGCAGCACCTTCACAATGGCTTTGCAGGTCTCCGGGATGATGAGGCCCAAAGCTTGCGGGGAGATGAGGGATCCAAACTTTAGGTCAGCAAGAGACCGTCCTGTCGCCAGAAACCTCAGGGTCACCACCAGCCGTTCCTCAGCAGGGATAGCCATGCGATACTTGGTATCCTGCTTCTCGATGTGGGGAGTCACCAGACGCAGCAATTCCTGGAATGTGGCATCATCCATCCTCAAGAAGTTACGAAAATCGTCTGGGTTATTCTCCCTGATGTCCCTGAGCAGTGGCATGTGCGAACGAGTCTGACGCTGAAGTAGCCACTGCTTTGTCCAGCATGATCTTTCTCTCCTGCGCTGGGCTCTCTGACGCCTGAGCTTCAAAACTGCATAATAGAGCAGGTACTGTTGCTGGTGACTACCCATCACTGCATTCTCCATAGTGCAGGGTTAAAAGACACTTTGTAATGGCAGGCAAAACAAAGTAATGTGTAAATAGCTATGTCCAGCGTTCAGCAGGTATAAACCAAGCCTCACTAGTAACAAAGCAGAAATACACTGGTTTAAAATGGCTGCTGCTATTCCTATCCCCCTCTGCTAGTCCTCCCCCCTCTGCTAGTCCAGCCCCGTCATTCAAATTTCAAAGGCCCATCTGACGACGGTCGCATGTGTTCTTGCAAAAAAACAAAAACCAGCGATCCGACCGTCTTAACGACCATCGCGGGCGCATCGGGATTGGATCTAGATCGTTCCGCAAAAAAACACAATTTTTGCTAATCGTTTGCTGGGGACTGCCTGGGAGCTCCCGGGAAGTCCAAGGGAAATCGTTCCATGGTCGTCTATCGGTCGTGAACGACGGTGGTCGTCCTGGTGTGTACCCTACACAAGTAATATTTCCTATAATGCAAAATTGCCCCTCTAATAATCAGTTTTAAATAATGCTAGATCAAGCTGTCTGACACATTCTTAATCGCCGTTATTTAGGAGCATACATATCACACTACAAAAGTACACAGACAATGCTTTTTTCAAGACTATAGTCTAAAACATAGAAAACATAGGAATGCTTCTGCACTATAGATCTCTAGACATTGTATTAGTTATTGATTTGATCAAAATAGTGTACTTAGCTCAATCTCTGCGACCTGCAGGAGGGCTATCTCATATGTCCTTGTGAAGCTCCCAGTCCACTCTAATCGGCTGTAACAAGTCTTTTTGGTAGACCGCTTGTATCCGGGGGACAGTTAGCTTCCCATTAGCTGCTGTCAGGTAAGAGTTACCTCTGGTAAAGACCTCTGGTGGATTGAGGTCGGTGTGCAAAAAAAGTCTGGAGTAATATATGTCGCTTAAATGCGGCAGCTCAATGAGAAGGTTCAATCTGATGCGTGCCGCTCCCTGCTGCTGCTAGATGGGGAAGTTTCGTCTCCGTCTAGCTTCTGGCAAGGGGGCAGTTGCCGTTATCCTCACTCGAAATCTAGAGCGCAGCTGATGTGTGCCGCTCCGATGCGGCAGCTGAGTAAAAGGGTTCACAGTTGCCGTTATCCTCACTTAAAGTCTGGAGCGCAACTGATGTGTGCCGCTCAGATGCTGCAGCTAAGTAAAAGGGTTCAGACGGCCGTTTCGCTATTGCTTCATCAGTGTGGGAGGGTCCCACTGATGTTGAATATATTTGTTCTCTGGGCCAATGGGATAGATTCCCTGTTAGAGGGCTGTGTGTTGTAAGATAGCGCATAAGGTAGAATGAATTTCTTCAATTAGCGCACCTTCAATTAGCGCCCCTTGGAGTTAATTAGTAAAAGAAAAAATGTATTCCTTTATATGTGTCCTGATAATGATATGTATATTTTTTTGTATATAGATCAATTACTTTCTACGACACCAAAATTATCAATTTATTGAGATATAATTAGTAGTATTCTTATGCATATATCATGGATTTTATATATGTAATTATAGTAGGGGGAACCAAAACATTTAGTGACAGAATGAAAATAATGAAATGTGTAAGTGACATGAAGAAAAATAAAGATAAATTGGAAGTAAATAAAAATAGAAGTGATAATATAATAAATAGTAGTGAAAATAATCATGATAATAATAATAATAATAATAATAATAATAATGAAAGAATATATATAAAAAAAAAAAAATATATAATAATAAAAAATAATAATAAAAAGATAAAAAAATAAAAAAAATAATAATAAAAAATGAAAAAAAAAATAAAAAAAAAATAAAAAAAATAAATAAATAAATAAATAAAAATAAAGATAGAAGTGATAATAATGAGTGTGAATAATAATAAAACACTAATTTAGAATACTATTAGTGTCTTGTGTTTTGTGGTTAATACTATTTATTATAAGGTTTCGGGCTACGGTGATATAATATCACATAGTGAGTGTGAGATACCGTATCTCACACTCACTATGTGATATTATATCACCGTAGCCCGAAACCTTATAATAAATAGTATTAACCACAAAACACAAGACACTAATAGTATTCTAAATTAGTGTTTTATTATTATTCACACTCATTATTATCACTTCTATCTTTATTTTTATTTATTTATTTATTTTATTTTTTTTTTCATTTTTTATTATTATTTTTTTTATTTATTTATTTTTTTATCTTTTTATTATTATTTTTTATTATTATATATTTTTTTTTTTAATATATATTCTTTCATTATTATTATTATTATTATCATGATTATTTTCACTACTATTTATTATATTATCACTTCTATTTTTATTTACTTCCAATTTATCTTTATTTTTCTTCATGTCACTTACACATTTCATTATTTTCATTCTGTCACTAAATGTTTTGGTTCCCCCTACTATAATTACATATATAAAATCCATGATATATGCATAAGAATACTACTAATTATATCTCAATAAATTGATAATTTTGGTGTCGTAGAAAGTAATTGATCTATATACAAAAAAATATACATATCATTATCAGGACACATATAAAGGAATACATTTTTTCTTTTACTAATTAACTCCCAGGTGCGCTAATTGAAGGTGCGCTAATTGAAGAAATTCATTCTACCTTATGCGCTATCTTACAACACACAGCCCTCTAACAGGGAATCTATCCCATTGGCCCAGAGAACAAATATATTCAACATCAGTGGGACCCTCCCACACTGATGAAGCAATAGCGAAACGGCCGTCTGAACCCTTTTACTTAGCTGCAGCATCTGAGCGGCACACATCAGTTGCGCTCCAGACTTTAAGTGAGGATAACGGCAACTGTGAACCCTTTTACTCAGCTGCCGCATCGGAGCGGCACACATCAGCTGCGCTCTAGATTTCGAGTGAGGATAACGGCAACTGCCCCCTTGCCAGAAGCTAGACGGAGACGAAACTTCCCCATCTAGCAGCCGCAGGGAGCGGCACGCATCAGATTGAACCTTCTCATTGAGCTGCCGCATTTAAGCGACATATATTACTCCAGACTTTTTTTGCACACCGACCTCAATCCACCAGAGGTCTTTACCAGAGGTAACTCTTACCTGACAGCAGCTAATGGGAAGCTAACTGTCCCCCGGATACAAGCGGTCTACCAAAAAGACTTGTTACAGCCGATTAGAGTGGACTGGGAGCTTCACAAGGACATATGAGATAGCCCTCCTGCAGGTCGCAGAGATTGAGCTAAGTACACTATTTTGATCAAATCAATAACTAATACAATGTCTAGAGATCTATAGTGCAGAAGCATTCCTATGTTTTCTATGTTTTAGACTATAGTCTTGAAAAAAGCATTGTCTGTGTACTTTTGTAGTGTGATATGTATGCTCCTAAATAACGGCGATTAAGAATGTGTCAGACAGCTTGATCTAGCATTATTTAAAACTGATTATTAGAGGGGCAATTTTGCATTATAGGAAATATTACTTGGTCTGAGGGGCAGCTTGGCGTTATTAAAGGTATTACTTGATTTGAGCACATTGTGTGCTAATTAATACGGGATCGGGGCACAATTTCCTGCTACAGAATCCACTCTATAAGACTCATATATGCTTATTTTAGTACCTACAGTATTAAAAAGTATCATTTACATATGGTTACTAAAATACAGCAATTAAGGTGAATTACGCTATATATCTCCAATCTAATCTTACACTCCTAAGTGAAGCTAATTATAGCTTCACCTTTCTGGGTTCTCCCTCCCCTGACAGGGGTCGCTCATTTCCCCATCAATACCTGAGGTATATGGGTAAAAAGCAGCACCCGTGATTAGGAAGAGGTTTTACCCGTGCTAATCTACATCTATATGTTTCTTGGGCTCTCTCATTGGGACTCATGTGTGTACAATTTCCCTGCAATGACCTAGTGTTAACCAGGGTTTTGTCACACGGAGCCCCAACAGCAGAAGCCCTCTGACTCCTTCAGTGGGCGTTATTAATCTATATGCACTCGCTCACTTGCAATAAAGGCACAGAGAGATCTCCATGCAAGCAACAGCAGTAGCAGCGGATTTAAAGGAGAATTCTTCTTCCCCCTTTTCTTCTCTGTATTTTTTACTAATCTTCTTATAGGTAATTACAACAAATAATACCCATTAATTAACCATTGGTATTTAAACTGTAGTACAGGAAGATACCCCTTCCCTCGATTTAATCTTGAGTAGTAATACCAGGTATCCTCAATAAAAAATTGCATTATAGAAAATATCACTTGGTCTGAGGGGCAGCTTGGCGTTATTAAAGGTATTACTTGATTTGAGCACATTGTGTGCTAATTAATACGGGATCGGGGCACAACTTCCTGCTACAGAATCCACTCCATAAGACTTATATATGCTTATTTTAGTACCTACAGTATTAAAAAGTACCATTTGCATATGGTTACAAAAATACAGCAATTAAGGTGAATTACGCTATATATCTCCAATCTAATCTTACACTCCTAAGTGAAGCTAATTATAGCTTCACCTTTCTGGGTTCTCCCTCCCCTGACAGGGGTCGCTCATTTCCCCATCAATGCCTGAGGTATATGGGTAAAAAGCAGCACCCGTGATTAGGAAGAGGTTTTACCCGTGCTAATCTATATGTTTCTTGGGCTCTCTCATTGGGACTCATGTGTGTACAATTTCCCTGCAATGACCTAGTGTTAACCAGGGTTTTGTCACACGGAGCCCCAACAGCAGAAGCCCTCTGACTCCTTCAGTGGGCGTTATAAATCTATATGCACTCGCTCACTTGCAATAAAGGCACAGAGAGATCTCCATGCAAGCAACAGCAGTAGCAGCGGATTTAAAGGAGAATTCTTTTTCCCCCTTTTCTTCTCTATAATTTTGACTAATCTTCTTATAGGTAATTACAACAATCAATACCCATTAATTAACTATTGGTATTTAAACTGTAGTACAGGAAGACACCCCTTCCCTCAATTTAATCTTGAGTAGTAATGCCAGGTATCCTCAATAAGAAAAGTGGCCCTATGATTAATAGCCACACATTGCACTGACGTTTATGACATGTATTGTTTTTTTCTGAGGCACTCAATTTGTTAACTGGAAATTTTATTTCCTTTTTTACCAGTGGTGTCCGACCACATATTAATGCAGTCCTACACATAATTGGATATATTTTGTTCTGCAGCATATCAGTGAAATACCAGACCAAAGGAGTGTATCATAACACTCTCTTAGTATTGTTAATTGTTGTAATTTGGTATCGCTGTTACCTGCAGCATCTCGGTATAATACCAGGAACAATATGACTGCAGGTTGGTAGGACACTGGGCTGATTATAGCAGTGCAACATTGTTTCATTAACTGTTATTCTATGTTACTATTTGTAGTGCCTTAGTTCTACTACATTAGTGGGATTATCACCACAACGAAGTACACCAAACATCTTTCTAAAAGGAATATTTTCGCTACATGTAATCAAGGATACGTAGCAAATATATATATAGCTACAAAAAAGTTGTTTACAGTGTTTTTTTGGATGAGAAACCTTTTCTCTCGACAGACGATATATGTTTTATGTATGTATGTATAATTGTATTGTCTTTATGGGTAATTCTATCTAATAGACACCCACAGTAATTGTGACTGTCTATTGAAAATTTCATTTCTGCCCGGTCCAGGAGATACACTTTCTCTGACAGGCATTATATGTTGTTTGTACATGTGTTAAAAAAAGTTGTTTTGTTGATGAGGTTGGCTCCCTATATTTTAATAAATAATCTAATAAAAGTTAATTTTTAATAACATTTAACTAATCAAGTTGTGCCCCCAAAAAAAGAGAGAGTTCTTTTCTTTCCTTCTTTGTTATATATATATAGATATATATATATATATATATAAAGAGAGAGAGAGAAAGAGAGAGAGAGAACAGACTCTAGTTTTGCACCACAGAACTAGAATCAACTGAACACCATACACGGTGAGGGAGCGTTTATGTGTATATATATATATAAATAGCCAGTACGCATTCGGAAAGGGGTGTGTGGACACGCCCTCTTTATCAATGTGCACGCCCCTTTATCGATGGCAACGCCCCCTTTCCTAATGTGTACCGATTTCTAACATTAATATGTTGGAGGGTATGTATATATGTGCCACGCACTAATGTGCTATAACTAATGCAATATCAGTGGTGTATCTACGGTAACCAGCAGTGACAGGGGGAGCTGTCTCTCAGTCAGTAGCAGGACTGCTCATCCAGGGTGGGGACAGCTCTGAGAATTGGGATTTAATCCCCCCCCCCCCACCATGTAGAACGGTCCATGGTTATAATTGTTTTAAAAAATTCTAAATAAAAATTCGCTTCAATTGTCTCTTATTTCTGGTGGCAGCTTTTGCAAAGATTTTCCTGGATGGTCAACTCTGTGGGTGAGACCCCATCACCCTCCAGTCTGCTGGTCTCCCCTGTGAAATGCATATGTCACACCTGCGGTGAGCGAGGCCTTTCCCGTGCGGTATTTATGCAGTAACGACATCATTGGCGCCATCGCTGCTTAGAATATTCCCATCTAGTAGTGGGGTGCAGGTGCGGGCCACCCCCATATAACAACCCCACTACTCTGTACATACCCTCAGGGTACTTTACCTTTCTCTGGCCTGGCGTACATACCCAGCTCAATGAGAATGACGTGGGCATCTTCCTCAGCGCACACCGGGAGGAACTCTTCTGGGAGCTTTGGATCATGACACATCTGTCTGTCATCCAGCGTCTCGTCCTTCTCGTATTGCTGCATGAATTGCCCCAGTCTCTGGATGGACTCCAGCAGGTAGGTGAATTTCCCGACCTAAACAAGAGTCACAATACACTGGTATCTCTGCTCATTGTTACATGGTCTCATCAATGCCCTAATTCCTCTCGCCCCCTCCATGGGTGGTATCCCAATCCCACCGGATGCCTCCAATAAGGCCTGGATTCCCCAGCAGTGCAAACCAAGGAGCTACAGGATCCACCCCCTCCATTATCTATCACAAAAGCTGTCTTCTAAGGAAATGTTTTACAGAGGCTCAGATCAGTATTTATGTCACTGCGTGATGTCATGATATTACATGGAACCCTGGGGCCCCACTGTCTGCAGTGCAGACCCCACTAGAAGCACCATGGGAGGATTGAGCAACCAGTAATATGGGACATTCCCTGCTGGGCGGCCTGCAAGCTCCACGCATGCCCCAGTGAGATGACACAGCAGCAGGACATGCTCAGGTAAATCATCTCTCCTCATAGTCCGGGAGAGCGGCACCTTATCTACAGTCCTGTCCTGCTTAACCTGTGACGTCAGTGCTCCCCCAGAATGCGCCCCAGAGGCCGCTACACACTCCTCCCACATCACCCCAGACCAGACGCTATCACAATGATTCCTCTTTGCCAGTATACAGCTATTACTATATCTCAGATCCATGAATATATAGAACATGACGAGAAGGCTTCTGTCATTACTTAAGACGACGGGCGCTTGTGCTGCTACTGGTGTAATGTGATGGGGTACACAGCCGATATAATATAATATGCCTCCCACCGGCTCCTCTTATTGGTATTATACTTGTGTAATTGCACGGCGGAAGGTTACGCTACGTTTTTAGCGTAGGCTTAGCTATGTTGTCCGTGTAGGCCAATGGCTGCCTAGCATATTTAGCGTAGTGACTCCCTGTCAGCCTGGCTCTGTTCCTGGCATCCCTGGCAAGCCTAGTGAGCACCTCTCACACCGCGCCGGTAACCGCCAGATGCCCTGCGCTGGCAGACGGGGATCATGCGGGCACCGGTGGAGAGGCGCTCCATATGTCTGAGATGCAGGTGCGTCTCAGAGTCTCCTGCGTCTCAGTAATTATTGCAGCCGGGTACGGCAACCCTGCCCGTGTCCACTTCAGGGAGACGGGGCTAGGGGGTTCGGTAGCGCGTGCGTCTCCTGCACAAAGGGACGCATTTGCCAGTGCTCCATGTTACATACTGACAAATGCCTCCTTTTCACACCCCCACTATCCACACCAGCCCGAAAAGCGACGAATGCAGCAAGCCACCGAGCCCGAAGCATGGTGAGCACAGTGCGCCCCATGGCAACCGAACTCCCTGACTGACAATCCCCCTCGCCACCCCCCTAATCCTGCCCAACTCCCTGAAGCGGAGATGGTCAGGGTGCCGCTGCCCAGTCCCCGATAGACTGGGACGTGTGTGTGTGAGACGTTTAATCAAGTCCCTGTCCACCGGCGCTCGGCAGAGGAGACGTTCTGGCGGACACTGGGCAAGGACAAGACCGGATCCATCTATACAACACATGTAACAGGAACTGTGATATAGACTCGGACATAATTACAGCTGGTTTGTTTGGGTGAGTTGTATTCAGTAATGTACAAATTAATAAACATATGCACACAATTACACAATTATAGCACAATTACAACAAACAGAAATTCAAAAAATGAGTCTTATTTACAACAGATGCAACAGGACAGCTTCTGCTGATTGAAATGATATACAGCATGACGATATTCTGTATGTAATTGTGATTGTAGCTGCATAAAAAAAGTACTGTATGCTGGATTGCTCCTTAGCCAAACATTAATGTCACAATAACACACAAAATATAGGCAAGCAGTATATCATTGTATAATGTTTGGTATATACCCCCTGGAATATACCCACTGATGTCACTCTGTATATACACTGTGACCTTACTCTGTATATACTCCCTGCCGTTACTCTGTATATACACTGTGACCTTACTCTGTATATACTCCCTGATGTTACTCTGTATATACCCCCTGACGTTACTCTGTATATACTCCTGACGTTACTCTGTATATACACTGATGTTACTCTGTATATACCCCCTGACGTTACTCTGTATATACTCCTGACATTACTCTGTATGTACACCCTGATGTTACTCTGTATATACCCCCTGACGTTACTCTGTATATACTCCCTGACATTTCTCTGTATATACTCTCTGATGTGACTCTGTATATACTCCCTGACGTTACTCTGTATGTACACCCTGATTTTACTCTGTATATACTCCTGACGTTACTCTGTATATTCTCTCTGATGTTACTCTGTCTGTACTCCTGACGTTACTCTGTATATACACTGATGTTACTCTGTATATACCCCCTGAGGTTACTCTGTATATACTCCTGACGTTACTCTGTATATACACTGATGTTACTCTGTATATACCCCCTGAGGTTACTCTGTATATACTCCTGACGTTACTCTGTATATACACTGATGTTACTCTGTATATACCCCCTGAGGTTACTCTGTATATACTCCTGACGTTACTCTGTATATACACTGATGTTACTCTGTATATACACTGTGACCTTACTCTGTATATACTCCCTGATGTTACTCTGTATATACTTCCTGAGGTTACTCTGTATATACCCCCTGACGTTACTCTGTATATACTCCTGACGTTACTCTGTATATACACTGATGTGACTCTGTATATACTCCCTGATGTTACTCTGTATATACTCCCTGACGTTACTCTGTATATACACTGTGACCTTACTCTGTATATACTCCCTGATGTTACTCTGTATATACTCCCTGACGTTACTCTGTATAGACATGTGGGGAAAGAGAAGAATGTCCTTTTGCTAGGTGCACCTCAAAGATAAGACTTAAAATATAACTTTTAATATTTTATTAGTAAAAGGCTGCGAAAATTTAAAACCATATAACAGACAAGGGTGGGTACATACACATATAAAAATGGGGTGGCAGGCAGGTGTTTTGCTGACAGTATACGTTTGTTGAAGCTCTGTGAGATCGCGGTGTGTGGGGTTAACACAATATCACCAGTATGACCCTGTTAGGCGGAGAGTAGTATAAATCCGCTAGCAGGGTCTGGATAGGTGCCCCTCTCGTGAGTGACTCACTCTACTTTTTACATAGTATGATGCGCTACATAACATGTAATATAGACCTGCTGCATGTGCTGTATTGGTGCTCACAGACCGTGCTGCAGCTATAATATCACAAATTTCCGACAGTGTGTCTACTCCGTGAAATATCGAAGAGACCTCGACACTGGTGAAATAATATACAGAGCCAGCAGGTATTGACAAAGAGTGGTATCACTGGGGTTAATTAAACATCCAGTGTATACTGCAGGGGCATATAAGCCTCCAGGCAGATACCACTTTGTATGGAAATGTAGAGACCCAGTATGCGGTATCTCTACTGGTAGCACATCAGTGGGTAGGAGCCCTAATAAGGGCTATAGAGTCACCACACCGCTAAGACATAAATCAAAATGCATTAATATGAAAAATAATAAATCAGCTAAACAGGACTGCCTGCGCACCGCTAGCCGGCACGCGCTTCGCAGTTAAGCTTCCTCAGGGCCCTGAGGAAGCTTAACTGCGAAGCGCGTGCCGGCTAGCGGTGCGCAGGCAGTCCTGTTTAGCTGATTTATTATTTTTCATATTAATGCATTTTGATTTATGTCTTAGCGGTGTGGTGACTCTATAGCCCTTATTAGGGCTCCTACCCACTGATGTGCTACCAGTAGAGATACCGCATACTGGGTCTCTACATTTCCATACAAAGTGGTATCTGCCTGGAGGCTTATATGCCCCTGCAGTATACACTGGATGTTTAATTAACCCCAGTGATACCACTCTTTGTCAATACCTGCTGGCTCTGTATATTATTTCACCAGTGTCGAGGTCTCTTCGATATTTCACGGAGTAGACACACTGTCGGAAATTTGTGATATTATAGCTGCAGCACGGTCTGTGAGCACCAATACAGCACATGCAGCAGGTCTATATTACATGTTATGTAGCGCATCATACTATGTAAAAAGTAGAGTGAGTCACTCACGAGAGGGGCACCTATCCAGACCCTGCTAGCGGATTTATACTACTCTCCGCCTAACAGGGTCATACTGGTGATATTGTGTTAACCCCACACACCGCGATCTCACAGAGCTTCAACAAACGTATACTGTCAGCAAAACACCTGCCTGCCACCCCATTTTTATATGTGTATGTACCCACCCTTGTCTGTTATATGGTTTTAAATTTTCGCAGCCTTTTACTAATAAAATATTAAGTTATATTTTAAGTCTTATCTTTGAGGTGCACCTAGCAAAAGGACATTCTTCTCTTTCCCCACATGTCTATACTCTTGTCCTGAGGTAGCACACCCCTACTCGTATATACTCAAGATTGTTACACAGGGGTCCTCGTTATTTTTGAGTCTTGTGCGATCATCCTCCAACCCTTCCCCTTCCTGATCGTTACTCTGTATATACTCCTGACGTTACTCTGTATATACTCCTGATGTTACTCTGTATATACCCCCTGACGTTACTCTGTATATACTCCCTGACGTTACTCTGTATATACACTGTGACCTTACTCTGTATATACTCCCTGACGTTACTCTGTATATACACTGTGACCTTACTCTGTATATACTCCCTGATGTTACTCTGTATATACTCCCTGACGTTACTCTGTATATACTCCTGACGTTACTCTGTATATACACTGATGTTACTCTGTATATACTCCCTGACGTTACTCTGTATATACACTCTGACATTTCTCTGTGTATGTATATATATATATATACATATATATATATATATATATATATATATATATATATATATATACACACATTGATGTTACTCTGTGTATACACCCTGACGTTACTCTGTATATACTCTATGATGTTACTCGGTATATACACCTTGACATTACTCTGCATATACTACCTGATGTTACTCTGTATATATTCCCTGGTGTTACTATGTATATACACTGATGTTACTCTGTGTATACACCTTGACATTACTCTGTATATATTCCTGATGTTACTCTTTATATACTCCCTGACGTTACTCTGTATATACCCCCTGACGTTACTCTGTATATACACTGATGTTACTCTGTATATACCCCCTGATGTTACTCTGTATATACTCCCTGACGTTACTCTGTATTTACACTGATGTTACTCTGTATATCCCCCCTGACGTTACTCTGTATATACACTGATGTTACTCTGTATATACCCCCTGACGTTACTCTCTATATACTCCCTGACGTTACTCTGTATATACTCCCTGACGTTACTCTGTATATACACTGTGACCTTACTCTGTATATACTCCCTGATGTTACTCTGTATATACTCCCTGACGTTACTCTGTATATACTCCTGACTTTACTCTGTATATACTCCTGATGTTACTCTGTATATACTCCCTGACGTTACTCTGTATATACTCCCTGACGTTACTCTGTATATACACTGTGACCTTACTCTGTATATACTCCCTGATGTTACTCTGTATATACCCCCTGACGTTACTCTGTATATACTCCTGACGTTACTCTGTATATACTCCTGATGTTACTCTGTATATACCCCCTGACGTTACTCTGTATATACTCCCTGACGTTACTCTGTATATACACTGTGACCTTACTCTGTATATACTCCCTGACGTTACTCTGTATATACACTGTGACCTTACTCTGTATATACTCCCTGATGTTACTCTGTATATACTCCCTGACGTTACTCTGTATATACTCCTGACGTTACTCTGTATATACACTGATGTTACTCTGTATATACTCCCTGACGTTACTCTGTATATACACTCTGACATTTCTCTGTGTATATATATATGTATATATATATATATATATATATATATACACACATTGATGTTACTCTGTGTATACACCCTGACGTTACTCTGTATATACTCTATGATGTTACTCGGTATATACACCTGGACATTACTCTGCATATACTCCCTGATGTTACTCTGTATATACCCCCTGACGTTACTCTGTATATACTCCTGACGTTACTCTGTATATACTCCTGATGTTACTCTGTATATACCCCCTGACGTTACTCTGTATATACTCCCTGACGTTACTCTGTATATACACTGTGACCTTACTCTGTATATACTCCCTGACGTTACTCTGTATATACACTGTGACCTTACTCTGTATATACTCCCTGATGTTACTCTGTATATACCCCCTGACGTTACTCTGTATATACTCCCTGACGTTACTCTGTATATACACTGTGACCTTACTCTGTATATACTCCCTGACGTTACTCTGTATATACACTGTGACCTTACTCTGTATATACTCCCTGACGTTACTCTGTATATACACTGTGACCTTACTCTGTATATACTCCCTGATGTTACTCTGTATATACCCCCTGACGTTACTCTGTATATACTCCCTGACGTTACTCTGTATATACACTGTGACCTTACTCTGTATATACTCCCTGATGTTACTCTGTATATACTCCCTGACGTTACTCTGTATATACTCCTGACGTTACTCTGTATATACTCCTGATGTTACTCTGTATATACCCCCTGACGTTACTCTGTATATACTCCCTGACGTTACTCTGTATATACACTGTGACCTTACTCTGTATATACTCCCTGACGTTACTCTGTATATACACTGTGACCTTACTCTGTATATACTCCCTGATGTTACTCTGTATATACTCCCTGACGTTACTCTGTATATACTCCTGACGTTACTCTGTATATACACTGATGTTACTCTGTATATACTCCCTGACGTTACTCTGTATATACACTCTGACATTTCTCTGTGTATGTTTATATATATATATACATATATATATATATATATATATATATATATATACATACACACATTGATGTTACTCTGTGTATACACCCTGACGTTACTCTGTATATACTCTATGATGTTACTCGGTATATACACCTTGACATTACTCTGCATATACTACCTGATGTTACTCTGTATATATTCCCTGGTGTTACTATGTATATACACTGATGTTACTCTGTGTATACACCTTGACATTACTCTGTATATATTCCTGATGTTACTCTTTATATACTCCCTGACGTTACTCTGTATATACCCCCTGACGTTACTCTGTATATACACTGATGTTACTCTGTATATACCCCCTGATGTTACTCTGTATATACTCCCTGACGTTACTCTGTATATACACTGATGTTACTCTGTATATCCCCCCTGACGTTACTCTGTATATACACTGATGTTACTCTGTATATACCCCCTGACGTTACTCTCTATATACTCCCTGACGTTACTCTGTATATACTCCCTGACGTTACTCTGTATATACACTGTGACCTTACTCTGTATATACTCCCTGATGTTACTCTGTATATACTCCCTGACGTTACTCTGTATATACTCCTGACTTTACTCTGTATATACTCCTGATGTTACTCTGTATATACTCCCTGACGTTACTCTGTATATACTCCCTGACGTTACTCTGTATATACACTGTGACCTTACTCTGTATATACTCCCTGATGTTACTCTGTATATACCCCCTGACGTTACTCCTGTATATACTCCTGACGTTACTCTGTATATACTCCTGATGTTACTCTGTATATACCCCCTGACGTTACTCTGTATATACTCCCTGACGTTACTCTGTATATACACTGTGACCTTACTCTGTATATACTCCCTGACGTTACTCTGTATATACACTGTGACCTTACTCTGTATATACTCCCTGATGTTACTCTGTATATACTCCCTGACGTTACTCTGTATATACTCCTGACGTTACTCTGTATATACTCCCTGATGTTACTCTGTATATACTCCCTGACGTTACTCTGTATATACACTCTGACATTTCTCTGTGTATATATATGTATATATATATATACACACATTGATGTTACTCTGTGTATACACCCTGACGTTACTCTGTATATACTCTATAATGTTACTCGGTATATACACCTGGACATTACTCTGCATATACTACCTGATGTTACTCTGTATATATTCCCTGGTGTTACTATGTATATACACTGATGTTACTCTGTGTATACACCTTGACATTACTCTGTATATATTCCTGATGTTACTCTGTATATACTCCCTGACGTTACTCTGTATATACACTGATGTTACTCTCTATATCCCCCCTGACGTTACTCTGTATATACTCCTGACGTTACTCTGTATATACACTGATGTTACTCTGTATATACCCCCTGACGTTACTCTCTATATACTCCCTGACGTTACTCTGTATATACTCCCTGACGTTACTCTGTATATACACTGTGACCTTACTCTGTATATACTCCCTGATGTTACTCTGTATATACTCTTTGACGTTACTCTGTATATACTCCTGAAGTTACTCTGTATATACACTGATGTTACTCTGTATATACTCCCTGACGTTACTCTGTGTATACACCCTGACGGTACTCTGTATATACTCTATGATGTTACTCGGTATATACACCTTGACATTACTCTGTATATATTCCTGATGATACTCTGCATATACTACCTGATGTTACTCTGTATATATTCCCTGGTGTTACTATGTATATACACTGATGTTACTCTGCATATACTCTCTGACATTACTCTGTATATACTCTATGATGTTACTCGGTATATACACTGTGACCTTACTCTGTATATATTCCTGATGTTACTCTGTATATACTCCCTGACGTTACTCTGTATATACTCCCTGGCGCTACTCTGTATATACTCCCTGATGTTACTCTGTATATACTCCCTGACGTTACTCTGTATATACTCCCTGGCGTTACTCTGTATATACTCTCTGATGTTACTCTGTATATACTCCCTGATGTTACTCTGTATATACTCCCTGATGTTACTCTGTATATACTCCCTGACATTACTCTGTATATACTCTCTGATGTTACTCTGTATATACCACCCTGATGTTACTCTGTATATACTCCCTGGCGTTACTCTGTATATACTCCCTGGTGTTACTCTGTATATACTTTTTGATGTTACTCTGTATATACTCCCTGATGTTACTCTGTATATACTCCCTGATGTTACTCTGTATATACTCCCTGACATTACTCTGTATATACTCTCTGATGTTACTCTGTATATACTCCCTGGCGTTACTCTGTATATACTCCTGATGTTACTCTGTATATACTCCCTGGCGTTACTCTGTATATACTCCCTGGTGTTACTCTGTATATACTCTTTGATGTTACTCTGTATATACTCCCTGATGTTACTCTGTATATACTCCCTGATGTTACTCTGTATATACTCCCTGACATTACTCTGTATATACTCTCTGATGTTACTCTGTATATACTCCCTGGCGTTACTCTGTATATACTCCTGATGTTACTCTGTATATACCCCCTGACGTTACTCTCTATATACTCCCTGACGTTACTCTGTATATACTCCCTGACGTTACTCTGTATATACACTGTAACCTTACTCTGTATATACTCCCTGATGTTACTCTGTATATACTCCCTGACGTTACTCTGTATATACTCCTGACTTTACTCTGTATATACTCCTGATGTTACTCTGTATATACTCCCTGACGTTACTCTGTATATACTCCCTGACGTTACTCTGTATATACACTGTGACCTTACTCTGTATATACTCCCTGATGTTACTCTGTATATACCCCCTGACGTTACTCTGTATATACTCCTGACGTTACTCTGTATATACTCCTGATGTTACTCTGTATATACCCCCTGACGTTACTCTGTATATACTCCCTGACGTTACTCTGTATATACACTGTGACCTTACTCTGTATATACTCCCTGACGTTACTCTGTATATACACTGTGACCTTACTCTGTATATACTCCCTGATGTTACTCTGTATATACTCCCTGACGTTACTCTGTATATACTCCTGACGTTACTCTGTATATACACTGATGTTACTCTGTATATACTCCCTGACGTTACTCTGTATATACACTCTGACATTTCTCTGTGTATATATATGTATATATATATATATATACACACATTGATGTTACTCTGTGTATACACCCTGACGTTACTCTGTATATACTCTATGATGTTACTCGGTATATACACCTGGACATTACTCTGCATATACTACCTGATGTTACTCTGTATATATTCCCTGGTGTTACTATGTATATACACTGATGTTACTCTGTGTATACACCTTGACATTACTCTGTATATATTCCTGATGTTACTCTGTATATACTCCCTGACGTTACTCTGTATATACACTGATGTTACTCTCTATATCCCCCCTGACGTTACTCTGTATATACTCCTGACGTTACTCTGTATATACACTGATGTTACTCTGTATATACCCCCTGACGTTACTCTCTATATACTCCCTGACGTTACTCTGTATATACTCCCTGACGTTACTCTGTATATACACTGTGACCTTACTCTGTATATACTCCCTGATGTTACTCTGTATATACTTTTTGACGTTACTCTGTATATACTCCTGAAGTTACTCTGTATATACACTGATGTTACTCTGTATATACTCCCTGACGTTACTCTGTGTATACACCCTGACGGTACTCTGTATATACTCTATGATGTTACTCGGTATATACACCTTGACATTACTCTGTATATATTCCTGATGATACTCTGCATATACTACCTGATGTTACTCTGTATATATTCCCTGGTGTTACTATGTATATACACTGATGTTACTCTGCATATACTCTCTGACATTACTCTGTATATACTCTATGATGTTACTCGGTATATACACCTTGACATTACTCTGTATATATTCCTGATGTTACTCTGTATATACTCCCTGACGTTACTCTGTATATACTCCCTGGCGCTACTCTGTATATACTCCCTGATGTTACTCTGTATATACTCCCTGACGTTACTCTGTATATACTCCCTGGCGTTACTCTGTATATACTCTCTGATGTTACTCTGTATATACTCCCTGATGTTACTCTGTATATACTCCCTGATGTTACTCTGTTTATACTCCCTGACATTACTCTGTATATACTCTCTGATGTTACTCTGTATATACCACCCTGATGTTACTCTGTATATACTCCCTGGCGTTACTCTGTATATACTCCCTGGTGTTACTCTGTATATACTCTTTGATGTTACTCTGTATATACTCCCTGATGTTACTCTGTATATACTCCCTGATGTTACTCTGTATATACTCCCTGACATTACTCTGTATATACTCTCTGATGTTACTCTGTATATACTCCCTGGCGTTACTCTGTATATACTCCTGATGTTACTCTGTATATACTCCCTGGCGTTACTCTGTATATACTCCCTGACGTTACTCTGTATATACGCTGACATTACTCTGTATATATTCCCTGGTGTTACTATGTATATACTCTCTGATGTTACTCTGTATATACTCCTGCTGTTACTCTGTATATACTCTCTGACGTTACTCTCTATATACTCCTGGTGTTACTCTGTATATTCTCTGTGACGTTACTCTCTATATACTCCTAATGTTACTCTGTATATACTCCCTGATGTTACTCTGTATATACTCCCTGGTGTTACTCTGTATATACTCTCTGATGTTACTCTGTATATACTCCCTAACTTTACTCTGTATACACTCTCAGATGTTACTCTGTATATACTCCCTGACCTTACTCTGTATATACTCTCAGATGTTACTCTGTATATATTCCTGACCTTTCTCTGTATATACTCTCTGATGTTGCTCTGTATATACTCCTGATGTTACTCTGTATATACTCCCTGACGGTACTCTGTATATACTCCCTGACCTTACTCTGTATATACTGCAGCATCCGGGCTAGCACTAGTGTTACTGGCTTAGTAATTACACTTCCATCTGTCTGTTAGGCACATTGTTCCCACAACGGTATCGGACAGATTCCACATGTTCGGTGTGCCCCTATATGTGTACATATATATATATATATATATATATATATATATATATATATAGTGTAACCCACGCTCCTGCCTTGCATCTCGCTACACTATTACAGAGTAATAAATGGCTCGGTCACAATCAGCCCCGTCCATGTGGCTGGACAATCACTCACCTGTATCTTTATGGCTGGACACTCATGAAGGCATAGCAGAAAGACCAGCAGGACGCAGGACCTCATGGTGGCTCTGTAACACAACCTTGTTCTCCTTAGTCTATACCGTCTATACGTACCACCTGCACTCACCTGCTCTCTTGTTTCCCTGCAAAGTAAAGTGTTACTTATTATAAACTGATTAACCCTTTCATGCCTCTCTGTCATTCCTGAGCACTACCTGGGTCTCCACGCTGCTGTGCTGAGACGTAAGGAGGATGAGCCGGATTCCGCCAATAAGGCATGTCACTGTCACCTCACCACCCCATTACTGTAATCTAAGGAACAGATAGATTGTTATCATTTAGATAGCAAAGTTCAGTTAGCATAGCCTCACCCTACTGTGAGGAAGATACAGTATAATGCATTCCCTTATACTGTCCTGGGATTCACTGATCCCCTGATACCAGCATTGTCTATAAACATGGAATCAGTATGAAAATCAATGGTCGGTCACAGTGTTCTAGATTAGGGATTATAATATAGGCTGGAACCCAAAATATGACGCACTTTCCAAGCAGAGTGCACCACATCTAGGAGAGAACTGTTGGCACATAACCTCCTGAGTATCTGTGGGCCTCATCAAGAGGAGAACCAGAGGCACATAACATCCTGATTATCTGTGGGCCTCATCAAGAGGAGAACCAGAGGCACATAACATCCTGATTATCTGTGGGCCTCATCAAGCGGAGAACCAGAGGCACATAACATCCTGATTATCTGTGGGCCTCATCAAGAGGAGAACCAGAGGCACATAACATCCTGATTATCTGTGGGCCTCATCAAGAGGAGAACCAGAGGCACATAACATCCTGATTATCTGTGGGCCTCATCAAGAGGAGAACCAGAGGCACATAACATCCTGATTATCTGTGGGCCTCATCAAGAGGAGAACCAGAGGCACAAAACATCCTGATTATCTGTAGGCCTCATCAAGAGGAGAACCAGAGGCACATAATATCCTGATTATCTGTGGGTCTCATCTAGGGGAGAACCAGTAGCACATAACCTCCTGAGTATCTGTGGGCCTCATTTAGGGTAGAACTGGAGTCATATAACATCCTGAGTATCAGTGGGCCACATCTAGGGGAGAACTGGTGGCACATAACCTCCTGAGTATCTGTGGGCCTCATCTAAGAAGAACCAGTGGCACATAACCACCTGAGTATCTGTGGGCCTCATCAAGAGGAGAACCAGAGGCACATAACATCCTGATTATCTGTGGGCCTCATCAAGAGGAGAACCAGAGGCACATAACATCCTGATTATCTGTGGGCCTCATCAAGAGGAGAACCAGAGGCACATAACATCCTGATTATCTGTGGGCCTCATCAAGAGGAGAACCAGAGGCACATAATATCCTGATTATCTGTGGTCCTCATCAAGAGGAGAACCAGAGGCACATAACATCCTGATTATCTGTGGGCCTCATCAAGAGGAGAACCAGAGGCACATAACATCCTGATTATCTGTGGGCCTCATCAAGAGGAGAACCAGAGGCCCATAACCTCCTGAGTATATGTGGGCCTCATCAAGAGGAGAACCAGAGGCACATAACATCCTGATTATCTGTGGTCCTCATCAAGAGGAGAACCAGAGGCACATAACCTCCTGATTATCTGTGGGCCTCATCAAGAGGGGAACCAGAGGCACATAACCTCCTGAGTATCTGTGGGCCTCATCAAGAGGGGAACCAGAGGCACATGACATCCTGATTATCTGTGGGCCTCATCAAGAGGAGAACCAGAGGCACATAACATCCTGATTATCTGTGGTCCTCATCAAGAGGAGAACCAGAGGCACATAACATCCTGATTATCTGTGGGCCTCATCAAGAGGAGAACCAGAGGCACATAACACCCTGATTATCTGTGGGCCTCATCAAGCGGAGAACCAGAGGCACATAACATCCTGATTATCTGTGGGCCTCATCAAGAGGAAAACCAGTGGCACATAACCTCCTGAGTATCTGTGGACCACATCTAGAGGAGAACCAGAGGCACATAACATCCTGATTATCTGTGGACCACATCTAGAGGAGAACCAGAGGCACATAACCTCCTGAGTATCTGTGGGCCTACTCTAGAGGAGAACCAGAGGCACATAACATCCTGATTATCTGTGGGCCTACTCTAGAGGAGAACCAGAGGCACATAACATACTGATTATCTGTGGGCCACATCTAGAGGAGAACCAGAGGCACATAACATCCTGATTATCTGTGGGCCTACTCTAGAGGAGAACCAGAGGCAAATAACATCCTGATTATCTGTGGGCCACATCTAGAGGAGAACCAGTGGCACATAACATCCTGAGTATCTGTGGGCCTCATCTAAGAGAGAACCAGAGGCACATAATATCCTGAACATCTGTGGGCCTCATCTAGAGGAGAACCAGTGGCACATAACCTCCTGAGTATCTGTGGGCCACATCTAGATGAGAACCTGTGGCACATAACCTCCTGAGTATCTGTGGGTCTCATCTAGGGGAGAACCAGTAGCACATAACCTCCTGAGTATCTGTGGGCCTCATTTAGGGTAGAACTGGAGTCATATATCATCCTGAGTATCTGTGGGTGTCACCTAGGGTAAAACAGTGCCATATAACATCCTGAGTATCAGTGGGCCACATCTAGGGGAGAACTGGTGGCACATAACCTCCTGAGTATCTGTGGGCCTCATCTAAGAAGAACCAGTGGCACATAACCTCCTGAGTATCTGTGGGCCTCATTTAGAGTAGAACCGATGTCATATAACAACCAGAGTATCTGTGGGCCACATCTAAGAAGAACCAGTGGCACATAACCTCCTTAGTATCTGTGGGAATCATCTAGGGTAGAACAAGTGGCACATAATCTCCTGAGTATCTGTGGGCCTCATCTAGAGGAGAACTGGTGGCACATAACATTCTGAGTATCTGTGGGCCTCTTCTAAGTAGAACCAGTGGCACATAACATCCTGAGTATCTGTGGGCATCATCTAGGGTAGAACAAGTGGCACATAACCTCCTGAGTGTCTGTGGGCCTCATCTAGAGGTGAAATGGTGGCATATAACCACCTGAGTATCTGTGCACCACATCTAGAGTAGAAACAGTGTCATATAACAGCCTGAGTATCTGTGGGACCCATCTAGAGGAGAATCAGTGGTACATAACCTCCTGAGTATCTGTGGACCACATCTAGAGTAGAAACGGTGTCATATAAAACATCTTGAGTATCAGTGGGCCACATCTAGGAGAGAACCTGTGGCACATAACCTCCTGAGTATCTTTGGGCCTCATCTAAGTAGAACCAGTGGCACATACTGTAACATCCTGAGTATCTATGGGCCTCATCTAGGGTAGAACCAATGTCATATAACATCCTGAGTATCAGTGGGCCACATCTAGGGGAGAACTGGTGGCACATAAACTCCTGAGTATCTTTGGGCATAATCGAAGTAGAACCAGTGGCACCTAACATCCTTAGTATCTATGGGCCTCATCTAAAGTAGAATCGATGTCATTTAACAACCTGAGTATCTGTGGGCCACATCTAATTATAACCAGTGGCACATAACCTCCTGAGTACCTGTGGGCATCGTCTTGGGTAGAACAAGTGGCACATAACCTCTTGATTATCTGTGGGCCTCATCTAGAGGAGAACTGGTGGCACATATTATCCTGAGTATCTGTGGGCTTCATCAAAGTAGAATATGTGGCACATAACCTCCTGAGTATCTGTGGGCCTCATCTAAGTAGAACCAGTGGCACATAACCTCCTGAGTATCTGTGGGCCTCATCTAGGTGTGGACCGGTGGAACATAACCTCCTGAGTATCTGTGGGCCTCAAATAGGGTAAAACCAGCGTCATATGTCATCCTGAGTGTCTGTGGGCATCAACTAGGGTAGACCCAGTGCCATATAACATCCTGAGTATCTGTGGGCCACATCTAGGGGAGAACTGGTGGCACTTAACCTCCTGAGTATCTGTGGACCTCAACTAAGAAGAACCAGTGGCACATAAGCTCCCGGGTATCTGTGGGCCTCATCTAGAGTAGAACTGGTGTCATATAACAACCTGAGTATCTGTAGGCCACATCTAAGATGAGCAAGTGGCACATAACCTCCTGAGTATCTGTAGGAACCATCTAGGGTATATCCAGTGGAACATAACCTCCTGAGTATCTGTGGGCCTCATCTAGGGGAGGACCCGTGGAACATAACCTCCTGAATATCTGTGGGCCTCATATAGGGTAGAACCGGAGTCATATATCATCCTGAGTATCTGTGGGCATCATCTAGGGGAGAACTGGTGGCACATAACCTCCTGAGTACCTGTGGACCTCAACTAAGAAGAGCCAGTGACAAATAATCTCCTGAGTATCTGTGGGCCTCATCTAGAGTAGAACTGGTGTCATATAACAACCTGAGTATCCATAGGCCACATCTAAGTTGAACCAGTGGCGCATAACCTCCTGAGTATCTTTGGGCATAATCGAAGTAGAACCAGTGGCACCTAACATCCTGAGTATCTGTGGGACACATCTAGGGGAGAACTGGTGGCACATAACCTCCTGAGTACCTGTGGACCTCAACTAAGAAGAACCAGTGACAAATAACCTCCTGTGTATCTGTGGGCCTCATCTAGAGGAGAACTGGTGGCACATAACCTCCTAAGTATCTGTGGGCATCATTTAGGGTAGAACAAGTGGCACATAATCTCCTGAGTATCTGTGGGCCTCATCTGGAGGAGAACTGGTGGCACATAACATCCTGAGTATCTGTGGGCCTCATCTAAGTAAAACCAGTGGCACATAATTAAGTTCCACACGTATAACCCTCTGAGGCACTTATGTATTATATAGCTCCCCTTCTGGACTTGCAACTTAGCGGGACTGCTATGCTATTACTGGTGCCTAACCTTGTGTTTCCCTCCTATATCCTTATAGATTGTAAGCTTGCAGCAGTTTGTTTTATCACTGTCTACTATTATAAAGCGCAACGGAATCTGCTGCGCTACATAAGACACTGTAACGGAATCTGCTGCGCTATATAAGACACTGTAACGGAATCTGCTGCTCTATATAAGACGCTGTAACGGAATCTGCTGCGCTATATAAGACGCTATAACGGAATCTGCTGCGCTATATAAGACGCTGTAACGGAATCTGCTGTGCTATATAAGACGCTGTAACGGAATCTGCTGCGCTATATAAGACGCTATAACGGAATCTGCTGCGCTATATAAGACGCTGTAACGGAATCTGCTGTGCTATATAAGACGCTGTAACGGAATCTGCTGCGTTATATAAGACCCTGTAACAGAATCTGTTGCGCTATATAAGACACTGTAACGGAATCTGCTGCGTTATATAAGACACTGTAACGGAATCTGATGCGCTATATAAGACACTGTAACGGAATCTGCTGCGCTATATAAGACGCTGTAATGGAATCTGCTGCGCTATATAAGACACTGTAACGGAATCTGCTGCGCTATATAAGACACTGTAACGGAATCTGCTGTGCTATATAAGACGCTGTAACGGAATCTGCTGCGTTATATAAGACACTGTAACGGAATCTGCTGCGCTATATAAGACACTGTAACGGAATCTGCTGCACTATATAAGACGCTGTAATGGAATCTGTTGCGCTATATAAGACACTGTAACGGAATCTGCTGCGCTATATAAGACGCTGTAATGGTATCTGTTGCGATATATAAGACACTGTAACGGAATCTGCTGCGCTATATAAGACGCTGTAATGGAATCTGTTGCGATATATAAGACTCTGTAACGGAATCTGTTGCGATATATAAGACACTGTAAATAAAAAAATACAATAAATAACCTCCTGATTGACTGTGGGCATCATCAGGGCAGCCGAGAGGGGGCGGGGGGAGTGGGTACTAATTACATGGGCCCGGGCTTGCTGGAGGGGCCCTTCAGTGACCCTGGTTCGACCCCTCCCTTCCCCCTCCATCCCTCCCAGGCAGAAGCAGCAGCACACACCTACAGCATGTGCTGTGCTGACAGTAGGCTCAGCATGAGAATCTCACTGACAGCGTGAGAGCGCATTCTGAGCCTGCTGTCAACACAGCACATGCTGTAGGTGTGTGCTGCTGCTGCTGCTCAGTTTAGAGTTGTTCACCCCCTCTAAACATTTTGGGGGCGTGGCCTAAGAATGGGAGGTGGCCACACCTCCCACACTTCGGTCACGCGCCCACAATTTTACCGGGGCCTGGTATTCCTCTCGGCTGCCCTGGGAATCATCTAGGGTAGTGGCACAACTAGTGGCACAAAACCTCCTGAGTATCTGTGGGCCTCATCTAGAGTAGAACCAGTTGCACATAACCTCTTGAGTATCTGTGGGCATCATCTAGGGTAGAAAAAGTGGCAATAACCTCCTTATTATCTGCGGGCCTCATCTAGAAGAGAACCGGTGTCATATAACATCCTGAGTATCTATGGGCCTCATCTAAACTAGAATCGGTGACACATAATATCCTGAGTATCTGTGGGCCTCACATAGAGTAGAACCAGTGGTACATAACCTCCAGAGTATCTGTGGGCCACATCTACAGCATACTTGCCGACTTCTCTTCTGCCTTTTCCGGGAGAAGGCAGCAAGTTACAAAAAGTAGGGGGCGTGGACATCGATCGTGACGTAAATGGGGCGGGGCCATGGGTGGAGCTAACCAAATTGCATTTCGATTAAAAATTTAAATCCTTCCCTTAGCTTACTTCCTCCACGCTGCTGCAGCTTTATAAAAATAATTGTTTCCTTTCCTCCTGCACCCTCATTATTGTTCCTCTCCTCCCTCCCTATTGCTTAAAATATGATAGAAGTATGATTGCAGTGGGGAGGGGGGAGAGGAACAATTTTGATAAAGCTGTGCTGCTGCAGCAGCGTGAAGGTCTGAAGGGCGAGGGAGACAGAGCCTGAGAAACGTTATTAAATAAAACAGCGGGGACGCCGGGGAGCTGAGAGAGAAAAGCAGAAGGCAGCATCGTAGCAGCCAGCCTCTAACTTACTCACCAATCACCATCTCCTCTACGGCGCTGCCTTCTGCTGCTCGTGTCAGCTCTCTCTACTGCTCCCACTCCCAAGGCTGCCCCGTGCAGCCAGCAATACCCTCTATGTCCCACAGAAGCCCCGCCGGCAATACTAGGACAGCAGCGCAACGTCAGCCAGCCTATACACTTTGTGACTTGCGCATGCGCAGTCACTGGTTTTCCCCAGGCAGGGGAAAAAACGGGAGAATCCTGTGTATTCCCGGGAGACCGGGAGAAAGGAACAAAAAGCGGGAAACTCCCGCTAAATGCGGGAGGGTCGGCAACCCTGATCTACAGTAGAACCGGTGCAACATAACATCCTGAGTATCTGCGGGCCTCATCTAAGTAGAACCAGTGGCGCATAACCTCCTGAGTATCTGTGGGCCTCACGAAGAGTAGAACCGGTTTTATATAACATCCTGAGTATCTGTGGGCCACATCTAAGTAGAACCGATGTCATATAACATCCTGAGTATCTGTGGGCCACCCTACAGATACCAACATAATCCTCGGCGCTGATAGAAGTTCTTTTCACACTTTTTCCTTCCTTCTCTCAGGTATATACCCAAAAGGAAAACATAAAGGAAATACAACAGTGTGATACTGTTTTCACAATTGGTAATCTATTGCAAATAAGACAGTATTTGGAGTATTGAGACTCGTACCCTTAAAAATGGTCTACTATAGAGAGTTTTATTGGGGTGGTAACGTCACCGGTCAGTCATCCAATTCCATTCAGAGAATATGCAAGAAAGTGAAGCTGGTATAGTGTAATACCGCTTAAATGTAATCACAACATATATATAAAAACAGACTATCACCGGATAAAATTGTCTGCAGAGATTTGCAGAAAAATAAGGCAAATGGTTTTTGTACACAGGCGAAAGTCCAATGTTAGATACCTCTCTCCACGGCCAACGCGTTTCAAAACCAAATGGTTTCTTTTTCAAGGTATATGCAAATTTTTGCATGTGCAGACCCCCGGTGTAAATGATTTCAACAAGTGACTTCAACCAGGCAATCCTACGGCTAGTGTAGGGGAACGCCCAGCGGTTAATGGACGTCCCCATGAAAACGTTGGGCATTTCCTTGTGAATGCAGGCTGGTCAACGTCTGCTCAGGGCAGGTGGCTGATGTCACATAACATCCACGCCTGCCCCTTTCTTGTCCATCTCCGCCAGAAATAAAATACAGTCTAGACTGATGATTTGATGATATCACGATGTTTCGCTGGTGCAGCCACATGCCAGTGTACACATCTCCTTGCATGCACATGTGGGGATTGGACGTGGCGGGGGGCAGGCATTGGCTGGCGAACAGGCATGAAGCAGGCCCTCTGTCACCTCTATCCCTTACAACTGGACCACTTCATGGTTCTACCTGGAGGTGTCCAGGTTTGTGAGGGAGACCAGCTGGAAGGAGTTAAACCCAACGTGTGGAAGCCTAAGGCTTGCCAGAAGCTCATCAGAGCACAAGGACATGATGGGCCTAGGTCTCCCTTCAGCAACTGCCAAGTGTGGGGGAATGAGGCTTCCAAAGGGCTCACAATTAGACATAAAGACATGGATGGTCCAGGGGTCCCCCCCCCCCAGTCATTTATACACTCCCAAACTTGTGCAGGTCTAGTCATTTCCACCGGTCCTCATCCACCAGGAAACATCTATGAACCTCTTTCGGGCATGTACCTATGCCCAGTTGTTGGATGCCATGGAGCTTGAACTCAGCGACTGTGTGCCAAGGACCTGGCCCCTGGCACCTTCGGATGTGCCAAGGATGCTTTGTAGCTTGCCGGAACCGCCCTTTTGTGAAGAAGGAGAGGATGTCCATCCAGGACTGTCCCAGGCCGATCCCATGCAAACATAGTCTTTGGACTGTGGCCCTACCTCACAATGATGTTTTTCTGAATTCTCTATTTATTCACCCCTCCCTTATACGTGTTGGTCTTTCAATAAAGCTTCGGACTTGTGACCCCCCCACCTCACGCACACACACACACACCCTCTTACCCTCCACACCCAACGACTCGTTATATGTTATATTTATTCAAGTTACAAAGGAATAGTGCATAGCGTGATATACAGTATTGTGTAGGAGTCCTTATGCCATATGTGTATATGTGTATGCTGTAACGTATGTGTGTTAGCTGCTATCAGTGGGTCCGGACTGGCCCTCCCGGGTGAGGGATAGTGGACACTGGGCTTAGTTCCTGTTCTGATGCTGAGGGCTGTAGCGGAGCCGCTGGTACAGACTGGAGAAAGGCATGGCCAGGGATGTGGTAGGGAGGGGATCACTGGTCTTAGTAGCCACGCTTGTACCAGGGGCACAGGAGGCCTCGGATGGAGCCTGGTTTAGTATCCATTCTCTCACTGAGGGTTGGACCGGACCCTACAGAACTGACGCCAGCTGCCTCAAGCCCAAGGTGCTATGTGCCCCTGGTGCCACCTTTAGGCTTGCTTTGGCAAGGTAGGGCTTTGAGATCTCAGGGGCTGGGGAGTAACATGGGGACTTTCCCCTTTTGGAGAGGGTCCAAAGTCCTATGCCTCAGCATTTTTGTTGTACACGTCACTGGATTTTAAGCCCTGCACCTCTGGCTTCAAAAATGATCATTTAACTCAGTTATGTCTGAATGTGGCCATCTGATGGCAGCCCCTCCCCCCCGCCCATGTGCACGTGGCTGTGACTGTATGTGGCCGGCTGACCCCTCCCCCCTGCCCCCTGCACATGTGGCTGTGACTGTATGTGGCCGGCTGACCCCTCCCCCCTGCCCCCTGCACATGTGGCTGTGACTGTATGTGACCGGCAGACCGCAGCCCCCTCCCCCTGCACATGTGGCTGTGACTGTATGTGGCCGGCTGACCCCTGCCCCCTGCCCATGTGGCTGTGACTGTATGTGACCGGCAGACAGCAGCCCCCTCCCCCCTGCTCATGTGCACGTGGCTGTGGCTGTATGTGGCCGGCTGACCCCTCCCCCCTGCCCCCTGCCCATGTGGCTGTGACTGTATGTGGCCAGCTGACCGCGAACCCCCCCCCCCCCGCACATGTGCACGTGGCTGTGACTGTATGTGGCCGGCTGACCGTAGCCCCCCCCCCCTGCCCATGTGCACGTTGATGTGACTGTATGTGGCCGGCTAACCGTAGCCCCCCCCCCATGTGCACGTGGCTGTGCCATATTTGGCCGTCTGACGGCAGCACTCCCGCTGCTCTCCCCATGTGGTTATATTAGCACCTCCTGTGAGTGTCCCGCTGCTCTCCCCATGTGGTTATATTAGCACCTCCTGTGTGTGTCCCGCTGCTCTCCCCATGTGGTTATATTAGCACCTCCTGTGTGTGTCCCGCTGCTCTCCCCATGTGGTTATATTAGCACCTCCTGTGTATGTTCCGCTGCTCTCCCCATGTGGTTAGATTGGCATCTCCTGTATGTGTCCCGCTGCTCTCGCCATGTGGTTATATTAGCACCTCCTGTGTGTGTCCCGCTGCTCTCCCCATGTGGTTAGATTAGCACCTCCTGTATGTGTTCCGCTGCTCTCCCCATGCGGTTAGATTAGCACCTCCTGTGTGTGTTCCGCTGCTCTCCCCATGCGGTTATATTAGCACCTCCTGTGTGTGTTCCGCTGCTCTCCCCATGTGGTTAGATTAGCACCTCCTGTATGTGTTCCGCTGCTCTCCCCATGCGGTTAGATTAGCACCTCCTGTGTGTGTTCCGCTGCTCTCCCCATGTGGTTATATTAGCACCTCCTGTATGTATCCCGCTGCTCTCCCCATGTGGTTATATTAGCACCTCCTGTATGTGTCCCGCTGCTCTCCCCATGGGGTTATATTAGCACCTCCTGTATGTGTCCCGCTGCTTTCCCCATGTGGTTAGATTAGCACCTCCTGTATGTGTCCCGCTGCTCTCCCCATGTGGTTAGATTAGCACCTCCTGTATGTGTCCCGCTGCTCTCCCCATGTGGTTAGATTAGCATCTCCTGTATGTGTCCCGCTGCTCTCCCCATGTGGTTATATTAGCACCTCCTGTATGTGTCCCGCTGCTCTCCCATGTGGTTAGATTAGCACCTCCTGTATGTGTCCCACTGCTCTCCCCATGTGGTTATATTAGCACCTCCTGTGTGTGCTCCGCTGCTCTCCCCATGTGGTTATATTAGCACCTCCTGTATGTGTCCCGTTGCTCTCCCCATGTGGTTAGATTAGCATCTCCTGTATGTGTTCCGCTGCTCTCCCCATGTGGTTATATTAGCATCTCCTGTATGTGTCCCGCTGCTCTCCCCATGTGGTTAGATTAGCACCTCCTGTAAGTGTCCCGCTGCTCTCCCCATGTGGTTAGATTAGCACCTCCTGTATGTGTCCCGCTGCTCTCCCCATGTGGTTAGATTAGCATCTCCTGTATGTGTCCCGCTGCTCTCCCCATGTGGTTATATTAGCACCTCCTGTATGTGTCCCGTTGCTCTCCCCATGTGGTTAGATTGGCACCTCCTGTATGTGTCCCGCTGCTTTCCCCATGTGGTTAGATTAGCACCTCCTGTAAGTGTCCCGCTGCTCTCCCCATGTGGTTATATTAGCACCTCCTGTGTGTGTCCCGCTGCTCTCCCCATGTGGTTAGATTGGCACCTCCTGTATGTGTCCCGCTGCTCTCCCTATGTGGTTATATTAGCACCTCCTGTGTGTGTCCCGCTGCTCTCCCCATGTGGTTATATTAGCACCTCCTGTGTGTGTTCCGCTGCTTTCCCCATGTGGTTATATTAGCACCTCCTGTATGTGTCCCGCTGCTCTCCCCATGTGGTTAGATTAGCATCTCCTGTATGTGTCCCGCTGCTCTCCCCATGTGGTTATATAAGCACCTCCTGTGTGTGTCCCGCTGCTCTCCCCATGTGGTTAGATTGGCACCTCCTGTATGTGTTCCGCTGCTCTCCCCATGTGGTTAGATTAGCACCTCCTGTGTGTGTCCCGCTGCTCTCCCCATGTGGTTATATTAGCACCTCCTGTAAATGTCCTGCTGCTCTCCCCATGTGATTATATTAGCACCTCCTGTGTGTGTCCCGCTGCTCTCCCCATGTGGTTAGATTAGCACCTCCTGTAAATGTCCTGCTGCTCTCCCCATGTGGTTATATTAGCACCTCCTGTGTGTGTCCCGCTGCTCTCCCCATGTGGTTAGATTGGCACCTCCTGTATGTGTCCCGCTGCTCTCCCCATGTGGTTATATTAGCACCTCCTGTGTGTGTCCCGCTGCTCTCCCCATGTGGTTATATTAGCACCTCCTGTGTCTGTTCCGCTGCTTTCCCCATGTGGTTATATTAGCACCTCCTGTATGTGTCCCGCTGCTCTCCCCATGTGGTTAGATTAGCACCTCCTGTAAGTGTCCCGCTACTCTCCCCATGTGGTTAGATTGGCACCTCCTGTATGTGTCCTGCTGCTCTCCCCATGTGGTTAGATTGGCACCTCATGTATGTGTCCCGCTGCTCTCCCCATGTGGTTATATTTGCACCTCCTGTAAGTGTCCCGCTGCTCTCCCCATGTGGTTAGATTGGCACCTCCTGTAAATGTCCCGCTGCTCTCCCCATGTGGTTATATTAGCACCTCCTGTATGTGTCCTGCTGCTCTCCCCATGTGGTTATATTAGCACCTCCTGTGTGTGTTCCGCTGCTTTCCCCATGTGGTTATATTAGCACCTCCTGTATGTGTCCCGCTGCTCTCCCCATGTGGTTAGATTAGCACCTCCTGTATGTGTCCTGCTGCTCTCCCCATGTGGTTAGATTGGCACCTCCTGTATGTGTCCCGCTGCTCTCCCCATGTGGTTAGATTGGCACCTCCTGTATGTGTCCTGCTGCTCTCCCCATGTGGTTAGATTGGCACCTCCTGTATGTGTCCCGCTGCTCTCCCCATGTGGTTATATTTGCACCTCCTGTAAATGTCCCGCTGCTCTCCCCATGTGGTTAGATAGGCACCTCCTGTATGTGTCCCGCTGCTCTCCCCATGTGGTTATATTAGCACCTCCTGTAAATGTCCCGCTGCTCTCCCCATGTGGTTAGATTAGCACCTCCTGTAAGTGTCCCGCTGCTCTCCCCATGTGGTTAGATTGGCACCTCCTGTATGTGTCCCGCTGCTCTCCCCATGTGGTTAGATTGGCACCTCCTGTATGTGTCCCGCTGCTCTCCCCATGTGGTTATATTAGCACCTCCTGTAAATGTCCCGCTGCTCTCCCCATGTGGTTAGATTAGCACCTCCTGTAAGTGTCCCGCTGCTCTCCCCATGTGGTTAGATTGGCACCTCCTGTATGTGTCCCGCTGCTCTCCCCATGTGGTTAGATTGGCACCTCCTGTATGTGTCCCGCTGCTCTCCCCATGTGGTTATATTAGCACCTCCTGTATGTGTCCTGCTGCTCTCCCCATGTGGTTAGATTAGTACCTCCTGTGTGTGTCCCGCTGCTCTCCCCATGGGGTTATATTAGCACTTCCTGTGTGTGTCCCGCTGCTCTCCCCATGGGGTTATATTAGCACCTCCTGTGTTTGTCCCGCTGCTCTCCCCATGTGGTTATATTAGCACCTCCTGTGTGTGTCCCGCTGCT
Source organism: Crinia signifera (assembly GCF_055691185.1). Classification (NCBI taxonomy): domain Eukaryota; kingdom Metazoa; phylum Chordata; class Amphibia; order Anura; family Myobatrachidae; genus Crinia; species Crinia signifera. The sequence continues at coordinate 1,739,121 of NC_139226.1, forward strand.
CTCCCCATGTGGTTAGATTAGCACCTCCTGTAAGTGTCCCGCTGCTCTCCCCATGTGGTTAGATTGGCACCTCCTGTATGTGTCCCGCTGCTCTCCCCATGTGGTTAGATTGGCACCTCCTGTATGTGTCCCGCTGCTCTCCCCATGTGGTTATATTAGCACCTCCTGTAAATGTCCCGCTGCTCTCCCCATGTGGTTAGATTAGCACCTCCTGTAAGTGTCCCGCTGCTCTCCCCATGTGGTTAGATTGGCACCTCCTGTATGTGTCCCGCTGCTCTCCCCATGTGGTTAGATTGGCACCTCCTGTATGTGTCCCGCTGCTCTCCCCATGTGGTTATATTAGCACCTCCTGTATGTGTCCCGCTGCTCTCCCCATGTGGTTAGATTAGTACCTTCTGTGTGTGTCCCGCTGCTCTCCCCATGGGGTTATATTAGCACTTCCTGTGTGTGTCCCGCTGCTCTCCCCATGGGGTTATATTAGCACCTCCTGTGTGTGTCCTGCTGCTCTCCCCATGTGGTTAGATTAGTACCTCCTGTGTGTGTCCCGCTGCTCTCCCCATGGGGTTATATTAGCACTTCCTGTGTGTGTCCCGCTGCTCTCCCCATGGGGTTATATTAGCACCTCCTGTATGTGTCCCGCTGCTCTCCCCATGTGGTTATATTAGCACCTCCTGTGTGTGTCCCGCTGCTCTCCCCATGTGGTTAGATTAGCACCTCCTGTAAGTGTCCCGCTGCTCTCCCCATGTGGTTAGATTGGCACCTCCTGTATGTGTCCCGCTGCTCTCCCCATGTGGTTAGATTGGCACCTCCTGTATGTGTCCCGCTGCTCTCCCCATGTGGTTATATTAGCACCTCCTGTAAATGTCCCGCTGCTCTCCCCATGTGGTTAGATTAGCACCTCCTGTAAGTGTCCCGCTGCTCTCCCCATGTGGTAAGATTGGCACCTCCTGTATGTGTCCCGCTGCTCTCCCCATGTGGTTAGATTGGCACCTCCTGTATGTGTCCCGCTGCTCTCCCCATGTGGTTATATTAGCACCTCCTGTGTGTGTCCCGCTGCTCTCCCCATGTGGTTAGATTAGTACCTCCTGTGTGTGTCCCGCTGCTCTCCCCATGGGGTTATATTAGCACTTCCTGTGTGTGTCCCGCTGCTCTCCCCATGGGGTTATATTAGCACCTCCTGTGTGTGTCCCGCTGCTCTCCCCATGTGGTTAGATTAGCACCTCCTGTAAGTGTCCCGCTGCTCTCCCCATGTGGTTAGATTGGCACCTCCTGTAAGTGTCCCGCTGCTCTCCCCATGTGGTTAGATTAGCACCTCCTGTAAGTGTCCCGCTGCTCTCCCCATGTGGTTAGATTAGCACCTCCTGTAAGTGTCCCGCTGCTCTCCCCATGTGGTTAGATTGGCACCTCCTGTATGTGTCCCGCTGCTCTCCCCATGTGGTTAGATTAGCACCTCCTGTAAGTGTCCCGCTGCTCTCCCCATGTGGTTAGATTGGCACCTCCTGTATGTGTCCCGCTGCTCTCCCCATGTGGTTAGATTGGCACCTCCTGTATGTGTCCCGCTGCTCTCCCCATGTGGTTATATTAGCACCTCCTGTATGTGTCCCGCTGCTCTCCCCATGTGGTTAGATTAGTACCTCCTGTATGTGTCCCGCTGCTCTCCCCATGTGGTTATATTAGCACCTCCTGTAAGTGTCCCGCTGCTCTCCCCATGTGGTTAGATTGGCACCTCCTGTATGTGTCCCGCTGCTCTCCCCATGTGGTTAGATTAGCACCTCCTGTAAGTGTCCCGCTGCTCTCCCCATGTGGTTAGATTGGCACCTCCTGTATGTGTCCCGCTGCTCTCCCCATGTGGTTATATTAGAACCTCCTGTAAGTGTCCCGCTGCTCTCCCCATGTGGTTAGATTAGCACCTCCTGTAAATGTCCCGCTGCTCTCCCCATGTGGTTAGATTAGCACCTCCTGTATGTGTCCTTCTGCTCTCCCCATGTGGTTATATTAGCACCTCCTGTAAATGTCCTGCTGCTCTCCCCATGTGGTTATATTAGCACCTCCTGTAAATGTCCCGCTGCTCTCCCCATGTGGTTAGATTGGCACCTCCTGTGTGTGTTCCGCTGCTCTCCCCATGTGGTTATATTAGCACCTCCTGTGTGTGTCCCGCTGCTCTCCCCATGTGGTTATATTAGCACCTCCTGTGTGTGTCCCGCTGCTCTCCCCATGTGGTTATATTAGCACCTCCTGTGTGTGTTCCGCTGCTCTCCCCATGCGGTTATATTAGCACCTCCTGTGAGTGTTCCGCTGCTCTCCCCATGTGGTTAGATTAGTACCTCCTGTATGTGTCCCACTGCTCTCCCCATTTGGTTGTATTAGCACCTCCTGTGTGTGTTCCGCTGACCGCAGCTCTCCCCATGTGGTTATATTAGCACCTCTTGTGTGTGTTCCGCTGCTCTCCCCATGTGGTTAGATTAGTACCTCCTGTATGTGTCCCGCTGCTCTCCCCATGTGGTTATATTAGCACCTCCTGTATGTGTCCCGCTGCTCTCCCCATGTGGTTATATTAGTACCTCCTGTATGTGTCCCGCTGCTCTCCCCATGTGGTTATATTAGCACCTCCTGTAAGTGTCCCGCTGCTCTCCCCATGTGGTTAGATTGGCACCTCCTGTATGTGTCCTGCTGCTCTCCCCATGTGGTTAGATTGGCACCTCCTGTATGTGTCCCGCTGCTCTCCCCATGTGGTTAGATAGGCACCTCCTGTATGTGTCCCGCTGCTCTCCCCATGTGGTTATATTAGCACCTCTTGTAAATGTCCCGCTGCTCTCCCCATGTGGTTAGATTAGCACCTCCTGTAAGTGTCCCGCTGCTCTCCCCATGTGGTTAGATTGGCACCTCCTTTATGTGTCCCGCTGCTCTCCTCATGTGGTTAGATTAGCACCTCCTGCAAGTGTCCCGCTGCTCTCCCCATGTGGTTAGATTGGCACCTCCTGTATGTGTCCCGCTGCTCTCCCCATGTGGTTAGATTGGCACCTCCTGTATGTGTCCCGCTGCTCTCCCCATGTGGTTATATTAGCACCTCCTGTATGTGTCCCGCTGCTCTCCCCATGTGGTTATATTAGTACCTCCTGTGTGTGTCCCGCTGCTCTCCCCAAGGGGTTATATTAGCACCTCCTGTGTGTGTCCCGCTGCTCTCCCCATGGGGTTATATTAGCACCTCCTGTGTGTGTCCCGCTGCTCTCCCCATGGGGTTATATTAGCACTTCCTGTGTGTGTCCCGCTGCTCTCCCCATGGGGTTATATTAGCACCTCCTGTGTGTGTCCCGCTGCTCTCCCCATGTGGTTAGATTAGCACCTCCTGTAAGTGTCCCGCTGCTCTCCCCATGTGGTTAGATTGGCACCTCCTGTAAGTGTCCCGCTGCTCTCCCCATGTGGTTAGATTAGCACCTCCTGTAAGTGTCCCGCTGCTCTCCCCATGTGGTTAGATTAGCACCTCCTGTAAGTGTCCCGCTGCTCTCCCCATGTGGTTAGATTGGCACCTCCTGTATGTGTCCTGCTGCTCTCCCCATGTGGTTAGATTAGCACCTCCTGTAAGTGTCCCGCTGCTCTCCCCATGTGGTTAGATTGGCACCTCCTGTATGTGTCCCGCTGCTCTCCCCATGTGGTTAGATTGGCACCTCCTGTATGTGTCCCGCTGCTCTCCCCATGTGGTTATATTAGCACCTCCTGTATGTGTCCCGCTGCTCTCCCCATGTGGTTAGATTAGTACCTCCTGTATGTGTCCCGCTGCTCTCCCCATGTGGTTATATTAGCACCTCCTGTAAGTGTCCCGCTGCTCTCCCCATGTGGTTAGATTGGCACCTCCTGTATGTGTCCCGCTGCTCTCCCCATGTGGTTAGATTAGCACATCCTGTAAGTGTCTCGCTGCTCTCCCCATGTGGTTAGATTGGCACCTCCTGTATGTGTCCCGCTGCTCTCCACATGTGGTTATATTAGAACCTCCTGTAAGTGTCCCGCTGCTCTCCCCATGTGGTTAGATTAGCACCTCCTGTATGTGTCCCGCTGCTCTCCCCATGTGGTTAGATTAGCACCTCCTGTATGTGTCCTTCTGCTCTCCCCATGTGGTTATATTAGCACCTCCTGTAAATGTCCTGCTGCTCTCCCCATGTGGTTATATTAGCACCTCCTGTAAATGTCCCGCTGCTCTCCCCATGTGGTTAGATTGGCACCTCCTGTATGTGTTCCGCTGCTCTCCCCATGTGGTTATATTAGCACCTCCTGTGTGTGTCCCGCTGCTCTCCCCATATGGTTATATTAGCACCTCCTGTGTGTGTCCCGCTGCTCTCCCCATGTGGTTATATTAGCACCTCCTGTGTGTGTTCCGCTGCTCTCCCCATGCGGTTATATTAGCACCTCCTGTGTGTGTTCCGCTGCTCTCCCCATGTGGTTAGATTAGTACCTCCTGTATGTGTCCCGCTGCTCTCCCCATGTGGTTAGATTAGTACCTCCTGTATGTGTCCCACTGCTCTCCCCATTTGGTTGTATTAGCACCTCCTGTATGTGTCCCGCTGCTCTCCCCATGTGGTTATATTAGCATCTCCTGTGTGTGTCCCGCTGCTCTCCCCATGTGGTTATATTAGCACCTCCTGTGTGTGTTCCGCTGCTTTCCCCATGTGGTTATATTAGCACCTCCTGTATGTGTCCCGCTGCTCTCCCCATGTGGTTATATTAGCACCCCCTGTGTGTGTTCCGCTGACCGCAGCTCTCCCCATGTGGTTATATTAGCACCTCCTGTGTGTGTCCCGCTGCTCTCCCCATGTGGTTATATTAGCACCTCCTGTGTGTGTTCCGCTGCTTTCCCCATGTGGTTATATTAGCACCTCCTGTATGTGTCCCGCTGCTCTCCCCATGTGGTTATATTAGCACCTCCTGTATGTGTCCCGCTGCTCTCCCCATGTGGTTATATTAGTACCTCCTGTATGTGTCCCGCTGCTCTCCCCATGTGGTTATATTAGTACCTCCTGTATGTGTCCCGCTGCTCTCCCCATGTGGTTATATTAGCACCTCCTGTATGTGTCCCGCTGCTCTCCCCATGTGGTTAGATTGGCACCTCCTGTGTGTGTTCCGCTGCTCTCCCGATTCGGTTAGATTAGCACCTCCTGTATGTGTCCCGCTGCTCTCCCCATGTGGTTAGATTGGCACCTCCTGTATGTGTCCCGCTGCTCTCCCCATGTGGTTATATTAGCACCTCCTGTGTGTGTTCCGCTACTTTCCCCATGTGGTTAGATTGGCACCTCCTGTGTGTGTTCCGCTGCTCTCCCCATGTGGTTATATTAGCACCTCCTGTATGAGTCCCGCTGCTCTCCCCATGTGGTTAGATTGGCACCTCCTGTGTGTGTCCCGCTGCTCTCCCCATGTGGTTATATTAGCACCTCCTCTGTGTGTTCCGCTGCTCTCCCCATGTGGTTAGATTAGCACCTCCTGTGTGTGTTCCGCTGCTCTCCCCATGTGGTTATATTAGCACCTCCTGTGTGTGTCCCGCTGCTCTCCCCATGTGGTTATATTAGCACCTCCTGTATGTATCCCGCTGCTCTGTCCATGTGGTGAGATTGGCATCTCCTGTATGTGTCCCGCTACTCTCCCCATGTGGTTATATTAGCACCTCCTGTGTGTGTTCCGCTGCTCTCCCCATGTGGTTAGATTGGCACCTCCTGTGTGTGTTCCGCTGCTCTCCCCATGTGGTTAGATTGGCACCTCCTGTGTGTGTCCCGCTGCTCTCCCCATGTGGTTAGATTGGCACCTCCTGTGTGTGTTCCGCTGCTCTCCCCATGTGGTTAGATTAGCACCTCCTGTGTGTGTTCCGCTGCTTTCCCCATGTGGTTAGATTAGCACCCCCTGTGTGTGTTCCGCTGCTCTGTCCATGTGGTGAGATTGGCATCTCCTGTATGTGTCCCGCTACTCTCCCCATGTGGTTAGATTAGCACCTCCTGTATGTGTCCCGCTGCTCTCCCCATGCGGTTAGATTAGCACCTCCTGTATGTGTCCCGCTACTCTCCCCATGTGGTTATATTAGCACCTCCTGTGTGTGTTCCGCTGCTCTGTCCATGTGGTTAGATTAGCACCTCCTGTATGTGTTCCGCTGCTCTCCCCATGTGGTTAGATTGGCACCTCCTGTGTGTGTCCCGCTGCTCTCCCCATGTGGTTAGATTGGCACCTCCTGTGTGTGTTCCGCTGCTCTCCCCATGTGGTTAGATTAGCACCTCCTGTGTGTGTTCCGCTGCTTTCCCCATGTGGTTAGATTAGCACCTCCTGTATGTGTCCTTCTGCTCTCCCCATGTGGTTATATTAGCACCTCCTGTGTGTGTCCCGCTGCTCTGTCCATGTGGTGAGATTGGCATCTCCTGTATGTGTCCCGCTACTCTCCCCATGTGGTTGTATTAGCACCTCCTGTATGTGTCCCGCTGCTCTCCCCATGCGGTTAGATTAGCACCTCCTGTGTGTGTTCTGCTGCTCTCCCCATGTGGTTATATTAGCACCTCCTGTGTGTGTTCCGCTGCTCTCCCCATGTGGTTATATTAGCACCTCCTGTGTGTGTTCCGCTGCTCTCCCCATGTGGTTATATTAGCACCTCCTGTATGTGTCCCGCTGCTCTCCCCATGTGGTTAGATTAGTACCTCCTGTATGTGTCCCGCTGCTCTCCCCATGTGGTTATATTAGCACCTCCTGTAAGTGTCCCGCTGCTCTCCCCATGTGGTTAGATTGGCACCTCCTGTATGTGTCCCGCTGCTCTCCCCATGTGGTTAGATTAGCACATCCTGTAAGTGTCTCGCTGCTCTCCCCATGTGGTTAGATTGGCACCTCCTGTATGTGTCCCGCTGCTCTCCACATGTGGTTATATTAGAACCTCCTGTAAGTGTCCCGCTGCTCTCCCCATGTGGTTAGATTAGCACCTCCTGTATGTGTCCCGCTGCTCTCCCCATGTGGTTAGATTAGCACCTCCTGTATGTGTCCTTCTGCTCTCCCCATGTGGTTATATTAGCACCTCCTGTAAATGTCCTGCTGCTCTCCCCATGTGGTTATATTAGCACCTCCTGTATGTGTCCCGCTGCTCTCCCCATGTGGTTATATTAGCACCTCCTGTATGTGTCCCGCTGCTCTCCCCATGTGGTTATATTAGTACCTCCTGTATGTGTCCCGCTGCTCTCCCCATGTGGTTATATTAGTACCTCCTGTATGTGTCCCGCTGCTCTCCCCATGTGGTTATATTAGCACCTCCTGTATGTGTCCCGCTGCTCTCCCCATGTGGTTAGATTGGCACCTCCTGTGTGTGTTCCGCTGCTCTCCCGATTCGGTTAGATTAGCACCTCCTGTATGTGTCCCGCTGCTCTCCCCATGTGGTTAGATTGGCACCTCCTGTATGTGTCCCGCTGCTCTCCCCATGTGGTTATATTAGCACCTCCTGTGTGTGTTCCGCTACTTTCCCCATGTGGTTAGATTGGCACCTCCTGTGTGTGTTCCGCTGCTCTCCCCATGTGGTTATATTAGCACCTCCTGTATGAGTCCCGCTGCTCTCCCCATGTGGTTAGATTGGCACCTCCTGTGTGTGTCCCGCTGCTCTCCCCATGTGGTTATATTAGCACCTCCTCTGTGTGTTCCGCTGCTCTCCCCATGTGGTTAGATTAGCACCTCCTGTGTGTGTTCCGCTGCTCTCCCCATGTGGTTATATTAGCACCTCCTGTGTGTGTCCCGCTGCTCTCCCCATGTGGTTATATTAGCACCTCCTGTATGTATCCCGCTGCTCTGTCCATGTGGTGAGATTGGCATCTCCTGTATGTGTCCCGCTACTCTCCCCATGTGGTTATATTAGCACCTCCTGTGTGTGTTCCGCTGCTCTCCCCATGTGGTTAGATTGGCACCTCCTGTGTGTGTTCCGCTGCTCTCCCCATGTGGTTAGATTGGCACCTCCTGTGTGTGTCCCGCTGCTCTCCCCATGTGGTTAGATTGGCACCTCCTGTGTGTGTTCCGCTGCTCTCCCCATGTGGTTAGATTAGCACCTCCTGTGTGTGTTCCGCTGCTTTCCCCATGTGGTTAGATTAGCACCCCCTGTGTGTGTTCCGCTGCTCTGTCCATGTGGTGAGATTGGCATCTCCTGTATGTGTCCCGCTACTCTCCCCATGTGGTTAGATTAGCACCTCCTGTATGTGTCCCGCTGCTCTCCCCATGCGGTTAGATTAGCACCTCCTGTATGTGTCCCGCTACTCTCCCCATGTGGTTATATTAGCACCTCCTGTGTGTGTTCCGCTGCTCTGTCCATGTGGTTAGATTAGCACCTCCTGTATGTGTTCCGCTGCTCTCCCCATGTGGTTAGATTGGCACCTCCTGTGTGTGTCCCGCTGCTCTCCCCATGTGGTTAGATTGGCACCTCCTGTGTGTGTTCCGCTGCTCTCCCCATGTGGTTAGATTAGCACCTCCTGTGTGTGTTCCGCTGCTTTCCCCATGTGGTTAGATTAGCACCTCCTGTATGTGTCCTTCTGCTCTCCCCATGTGGTTATATTAGCACCTCCTGTGTGTGTCCCGCTGCTCTGTCCATGTGGTGAGATTGGCATCTCCTGTATGTGTCCCGCTACTCTCCCCATGTGGTTGTATTAGCACCTCCTGTATGTGTCCCGCTGCTCTCCCCATGCGGTTAGATTAGCACCTCCTGTGTGTGTTCTGCTGCTCTCCCCATGTGGTTATATTAGCACCTCCTGTGTGTGTTCCGCTGCTCTCCCCATGTGGTTATATTAGCACCTCCTGTGTGTGTTCCGCTGCTCTCCCCATGCGGTTAGATTAGCACCTCCTGTATGTGTCCCGCTGCTCTCCCCAAGTGGTTATATTAGCACCTCCTGTGTGTGTTCCGCTGCTCTCCCCATGTGGTTATATTAGCACCTCCTGTGTGTGTTCCGCTGCTCTCCCCATGCGGTTAGATTAGCACCTCCTGTATGTGTCCCGCTGCTCTCCCCAAGTGGTTATATTAGCACCTCCTGTGTGTGTTCCGCTGCTCTCCCCATGTGGTTATATTAGCACCTCCTGTGTGTGTTCCGCTGCTCTCCCCATGTGGTTAGATTAGTACCTCCTGTATGTGTCCCGCTGCTCTCCCCATGTGGTTAGATTAGTACCTCCTGTATGTGTCCCACTGCTCTCCCCATTTGGTTGTATTAGCACCTCCTGTATGTGTCCCGCTGCTCTCCCCATGTGGTTATATTAGCATCTCCTGTGTGTGTCCCGCTGCTCTCCCCATGTGGTTATATTAGCACCTCCTGTGTGTGTTCCGTTGCTTTCCCCATGTGGTTATATTAGCACCTCCTGTATGTGTCCCGCTGCTCTCCCCATGTGGTTATATTAGCACCCCCTGTGTGTGTTCCGCTGACCGCAGCTCTCCCCATGTGGTTATATTAGCACCTCCTGTGTGTGTCCCGCTGCTCTCCCCATGTGGTTATATTAGCACCTCCTGTGTGTGTTCCGCTGCTTTCCCCATGTGGTTATATTAGCACCTCCTGTATGTGTCCCGCTGCTCTCCCCATGTGGTTATATTAGCACCTCCTGTATGTGTCCCGCTGCTCTCCCCATGTGGTTATATTAGTACCTCCTGTATGTGTCCCGCTGCTCTCCCCATGTGGTTATATTAGTACCTCCTGTATGTGTCCCGCTGCTCTCCCCATGTGGTTATATTAGCACCTCCTGTATGTGTCCCGCTGCTCTCCCCATGTGGTTAGATTGGCACCTCCTGTGTGTGTTCCGCTGCTCTCCCGATTCGGTTAGATTAGCACCTCCTGTATGTGTCCCGCTGCTCTCCCCATGTGGTTAGATTGGCACCTCCTGTATGTGTCCCGCTGCTCTCCCCATGTGGTTATATTAGCACCTCCTGTGTGTGTTCCGCTACTTTCCCCATGTGGTTAGATTGGCACCTCCTGTGTGTGTTCCGCTGCTCTCCCCATGTGGTTATATTAGCACCTCCTGTATGAGTCCCGCTGCTCTCCCCATGTGGTTAGATTGGCACCTCCTGTGTGTGTCCCGCTGCTCTCCCCATGTGGTTATATTAGCACCTCCTCTGTGTGTTCCGCTGCTCTCCCCATGTGGTTAGATTAGCACCTCCTGTGTGTGTTCCGCTGCTCTCCCCATGTGGTTATATTAGCACCTCCTGTGTGTGTCCCGCTGCTCTCCCCATGTGGTTATATTAGCACCTCCTGTATGTATCCCGCTGCTCTGTCCATGTGGTGAGATTGGCATCTCCTGTATGTGTCCCGCTACTCTCCCCATGTGGTTATATTAGCACCTCCTGTGTGTGTTCCGCTGCTCTCCCCATGTGGTTAGATTGGCACCTCCTGTGTGTGTTCCGCTGCTCTCCCCATGTGGTTAGATTGGCACCTCCTGTGTGTGTCCCGCTGCTCTCCCCATGTGGTTAGATTGGCACCTCCTGTGTGTGTTCCGCTGCTCTCCCCATGTGGTTAGATTAGCACCTCCTGTGTGTGTTCCGCTGCTTTCCCCATGTGGTTAGATTAGCACCCCCTGTGTGTGTTCCGCTGCTCTGTCCATGTGGTGAGATTGGCATCTCCTGTATGTGTCCCGCTACTCTCCCCATGTGGTTAGATTAGCACCTCCTGTATGTGTCCCGCTGCTCTCCCCATGCGGTTAGATTAGCACCTCCTGTATGTGTCCCGCTACTCTCCCCATGTGGTTATATTAGCACCTCCTGTGTGTGTTCCGCTGCTCTGTCCATGTGGTTATATTAGCACCTCCTGTGTGTGTTCCGCTGCTCTGTCCATGTGGTTAGATTAGCACCTCCTGTATGTGTTCCGCTGCTCTCCCCATGTGGTTAGATTGGCACCTCCTGTGTGTGTCCCGCTGCTCTCCCCATGTGGTTAGATTGGCACCTCCTGTGTGTGTTCCGCTGCTCTCCCCATGTGGTTAGATTAGCACCTCCTGTGTGTGTTCCGCTGCTTTCCCCATGTGGTTAGATTAGCACCTCCTGTATGTGTCCTTCTGCTCTCCCCATGTGGTTATATTAGCACCTCCTGTGTGTGTCCCGCTGCTCTGTCCATGTGGTGAGATTGGCATCTCCTGTATGTGTCCCGCTACTCTCCCCATGCGGTTGTATTAGCACCTCCTGTGTGTGTTCTGCTGCTCTCCCCATGTGGTTATATTAGCACCTCCTGTGTGTGTTCCGCTGCTCTCCCCATGTGGTTATATTAGCACCTCCTGTGTGTGTTCCGCTGCTCTCCCCATGCGGTTAGATTAGCACCTCCTGTATGTGTCCCGCTGCTCTCCCCAAGTGGTTATATTAGCACCTCCTGTGTGTGTTCCGCTGCTCTCCCCATGTGGTTATATTAGCACCTCCTGTGTGTGTTCCGCTGCTCTCCCCATGTGGTTAGATTAGCACCTCCTGTGTGTGTCCCGCTGCTCTCCCCATGTGGTTGTATTAGCACCTCCTGTATGTGTCCCGCTGCTCTCCCCATGTGGTTAGATTGGCACCTCCTGTATGTGTCCCGCTGCTCTCCCCATGTGGTTATATTAGCACCTCCTGTATGTGTCCCGCTGCTCTCCCCATGTGGTTATATTAGCACCTCCTGTGAGTGTTCCGCTGCTCTCCCCATGTGGTTAGATTAGCACCTCCTGTATGTGTCCCGCTGCTCTCCCCATGTGGTTATATTGGCACCTCCTGTATGTGTCCCGCTGCTCTCCCCATGTGGTTAGATTGGCACCTCCTGTGTGTGTCCCGCTGCTCTCCCCATGTGGTTATATTGGCACCTCCTGTATGTGTCCCGCTGCTCTCCCCATGTGGTTAGATTGGCACCTCCTCTGTGTGTTCCGCTGCTCTCCCCATGTGGTTAGATTAGCACCTCCTGTGTGTGTTCCGCTGCTCTCCCCATGTGGTTAGATTGGCACCTCCTGTGTGTGTTCCGCTGCTCTCCCCATGTGGTTAGATTAGCACCTCCTGTATTGATCCTTGTACCTGCATCCTGGGAGTCATCCTGAACTTGTCCCCCACACCCTGCTGCCATGTTACTGGTCTTGTATAAGCAGAACATCAGGTACAGTCTGAGCCCCGAATATGCTCTATAATAATTATATTTACTGATTAACGTTTATTTCTATGGCACAGCATACTACTAACACTTTACAGCTGGTGATAAATGAGCCTGGGTGTGGTCGGACAGACGAGGGGTGAGGTGCTGCCACGGGGACGGTTGTTGCACAGTACTCAGTATATACAGTATACATCGACGGGCGGTTTCCATAATTCTATACAACATCTGTAGAGGAAGGTTCAGGTGAATGAAACATTAATATATGGCAGAAAGGGAGCCAAGCAGTGATGGTTTTAGTTGGTTATCTTACACCAAATGAATACAGGGTTTCTGACCGTTCCGGATTGTAATGACGTTTGGGAAATTCACTGATGCCTTGGTTGTGGAGATACTGTACACTCAGACCGGGCTCAGTACACTGGTTCTGCTGTTCTACGCCACTGCAGCTGGACTTCTATACCAAATAAATGCTAAGTGGTTATGGTCCTGATTCTGGTTGACTTGCAAAAGCAAATTCTCTTTCTAATGGACAAAACCGTGCTGCACTGCAGGTGGGGCAGATGTAACATGTGCAGAGAAAGTTAGATTTGTTTCTGTGCAGGGTAAATACTGGGTGCTTAATACTTACACTGCAATATAGATATCAGTTTGAACACACCCCACCCAAATCTAACTCTCTCTCTGCACATGTTACATCTGCCCCACCTGCAGTGTCCATTAGAAATCAAATATGCTTTTGCAAGTGAACCAGATTCAGGGCGGGATTCTCTAAAATCTGCAGCCCTCTTCGCCGGCCACCGCATTTCTAATGACCGCATATTCTCTAAAATATGTGGTCATTAACGCAAGGGACAGCTCTTGCGGTAAGAGCTGTCCCTTGCGATGCGGCGCCGTTGCTGTACTTCCGGGTCTATGACCCGGGAGTCCGTCTGCGCATGCGCAGACTGACGCGCCGGCCGCAGGGCATGCTGGGAGGGATCCGTGACGGATCCCTCACACACCGCTGCAGTAAGAAGCCCATAGGCTTCTGTAGGGAACCGCCAGCTTTTGCTGGCGATTCCCTCCGCAGCGGTGACACTGCGGAGGGAGGTTAGAGAATACAGAAATGCGGTAAAAACCCCGATAACGGGGTTTTTACCGCATTTCTGTAATAGAGAATCTCGCCCTCAGGCCCTTAGTTAAAAATCGATCCTGCACGAATTAACAATGTGGCTTATGTTTGACCTACTTCAACAAACCTTAAATAACAAGTGAATACATATAATAACATGGAGAATATATTACAATAATGGAATACCTGCAGTAAAAACTAGAGATGAGCGGGATCGCTATATAAGTCCTGCCATTTTAGCAGTTTTTATGCTTGAAAAAAAAAAAAATCAGAACCCAAAACGTTGAGGGGGAGTTTTGGCAAAGCCCAGTGGAGCCCAAAACCTGAAGGTAATCAGAACCCAAAACGGGAAAAGTGGCCGGTGCTCACCCCTAGTAAGAACCCCTTTTGTGTTAGAGATGACAACAGGTCCACACCAGGTTCTCCGGAAAGTAAATCGTATTCCCGCTAATGTCCGTCCAATACGATCCCCAATCAGTAATGTAATAGTATTCATTATGAAGAAAAGCACTTTTGACCCAACCGCCGGCTATCGCGACTTATTGAATGTATAGGGTTTATCAAGGCACCAGATATCTGATTATAAAGAGGACTGCGCCTCTATAAATGAGAATTTGCCATGGATAGTCAGCCATCCCGCCCCCCGATGGTGAGAAGTCAGGTGTAGGTCTCACCGCCTGCCGGAGAGGATGGACATAGACATGGTGCAGCCACGCGGTGTGTTAGGGAGAGAGCACTAATGTCAGCAGCAGCTGGATATCCCGAAAGCAGCGGGAGTCTTTAATAAGGGGGAAGAGGGTACAGCGGACAGGTGGTACACCCGGTGATCCACAAGCACGTTTCGCTGTATTAGAGAGGTTTCTCAGATAACACGTGTGTACACTGGCATGACAGATTCTTGCAGCTGGATATCCCTGAAGCAGCGGGAGTCTTCTATAAGGGGGAAGAGGGTACAGCGGACAGGTGGTACACCCGGTGATCCACAAGCGCGTTTCGCTGTATTAGAGAGGTTTCTCAGATAACACGTGTGTACACTGGCACGACAGATTCTTGCAGCTGGATATCCCGGAAGCAGCGGGAGTCTTCTATAAGGGGGAAGAGGGTACAGCGGACAGGTGGCACACCCGGTGATCCACCAACGCGTTTCGCTGTATTAGAGAGGTTTCTCAGATAAAGCGTGTGTACACTGGCACGACAGATTCTTGCAGCTGGATATCCCGGAAGCAGCGGGAGTCTTCTATAAGGGTGAAGAGGGTTCAGCGGACAGGTGGTACACATGGTGATCCACAAGCGCGTTTCGCTGTATTAGAGAGGTTTCTCAGATAACGCGTGTGTACACTGGCATGACAGATTCTTGCAGCTGGATATCCCAGAAGCAGCGGGAGTCTTCTATAACGGGGAAGAGGGTACAGCGGACAGGTGGTACACCCGGTGATCCACAAGCGCGTTTCGCTGTATTAGAGAGGTTTCTCAGATAACGCGTGTGTACACTGGCACGACAGATTCTTGCAGCTGGATATCCCGGAAGCAGCAGGAGTCTTCTATAAGGGGGAAGAGGGTACAGCGGACAGGTGGTACACCCGGTGATCCACAAGCGCGTTTCGCTGTATTAGAGAGGTTTCTCAGATAACGCGTGTGTACACTGGCACGACAGATTCTTGCAGCTGGATATCCCGGAAGCAGCGGGAGTCTTCTATAAGGGGGAAGAGGGTACAGCGGACAGGTGGTACACCCGGTGATCCACAAGCGCGTTTCGCTGTATTAGAGAGGTTTCTCAGATAACGCATGTGTACACTGGCACGACAGATTCTTGCAGCTGGATATCCCGGAAGCAGCGGGAGTCTTCTATAACGGTGAAGAGGGTACAGCGGACAGGTGGTACACCCGGTGATCCACAATCGCGTTTCGCTGTATTAGAGAGGTTTCTCAGATAACGCGTGTGTACACTGGCATGACAGATTCTTGCAGCTGGATATCCCAGAAGCAGCAGGAGTCTTCGATAACGGGGAAGAGGGTACAGCGGACAGGTGGTACACCCGGTGATCCACAAGCGCGTTTCGCTGTATTAGAGAGGTTTCTCAGATAACGCGTGTGTACACTGGCACGACAGATTCTTGCAGCTGGATATCCCGGAAGCAGCGGGAGTCTTCTATAAGGGGGAAGAGGGTACAGCGGACAGGTGGTACACCCGGTGATCCACCAATGCGTTTCGCTGTGTTAGAGAGGTTTCTCAGATAACGCTTGTGTACACTGGCACGACAGATTCTTGCAGCTGGATATCCCGGAGCAGCAGGAGTTTTCTATAAGGGGAAAGAGGGTACAGCGGACAGGTGGTACACCCGGTGATCGACCAACGCGTTTCGCTGTATTAGAGAGGTTTCTCAGATAACGCGTGTGTACACTGGCACGACAGATTCTTGCAGCTGGATATCCCGGAAGCAGCGGGAGTCTTATATAAGGGGGAAGAGGGTACAGCGGACAGGTGGTAACCCCGGTGATCCACCAACGCGTTTCGCTGTATTAGAGAGGTTTCTCAGATAACGCGTGTGTACACTGGCACAACAGATTCTTGCAGCTGGATATCCCGGAAGCAGCGGGAGTCTTCTATAAGGGGAAAGAGGGTACAGCGGACAGGTGGTACACCCGGTGATCCACCAACGCGTTTCGCTGTATTAGAGAGGTTTCTCAGATAACACGTGTGTACACGTCCTCCGACCTTTTCATACCCCCACTATCCACGTCGGCGTGGAGTTCAGAATAGAAAGTGTGGCGAGCGCAGCGAGCCCAGCGAGGGGACACGGATACCTGTGAAGCCCGCGAGGGGACTCCGATACCTGTGAAGGTATCCGCGTCCGCTCGCCACGCTTCGGGCTCGGTGGTTTGCTGCGCTCGCCACACTTTCTATTCTCAACTCCACGCCGACGTGGATAGTGGGGGTATGAAAAGGTCGGAGGACGCGTACCGCCGCCCCTCGCGGGCTCGCTGCACTCGCCACGCTTCGGGTTCACGTTTATAGTGGGGGGGTGGCGTGGGGGTGCATTTCACATTGTAAGCACCCATTAGGGTGCTTAAAAGCACCCTTTATGGTGCTTATATGATCTTTCATCGCATAGGGGGCAAACATCGCGTTGCATCGCATGCCATGCGATGCGATGAAAACATCGCGCGATGCACATCGGGGGCGCCGCTATAATACACAAGTACCAAAAATTATATTTATTTCGAAAAGCCAAATTTATAAAAGAAATTTAAAAAATACCCAAATTTGTTGGTGAGTTTCCAGCATTTTATTTTGGGGTGATGCAGGATGAGGCCGAGATGTCTCTGCTTAAGCTACAGTTCTCCTATTTGTGGTGTATTACAAGGGAGGGACAAGACCGAGCATCTTATCTGTGCTGTCAGGCTGTCGGGAAGACGACACGGGGTCTATTAGGGTTTGGGAGATATATGTCATATATATAATAGGGTCGGGGTTTTTTGGAGTTGCCGTATCAGACGATATTGGATTATTTATATGGCAAACCCAGCTTGGCTTCTACATAAGGGGGCGTGGTTAGGGTTGCCACCTCTCCTGGATTTCCGGGAATCTCCCGATTTTGGTGGCAACCCTCCAGGAGGCTTTTTCAGTTTCCCAGATTCCGGGATTCTCCCAGAATCCGGGTGTCTGAAAAAGCCTCCCTGCCCTATTCGCAGCCTCTCCGCGTCCCCAGTGCCCAGCCCGCCGCAGCGCCTGCCAGGACTGCCTTTGTAGCCTGACAGACGCACTCGCGAGATGATGATGTCATCATCTCGTGAGTATTAACCTGTAGCCCGCCGCCCGCTGTATAGATGTGCTGCGCTGCTGCTAGCCTCCGGGAAACTTGGACCTCACATACCTCCCTCCACTCTCCGCTGCTGCCTGGACTGGACACCGCGCTGCTTGTAACCACTGGTGAGTTAACAGTGGACTTGAGCCATGCTGCTCCCCCGGCCTGCCAGCTCCTCCCAACCCCCCGTGGAGTGCCAGCGCACACACACACACCCCCGGGCTATATGTATGTATGTATGTATTCCACTTTCCGGAGCGCGCGCGCCTTAGGTGCCATTACAGTTATAGGGGTCAATCTCCAGGAATCGAGTAACAATAAGGTGGCAACCCTAGGCGTGGTCTCACAGGAATGGTGCCACCATAAGCCACGCCCCCTTCTCCATCACTGTGGGGGCATGCCCTCTGTCTCCTGTGGCTGTGCCCTGTGTGTACGAGCCAAAAGGTAATCATTGATGCTGACTAAGGGCCTTATTCTAGTTCCCTCTTTCTGACAAAATCCTTCTTAGATGGACAAAACCATGTGCACTGCAGGGGGGCAGATGTAACATGTGCAGAAAGAATTAGATTTGGGTGAGTTATTTTGTTTCTGTGCAGGGTAAATACTGACTGCTTTATTTTTACACTGCAATATAGATCTCACTTTGAAGTAAAACCCCACCCAAATCTAATTCTCTCTGCACAAGTAACATCTGCCCCACCTGCAGTGCACATGGTTTTGTCCATCTAAGAAGGATTTTGTCAGAAAGAGTGAACTAGAATAAGGCCCTAAGGCCCTTATTCTGGTTGGTGCGGATATGTCCGTGTGCGTTTGTTCCGCCGATGTTTTGTGTCTGCGCATGTGCGAAAGGGACATACGTCCAAATTCCGCATCAATTGTTTACACTACGAACAGGGGGTGGAGAGGGGCGTGAAGGGCTGTTTGGGCTCATTACCATATGTTTACACCCCGCATTTCATGGGCGTTCCCACGAAAACGCTGGGCGTACGTATGGTAATGCAGTCGTGACGCACGTGTAGGGGGCGGACATATGACATTGCCGGATGTCAGCTGCCCGCCCAGATCCCTGCTTTCATACGGAAATATGTCCGTGTGGTCTGAGGTTGCGGGAGCTGGTGGACCACTCGGTCCTGCATTCGATGTTCTGCGACCATTGAATGATGGGGGAGGTTCCCAGAGATGGGGGAGGTGTATACATGAGAAATACACGTGCGGTCCGTTCGGACAGCTTCTTACCGCATTCGGACGGAGTGAGCGATCCGTACGGAAGGCGGGGTTTAGGACGCACGGTCCTGCCCGCATATTCGGCTCTGGCCGCACAGACCAGAATAAGGCCCTAAGTCGGCAGAAACTTGGGGTGAGATTTAATAGGATGAGAGAAGCAGAAAGTGAGAGATTTGGTAAGAAATTTCCAGGTTTTTTAAAGCGGCAATCATTTACACTGCAATATCAAACTGGTTTTGCAGTGTAAGTGATTGCCGCTTTAAATAAACTGGAGATTTCTTCCCAAATCTCTGACTTTCTGAATCTCTCATCCTATTACATCTCACATTTGACCTCATTTACACTACACATGGCTGGGCTGCCAAATAATCTGTATACATGCAAATATTAATGTGCAGTTCAGCCACTATGAACACAAGGGATCTAGGCCCTTATTCTGGTTCACTCGCAAAGTAAAATTCCTTCTCAAATGGACAAAACCTTGTGCACTGCAGGTGGGGCAGATGTAACATGTGCAGAGAGATCTGGGGAACATCATGCTGCACTGCAGGGGCAGATATAACATGTGCAGAGAGACCTAGGTAACACCATACTGCACTGCAGGGGAGCAGATGTAACGTGCAGAGAGATCTGGATAACACGATGCTGCAGTGCAGGGGAGTAGATGTAACATGAGCAGAGAGACCTGGGTAAGACCATGATGCACTGCAGGGGAGTAGATGTAACATGAGCAGAGAGACCTGGGTAAGACCATGATGCACTGCAGGTGGGGCAGATGTGACATGTGCAGAGAGAGTTAGATTTGGGCGAGTTATCTTGTTTCTGTGCAGGGTAAATACTGGATGCTTTATTCTTACACTGCAATTTACATTTCTGTTTTAAAACACCCATCGCCCAAATCTGAGTCTCTCTGCACCTGTTACATCTGCCCCACCTGCAGTGCAGCAGGGTTTTGCCCTTTTGTATGCGGTTTTTGCGTTGCTAAAAGAGCTGATTCCGGCCTAGTGACTTTATCAAATGACGTTCCTGGTGCCCGGGGGAATTTGGGCCTCTCTCCGGTCTCCCTGCAGATATGTCTCCTATATATAACTGGTACAGCAGCTTGTTCATAGCCTCATATCAGCCGTGCCAAGGACACTGCGGCTGCACCGCGCTGTTAATGTTTAGCCAATGCAGTAAAACACCTGTCGGAGAAGACGGAATGCTGTCGGCGTGTACCAGCGACGGCATTCACCTAATGTACACTGTTTACATTACTTATATACATAGGTGTGCGCAGCACATATTGTTAGGGGGTGCACCATCAAAGGGTTGTGTCTAGTGCCATCTATTGGGCATGTCTAACACTGGCCATTGGGCGTGTCTAACATCATCTAATTGTACTCACTACAATATAAAACGTCTCTCAGCCGCACCATAATCTCCGGCCTAGTTCAGTTCTATCTTCTAAATACTCTGTGTAACAGTGCATGCAAATAAATTCATACACATATATGTGTGACGCAGGTGTGTAGTGATATGGGTGACGCAGGTATGTAGTGACATGGGGTGACACAGGTGTGTAGTGACATGGATGATGCAGGTGTGTAGTGATATGGGTGACGCAGGTGTGTAGTGATATTGGTGACGCAGGTGTGTAGTGATATGGGTGACGCAGGTGTGAAGTGATGTGGGTGACGCAGGTGTGTAGTGATATGTGTGACGCAGGTGATGTAGTGATGTGGGTGACGCAGGTGTGTAGTGATATGGATGACGCAGGTATGTTGTGATACGGGTGACGCAGGTGTGTAGTGATATGGGTGACGCAGGTGTGTAGTGATATGGGTGACGCAGGTGTGTAGTGATATGGGTGACGCAGGTATGTAGTGATACGGGTGACGCAGGTGTGTAGTGATATGGGTGACGCAGGTGTGTAGTGATATGGATGACGCAGGTGTGTAGTGATATGGATGACGCCGGTGTGTAGTGATATGGATGACGCGGGTGTGTAGTTATATGGGTGACGCGGGTGTGTAGTGATATGGGTGACGCAGGTGTGTAGTGATATGGGTGACGCAGGTGATGTAGTGATATGGGTGACGCAGGTGTGTAGTGATATGGGTGACGCAGGTGTGTAGTGATATGGATGCCGCAGGTGTGTAGTGATATGGGTGACGCAGGTGTGTAGTGATATGGGTGACGCAGGTGTGTAGTGATATGTGTGACGCAGGTGTGTAGTGATATGGGTGACGCAGGTGTGTAGTGATATGGATGCCGCAGGTGTGTAGTGATATGGATGCCGCAGGTGTGTAGTGATATGGGTGACGCAGGTGTGTAGTGATATGGGTGACGCAGGTATGTAGTGATATGGGTGACGCAGGTGTGTAGTTATATGGGTGACGCAGGTATGTAGTGATATGGGTGACGCAGGTGTGTAGTGATATGGGTGACGCAGGTGTGTAGTGATATGGGTGACGCAGGTGTGTAGCGATATGGATGACGCAGGTGTGTAGCGATATGGATGACGCAGGTGTATAGCGATATGGGTGACGCAGGTGTGTAGCGATATGGGTGACGCAGGTGTGTAGCGATATGGGTGACGCAGGTGTGTAGTGATATGGGTGACGCAGGTGTGTAGTGATATGGGTGACGCAGGTATGTAGCGATATGGGTGACGCAGGTGTGTAGCGATATGGGTGACGCAGGTGTGTAGCGATATGGGTGACGCAGGTGTGTAGCGATATGGGTGACGCAGGTGTGTAGTGATATGGGTGACGCAGGTGTGTAGTGATATGGGTGACGCAGGTGTGTAGTGATATGGGTGACGCAGGTGTGTAGTGATATGGGTGACGCAGGTGTGTAGTGATATGGATGCCGCAGGTATGTAGTGATATGTGTGACGCAGGTGTGTAGTGATGTGGGTGACGCAGGTATGTAGTGATGTGGATGACGCAGGTGTGTAGTGATATGGATGACGAAGGTGTGTAGTGATGTGGGTGATGCAGGTATGTAGTGATGTGGGTGACGCAGGTGTGTAGTGATGTGGATGACGCAGGTATGTAGTGATATGGATGACGCAGGTATGTAGTGATATGGGTGACGCAGGTATGTAGTGATATGGATGACGCAGGTATGTAGTGATATGGTTGACGCAGGTGTGTAGTGATATGGGTGACGCAGGTGTGTAGTGATGTGGGTAACGCAGGTATGTAGTGATGTGGGTGACGCAGGTATGTAGTGATATGGGTGACGCAGGTGTGTAGTGATATGGATGACGCAGGTGTGTAGTGATATGGGTGACGCAGGTGTGTAGTGATATGGGTGACGCAGGTGTGTAGTGATATGGGTGACGCAGGTGTAGTCATGGGTGACGCAGGTATGTAGTGATATGGGTGACGCAGGTGTGTAGTGATATGGGTGACGCAGGTGTGTAGTGATATGGGTGACGCAGGTGTGTAGTGATATGGATGCCGCAGGTATGTAGTGATATGTGTGACGCAGGTGTAGTCATGGGTGACGCAGGTATGTAGTGATATGGGTGACGCAGGTGTGTAGTGATATGGGTGACGCAGGTGTGTAGTGATATGGGTGACGCAGGTGTGTAGTGATATGGATGACGCAGGTGTGTAGTGATATGGGTGACGCAGGTGTGTAGTGATATGGGTGACGCAGGTGTGTAGTGATATGGGTGACGCAGGTGTAGTCATGGGTGACGCAGGTATGTAGTGATATGGGTGACGCAGGTGTGTAGTGATATGGATGACGCAGGTGTGTAGTGATATGGGTGACGCAGGTATGTAGTGATATGGGTGACGCAGGTGTGTAGTGATATGGGTGACGCAGGTGTGTAGTGATATGGGTGACGCAGGTGTGTAGTGATATGGGTGACGCAGGTATGTAGTGATATGGGTGACGCAGGTGTGTAGTGATATGGGTGACGCAGGTGTGTAGTGATATGGGTGACGCAGGTGTGTAGTGATATGGGTGACGCAGGTGTGTAGTGATATGGGTGACGCAGGTGTGTAGTGATATGGGTGACGCAGGTGTGTAGTGATATGTGTGACGCAGGTATGTAGTGATATTGGTGACGCAGGTATGTAGTGATATGGCAACGTAGGTATGTAGTGATATGGGTGACGCAGGTGTGTAGTGATATGTGTGACGCAGGTATGTAGTGATATGGATGACGCAGGTATGTAGGGATATGACAATGGTCTAGTTCCAGTAACAATGCAAACACACATGCTGCTTTCAGACCGCATAACTGGCTTTGGCCCTGTATTTGAAAAAGTTTCCAAGGTACTCTTTACCTAGAAGGGCGCCCGCGATTGGAATCGCGGGCGTCGGGGGTAAAAAATCGCGGCCATCGCGGGTCAATCGCGGGTACATTAAAAACGGGTGCCCGCGATGACCGCGATTTTCCCATAGGGATTAATGTTAAAAACGGTGATTGACCGCGATTTTAATGTTAAATGCCTCAATGCCCGCGATTTGGCCATAGGAATCAATGTTAAATGGGCCACAGAGCCCTAATAGTCACCGTGAACTCTGAAATGGCCCCCACAATTGTTAACGCCACCCCACGATCAACGTGAACCCGAAGCGTGGCGAGCGCAGCGAGCCCGCGAGGGGCGGTGGTACGCGTCCTCCGACCTTTTCATGCCCTACTATCCACTAGGGCGTGGAGTGAGAATAGAATAGTGTGGCGAGCGCAGCGAGCCACCGAGCCCGAAGCGTGGCGAGCGCACGCGGATACCTTCACAGGTAAACGCGTCCCCTCGCGGGCTTCACAGGTGTCCGCTTTTCGCCACGGACACCTGTGAAGCCCGCGAGGGGACGCGTATAACTGTGAAGGTATCCGCGTCCGCTCGCCACGCTTCGGGCCTCGGTGGCTCGCTGCGCTCGCCACACTATTCTATTCTCAACTCCACGCCGACGTGGATAGTAGGGCATGAAAAGGTCGGAGGACGCGTACCGCCGCCCCTCGCGGGCTCGCTGCGCTCGCCACGCTTCGGGTTCACGTTGATCGTGGGGTGGCGTTAACAATTGTGGGGGCCATTTCAGAGTTCACGGTGACTATTAGGGCTCTGTGGCCCATTTAACATTGTTTCCTATGTAAAAATCGCGGGCATTGAGGCATTGAACACTAAAATCGGGTCCAATCTCATTTTTAACATTGGTCCCTATGGGAAATCGCGGCCATCGCGGGCATCGTGTCGCACCCGATTTTTAGTGCATTCGATGGTCGCGATGGTCGCGATGGGCGCCCTTCTAGGTAAAGAGTACCGTTTCCAAAAACGGGTCTGCCTGGTAAAACCCCTTTTACACCGCATCTCTTAAACGGTATATTACCGTTTAAGCGCCGTTTTTTCGACACTGGCAGACCCGTTTTTGACCAGCATGACCCTTCCAGCAGGTACAAACCGCGCTGCTCCTACCATCCCTTGTGTCGCCAATACGCACTCGTCGTGTTTCCTAAACACATTTAGCCCTGGGGGGGGGGGGGAGAATGTTAACCCACGCGTGGGGCGGGGGGCTCCAGGGGGTGAAGTGCATATGACTATTTAATGAGCGCTCATTAAATGTTCACTGTGCTGAAAATCGGGACTGTTGGGAGGTATGCTTTATTCATCCTCCTAGCCGTGGCTTTCAGATCATGGCCGCAGCTACACAAACATGGCCGCCAGCCCCCTGCTCTGAGGACATGGCCTCAGTGCAGGTGACGCCTTCTTTTCTCACATAGAGAATGAGCTGGCAGCCGACTGACACTAGGGGGAGCTGCTGCGCACAGCTCCTCCGGGCTCCAATGCTGCAGTAGCTGGCTGGCTGGAGTGCTCTCCTGCACCACCGTGTGGGGAATATAGCCACAGGTAGGGGCACTGACAGCCACCTGGTTCATGTTACAGTGTGTGTGTGGGGGGAGCAATGATTTGATATGTTTGTTTGTACATTTTTTATGTGAAGTGTGTGTTTGTTTTCTTAGGGGAAGTTTTGTTTATTTAGTTGAAATAGGAGTGTGTGTTTAATAAAACAGGTGTGTGTGTCTCTGAGTGAGAGGTGTGTGTGTCTGAGTGAGAGGTGTGTGTGTGTGTGAGGTTTGTGTGCGTGTGAGGTTTGTGTGCATGCATGTGAGAGGTGTGTGTGTGTGCATGCATGTGAGTGAGGTGTGTGCATGCATGTGAGTGAGAGGTGTGTGTGTGTGTCTGAGTGAGAGGTGTGTGTGTGTGTGTGTGTGTGTGTGTGTCTGAGTGAGAGGTGTGTATGCATGTGAGTAAGGTGTGTGTGTGTGCATGCATGTGAGTGAGGTGTGTGTGTGTCTCTGAGTGAGAGGTGTGTGTGTGTGTGTGTGTGTCTCTGAGTGAGAGGTGAGAGGTGTGTGTGTCTCTGAGTGAGAGGTGTCTGAGTGAGAGGTGTGTGTGTCTCTGAGTGAGAGGTGTGTGTGTGTGAGGTGTGTGTGTGTCTGAGTGAGAGGTGTGTGTGTGTGAGGTTTGTGTGCATGCATGTGAGAGGTGTGTGTGTGTGTGTGTGCATGCATGTGAGTGAGGTGTGTGTGTGCATGCATGTGAGTGAGAGGTGTGTGTGTGTGTGTCTGAGTGAGAGGTGTGTGTGTGTCTGAGTGAGAGGTGTGTGTGTGTGTGTGTGTGTCTCTGAGTGAGAGGTGTGTGTGTGTCTGAGTGAGAGGTGTGTGTGTGTGTGTGAGGTTTGTGTGCATGCATGTGAGAGGTGTGTGTGTGCATGCATGCATGTGAGTGAGGTGTGTGTGCATGCATGTGAGTGAGAGGTGTGTGTGCATGCATGTGAGTGAGAGGTGAGTGTGTGTGTGCGTGCATGTGAGTGAGAGGTGTGTGTGTGTGTGTGTGTGTGTGTGCATGTGAGTGAGAGGTGTGTGTATGTGAGGTGTGTGTGCATGCATGCATGTGAGTGAGAGGTGTGTGTGTGTGTGCATGCATGTGAGAGGTGTGTGTGTGTGTGTGTGTGTGTGCATGCATGTGAGTGAGAGGTGTGTGTGTGTGCATGCATGTGAGTGAGAGGTGTGTGTGTGTGTGTGCATGCATGTGAGAGGTGTGTGTGTGTGTGTATGCATGTGAGTGAGAGGTGTGTGTGTCTCTGAGTGATACTACTTTCAGACCGCAAATGCCGTGTCACACACTGGATTAGGACACGGGTCCCATCCCCAGAGCAACACGGCAATGCGGTCTGAAAGTTCCGACACGGCATATTGCCGAGTCGGTGACGTCACATGGGGCCGTGCTGGGCGGCGGCGCGTCATCGGGGGCTCGGGAGGAGGCAGTACTTGGAGCTGACAGTGCTGCCTCCTCCATACTGTGAACGGGACACGGGTCGCTCGACCCAGGCACCCGTTCACACTGCACTTGACACGGGTCATAGCCGTGTTCAAACCTGGTCATTACCAGGGTTGAACACCCGTGTTGCTCGACCCGTGGTGGCCTTTTCAGACCGCACCGTGACCCGTGTTTAGGCCCCGCGAACACGGCAATAAGCCGTGTTCGGAGTGCGGTCTGAAAGCGCTATGAGAGATGTGATTTTGGAACCACCTTTATTGAGCAGTGAGAAATGTCCAGTACAGCCCAGGACTCTATAAACGTGTAATATATGGTGGCCTCTTCATTTGTTGTGTAGTGTTTCCTATATATTGTGGTCTACTGTACTACTCCTGTGCATTGTGGTCTACTGTACTACTCCTGTGCATTGTGGTCTACTGTACCACTCCTGTGCATTGTGGTCTACTGTACCACTCCTGTGCATAGGCGTGCGCAGCACATTTTATTAGGGGGTGCACTGTCAAAGCGGTGTGCCTAGCACCACCTATTGGGCATGTCTAACACCGCCATTGGGTCTGTCTAACAATATAAAATGTCTCTCAGCCACACCATTATATCCTTCCTATTTCAGTTTTAATCTTCTAATTACTCTGTGTAACAGTACATGCAAATAAAGCCAAAATCATATCTGGATGACACAGGTATGTAGTGATATGACAATGGTGTAATACAATTAATAATGCAAAACACACATACAGTAATTGATTGATGGGCGCTTGTTTTAATGGAATACAGGTCTAAAAAGCAAAAGTCTTTGGTAAAAGGTATTGCTGGTATTACTAGCAGCAATAAGTGTGGGGTGGGGGCACAGCATTAGGGGGTGCCTGTGCACCCTTAACACTCAATGTGCGCACGCCTATGCTGCTGTGCTTGCAATAAGTAAGGTTGTGGAATTTCTTTTAACTATGATGGCCAATGTCTAGGGCGCTGTTTACAGCTTGTTCCATCTTGGAGTTGCAACTATGGCATGTATTCAATGCCGCTGCGTGGGGTTTAAACAGAGTGGATCACAGAAAATCCATATTTTTTAGACTAAAAACCTCCATTTAACGATGCGCTGTTACTTATGGGCCAGTGCTCTGGACTTGCCCCCCAGGCTAAAAGTTGCCAGCCAGCCCCTGATAGCTGGTATTGCTAGCGGCAGGGAAGTGTTCATAAGGGTGGGCACAGTTAGGGGGTGCCTGTGCACCCTTAACACTCTATGTGCGCCTATGCTTATATAATGTATACATGGGGAGTAACACCTCGTTCCCCATGGCTGGTCTGAGCAGCGGGGACCCGGGGACAGGTGGTGATGCGTCCGATCTCTGTGTCCGGGGACTGGGACTGAGCCCGATCTCTGTGCCCGGGGACAGGTGGTGATGCGTCCGATCTCTGTGCCCGGGGACTGGGACTGAGCCCGATCTCTGTGTCCGGGGACTGGGGCTGCGTCCGATCTCTGTGCCCGGGGACTGGGACTGAGCCCGATCTCTGTGTCCGGGGACTGGGGCTGCGTCCGATCTCTGTGCCCGGGGACTGGGACTGAGCCCGATCTCTGTGCCCGGGGACTGGGGCTGCGTCCGATCTCTGTGCCCGGGGACTGGGACTGAGCCCGATCTCTGTGTCCGGGGACTGGGGCTGCGTCCGATCTCTGTGCCCGGGGACTGGGGTTGCGTCCGATCTCTGTGTCCGGGAACTGGGACTGAGCCCGATCTCTCTGCCCGGGGACTGGGGCTGAGCCCGATCTCTCTCTGCCCGGGGACTGGGGCTGAGCCCGATCTCTCTCTGCCCGGGGACTGGGGCTGAGCCCGATCTCTCTCTGCCGGGGGACTGTGGCTGTACCCTCTCTCTCTCTGCCCGGGGACTGTGGCTGCACCCGCTCTCTCTGCCCGGGGACTGTGGCTGCACCCGCTCTCTCTGCCCGGGGACTGTGGCTGTACCCGCTCTCTCTGCCCGGGGACTGTGGCTGTACCCGCTCTCTCTGCCCGGGGACTGTGGCTGCACCCTCTATCTCTGCCCGGGGACTGTGGCTGCACCCTCTATCTCTGCCCGGGGACTGTGGCTGCACCCTCTATCTCTGCCCGGGGACTGTGGCTACACCTGCTCTCTCTGCCGGGGGACTGTGTCTACACCTGCTCTCTCTGCCGGGGGACTGTGGCTACACCTGCTCTCTCTGCCGGGGGACTGTGGCTACACCCGCTCTCTCTGTCCGGGGACTGGGGCTGTACCCGCTCTCTCTGTCCGGGGACTGCGGCCGCACCCTCTCTCTCTGTCCGGGGATTGTGGCCGTACCCGCTCTCTCTGTCCGGGGACTGTGGCTGTACCCGCTCTCTCTGCCCGGGGACTGTGGCTGCACCCTCTATCTCTGCCCGGGGACTGTGGCTGTACCCGCTCTCTCTGCCCGGGGACTGTGGCTGTACCCGTTCTCTCTGTCCGGGGACTGTGGCTGTACCCGCTCTCTCTGCCCGGGGACTGTGGCTGTACCCGCTCTCTCTGCCCGGGGACTGTGGCTGTACCCGCTCTCTCTGCCCGGGGACTGTGGCTGTACCCGCTCTCTCTGCCCGGGGACTGTGGCTGTACCCGCTCTCTCTGTCCGGGGACTGTGGCTGCACCCTCTCTCTCTGCCCGGGGACTGTGGCTGTACCCGCTCTCTCTGCCCGGGGACTGTGGCTGCACCCTCTCTCTCTGCCCGGGGACTGTGGCTGTACCCGCTCTCTCTGTCCGGGGACTGTGGCTGCACCCTCTCTCTCTGCCCGGGGACTGTGGCTGTACCCGCTTTCTCTGCCCAGGGATTGTGGCTGTACCCGCTCTCTCTGCCCGGGGACTGTGGCTGTACCCGCTCTCTCTGCCCGGGGACTGTGGCTGTACCCGCTCTCTCTGCCCGGGGACTGTGGCTGTACCCGCTCTCTCTGTCCGGGGACTGTGGCCGCACCCTCTCTCTCTGTCCAGGGACTGCGGCTGCCCCGATCTCATGCTTGGTGTATTTATTTGAGTATTGGTCCAGCTTTGGAATTACAAGTCCCAGCAGGCCCTTTAAAGCCCAATATGCAGGGTTTTGTTGTTCGCCAAGTACCTGCATGCTGGGTGGGGGAGGTCACAAGGGCGTAACTACCATAGGTGCAGAGGGTGCAGCTGCTATAGGGCCCATAGCTGAGAGGGGCCCACTTTGCCTGTCAAATTATCATGTGCTGTATACATTATTCAGCATTAGGTGATGAATAGGGGCCCTTACAAACTTTTGCTATGGGGCCCACATGTATCTAGTTACGCCACTGGGAGGTCAGCTGGGATTTTTAGTTCCACAGTAGAACACAATGCGCTTGATTGATCCCACGGATCTCACTGATCGGACTCATCCCATGGATCTCACTGAATGGACTGATCCCACGAATCTCACTGAATTGACTGATCCCACGGATCCCACGGATCTCACTGAACAGATTGATCCCACGGATCTCACTGATCGGACTGATCCCACGGATCTCACTGATCGGACTCATCCCACGGATCTCACTAAATGGACTGATCCCACAGATTGGACTGATCCCACGAATCTCACTGAATTGACTGATCCCACGGATCCCACGGATCTCACTGAACAGACTGATCCCACGGATCTCACTGAATAGACTGATCCCACGGATCTCACTGAACAGACTGATCCCACGGATCTCACTGATCGGACTCATCCCATGGATCTCACTGATCGGACTGATCCCACGGATCTCACTGATCGGACTGATCCCACGGATCTCAATAATCTGACTCATCCCACGGATCTCACTGATTCCATTTGATCTTAATAAATCCCACAATATATTCCATCGCTGTCTGAGTCTTGTGGTTCCCCGTCCTGTCTGTGAGGTGAGACACCGCAGGCCTCTGTATTTTGCTGTGCTACCACCAGGGGGCAGTGACGCCATACTGCTGATACAGGTGGTATCCGGATGATAGGCTGATACGTTCTAGGTAGGGACACCAATCCCGGGGCATTTTTTCAATCCCGGGATTGGCTTTCCTAATAAAAAATCGCCCTGGCCGCCCCACATTTACTTACATTTTGCAGGTGCGGCCGAGTTGCTGGGTGGGAGCCTGGATGCCAGGTGGGCAGCTTCATACTGCTGGGAGTCGGGTGGGCTGGCTAGGTGGGCGGCGGCTTCATACTGCGGAGTTGGTGGGTGGGTGGATCTGTGATCTCTGCCTGCCTGCGTAGCGTGACCTCTGATCTCCTCACGCTGAGAGGTCGCGCTGAGAGGTCACGCTGCGCAGTGCTGCTCTGCCGGGTACCGGGAGAAGCTAGGCAGCGTCTGTCATGTCGGCACACTTGTCGAAGTTGACCTTTTGACGTCAACCTATTGACTCTCTATCTAGACACTGTTGACCCTTTAATCTGAAACCATTATACCCAAAGGTCCACGGGGGAGCCAATCAGGGCGTAACTAGATCTGTATGGGCCCATAGAAACCCCCCCCCACCCCATTGTTACTAACATACCTCTTAGGGTAGCAGGAGAGAGATACAGGGGGCTACTTACTAAGATAGGAGGTCTGTTTTACATGGGATGTTGCCATGGGAAACCAATCTGATACTATCTACTGTATTATCTTCTAGAACAGGGGTTGCCAACCAATCAGAGGCAAATCCAAAACATATGTTATGCTAAGACAAAGAGCCGATTCGCTGCACTAATGGGCGTGGCTTAGCTGGCACAAGGCCATGTTTCATTTTTGTGATCACGCCTTTCGCACGTGTGTCGGAGAATGCCCTTGTGTGGCGTTACTAGCGGCAACTTCACAACACTTTATATGACTACTTGCCAACAAAATAATAAGTCCGAATAACTTAGTAGCATTCTAACCTCAAGTAAAAATATAAAAATGCAACAGGTGCATATTTCCATACTATATACATCGACACACACACACACACACACAGTACTTCCTCAGTGTGGTGTGTGTTTGTGTGTATGTTTAATCACACAATCCAGACAAGCAGGAACCAGTCGGCAATTCTGTGGTTTTTACCATACTTGCCTACCCTCCCGAAATGGGGAATGGCCAGGTGGGTCCCACAGATAGGGTCCCCTTCCTGGCCCCCTGAGAAGGACGGCAAGTCTCCTGCATCACTGCCAAAGCCCCCGCTCCCTCTTCCCCGCTGTATAATATCCCACATTTTACGGGTCTGTGGGGAGGGGGCGGGACTAAAATGACGTGAATCACGTCATCTTTTAGCCCCTCCCCCAATACACAGACCCGCAAATGAATGTGGCTGACTGTCATGGGGGTGGGACTTGGTGACATCAGCTTTCTCCCGCCCCCCGTTTACTCCACTCCAGGCTTCTCCCAGACAGGAGTGATAAAAATCAGGGCAATGAACCATGTACATTGGACCCTGTCACACTAGACACAGCCCCTGTCACACTCGACACAGCCCCTGTCACACTCGACACAGCCCCTGTCACACTCGACACAGCCCCTGTCACACTCGACACAGCCCCTGTCACACTCGACACAGCCCCTGTCACACTCGACACAGCCCCTGTCACACTCGACACAGCCCCTGTCACACTCGACACAGCCCTTGTCACACTCGACACAGCCCTTGTCACACTCGACACAGCCCGTCACACTCGACACAGCCCCTGTCACACTCGACACAGCCCCTGTCACACTCGACACAGCCCCTGTCACACTCGACACAGCCCCTGTCACACTCGACACAGCCCCTGTCACACTCGACACAGCCCCTGTCACACTCGACACAGCCCCTGTCACACTCGACACAGCCCCTGTCACACTCCACACAGCCCCTGTCACACTCCACACAGCCCCTGTCACACTCCACACAGTCCCTGTCACACTGGACGGGTGTGGTATAGGGTTCCGACATCGGGATCCCGACTGGCCGGACTCAGACAGCGGGGCAAGCGCAACAAAGCCCCTTGCGGGCTCGCTGTGCTCGCCACACTATTCTATTCTCTCTCTATGGGGGTCGTGGACCCCCATGAAGGAGAATAGCCGTGGCCGTCAGGGCCCAGAGAGTTGGGGGTTATGACTGTCGGGATCCCGACTGTCGGAAACTGCTCGGCACCCCACTGGACACAGGCCCTGTCACACTATATCCAGCTCGTCACATAGTCAGCTCGTCATACATTATATCCAGCTCGTCACACACTATATCCAGCTCGTCACACACTATACCCATCTCGTCATACACTATACCCATCTCGTCACACACTATATCCAGCTCGTCACATAGTCAGCTCGTCATACATTATATCCATCTCGTCATACACTATATCCAGCTCGTCACACACTATATCCAGCTCGTCATACACTATATCCAGCTCGTCATACACTATATCCAGCTCGTCACACACTATATCCAGCTCGTCACACGCTATACCCAGCTCGTCACACGCTATACCCAGCTCGTCATACGCTATACCCAGCTCGTCATACGCTATACCCAGCTCGTCATACGCTATACCCAGCTCGTCATACGCTATACCCATCTCGTCACACACTATACCCATCTCGTCACACACTATACCCAGCTCGTCACACACTATACCCAGCTCGTCATACGCTATATCCAGCTCGTCATACGCTATACCCAGCTCGTCATACACTATATCCAGCTCGTCACACACTATATCCATCTCGTCACACACTATATCCAGCTCGTCACATAGTCAGCTCGTCATACATTATATCCATCTCGTCATACACTATATCCAGCTCGTCATACACTATATCCAGCTCGTCATACACTATATCCAGCTCGTCATACACTATATCCAGCTCGTCACACACTATATCCAGCTCGTCACACGCTATACCCAGCTCGTCACACGCTATACCCAGCTCGTCATACGCTATACCCAGCTCGTCATACGCTATACCCAGCTCGTCATACGCTATACCCAGCTCGTCATACGCTATACCCATCTCGTCACACACTATACCCATCTCGTCACACACTATACCCAGCTCGTCACACACTATACCCAGCTCGTCACACGCTATATCCAGCTCGTCATACGCTATACCCAGCTCGTCATACACTATATCCAGCTCGTCACACACTATATCCAGCTCGTCACACACTATATCCAGCTCGTCACACACTATATCCAGCTCGTCATACACTATACCCATCTCGTCACACGCTATACCCAGCTCGTCACACACTATACCCAGCTCGTCACACACTATACCCAGCTCGTCATACGCTATATCCAGCTCGTCATACGCTATATCCAGCTCGTCATACACTATATCCAGCTCGTCACACACTATATCCAGCTCGTCATACACTATATCCAGCTCGTCATACACTATATCCAGCTCGTCACACACTATATCCAGCTCGCCAGCTCGTCATACACTATACCCAGCTCGTCACACGCTATATCCATCTCGTCACACGCTATACCCAGCTCGTCATACGCTATACCCAGCTCGTCATACGCTATACCCAGCTCGTCATACGCTATACCCAGCTCGTCATACGCTATACCCAGCTCGTCATACGCTATACCCATCTCGTCATACGCTATACCCAGCTCGTCATACGCTATACCCAGCTCGTCATACACTATATCCAGCTCGTCATACACTATACCCATCTCGTCATACACTATACCCAGCTCGTCATACACTTTACCCAGCTCGTCACACACTATACCCATCTCGTCACACGCTATATCCATCTCGTCACACGCTATATCCATCTCGTCATACGCTATATCCAGCTCGTCACACACTATACCCATCTCGTCATACGCTATATCCATCTCGTCATACACTATACCCAGCTCGTCATACGCTATACCCATCTCGTCATACACTATACCCATCTCGTCACACACTTTACCCATCTCGTCACATAGTCAGCTCGTCATACGCTATATCCAGCTCGTCATACGCTATACCCAGCTCGTCATACGCTATACCCAGCTCGTCATACGCTATACCCAGCTCGTCATACGCTATACCCATCTCGTCATACGCTATACCCATCTCGTCATACGCTATACCCATCTCGTCATACGCTATACCCAGCTCGTCATACGCTATACCCATCTCGTCATACGCTATACCCAGCTCGTCATACGCTATACCCAGCTCGTCATACGCTATACCCAGCTCGTCATACGCTATACCCAGCTCGTCACACGCTATACCCAGCTCGTCACACGCTATACCCAGCTCGTCACACGCTATACCCAGCTCGTCACACGCTATACCCAGCTCGTCACACGCTATACCCTGCTCGTCACACGCTATACCCAGCTCGTCACACGCTATACCCAGCTCGTCACACGCTATACCCAGCTCGTCACACGCTATACCCAGCTCGTCACACGCTATACCCAGCTCGTCACACGCTATACCCAGCTCGTCACACGCTATACCCAGCTCGTCACACGCTATACCCAGCTCGTCGTACGCTATACCCAGCTCGTCGTACGCTATACCCATCTCGTCATACGCTATACCCAGCTCGTCACACACTATATCCAGCTCGTCACATAGTCAGCTCGTCATACACTATATCCAGCTCGTCATACACTATATCCAGCTCGTCATAGTCAGCTCGTCATACACTATACCCAGCTCGTCATACACTATACCCAGCTCGTCATACACTATACCCAGCTCGTCATACACTATATCCAGCTCGTCACACACTATACCCAGCTCATCACATAGTCAGCTCGTCATACACTATACCCATCTCGTCACACACTTTACCCATCTCGTCACATAGTCAGCTCGTCATACGCTATACCCAGCTCGTCATACGCTATACCCAGCTCGTCATACGCTATACCCAGCTCGTCATACGCTATACCCAGCTCGTCATACGCTATACCCAGCTCGTCATACGCTATACCCATCTCGTCATACGCTATACCCATCTCGTCATACGCTATACCCAGCTCGTCATACGCTATACCCATCTCGTCATACGCTATACCCATCTCGTCATACGCTATACCCAGCTCGTCATACGCTATACCCAGCTCGTCATACGCTATACCCAGCTCGTCATACGCTATACCCAGCTCGTCACACGCTATACCCAGCTCGTCACACGCTATACCCAGCTCGTCACACGCTATACCCAGCTCGTCACACGCTATACCCAGCTCGTCACACGCTATACCCAGCTCGTCACACGCTATACCCAGCTCGTCACACGCTATACCCAGCTCGTCACACGCTATACCCAGCTCGTCACACGCTATACCCAGCTCGTCACACGCTATACCCAGCTCGTCACACGCTATACCCAGCTCGTCACACGCTATACCCAGCTCGTCACACGCTATACCCATCTCGTCACACGCTATACCCAGCTCGTCACACGCTATACCCAGCTCGTCACACGCTATACCCAGCTCGTCGTACGCTATACCCAGCTCGTCGTACGCTATACCCAGCTCGTCGTACGCTATACCCAGCTCGTCGTACGCTATACCCATCTCGTCATACGCTATACCCAGCTCGTCACACACTATATCCAGCTCGTCACATAGTCAGCTCGTCATACACTATATCCAGCTCGTCATACACTATATCCAGCTCGTCACACACTATATCCAGCTCGTCATAGTCAGCTCGTCATACACTATACCCAGCTCGTCATACACTATACCCAGCTCGTCATACACTATACCCAGCTCGTCATACACTATATCCAGCTCGTCACACACTATACCCAGCTCATCACATAGTCAGCTCGTCATACACTATACCCAGCTCGTCATACACTATACCCAGCTCGTCATACACTATACCCAGCTCGTCATACACTATACCCAGCTCGTCATACACTATATCCAGCTCGTCACACACTATACCCATCTCGTCACACACTATACCCATCTCGTCACACACTATACCCAGCTCGTCACACACTATACCCAGCTCGTCATACACTATACCCAGCTCGTCATACACTATACCCAGCTCGTCATACACTATACCCATCTCGTCACACACTATACCCATCTCGTCACACGCTATACCCAGCTCGTCACACGCTATACCCAGCTCGTCACACACTATATCCAGCTCGTCACATAGTCAGCTCGTCATACACTATATCCAGCTCGTCATACACTATATCCAGCTCGTCATACACTATATCCAGCTCGTCACACACTATACCCAGCTCGTCATACACTATACCCAGCTCGTCATACATTATATCCATCTCGTCATACACTATACCCAGCTCGTCATACACTATACCCATCTCGTCACACACTATACCCATCTCGTCACACACTATACCCATCTCGTCACACGCTATACCCAGCTCGTCACACGCTATACCCAGCTCGTCACACACTATATCCAGCTCGTCACATAGTCAGCTCGTCATACACTATATCCAGCTCGTCATACACTATATCCAGCTCGTCATACACTATATCCAGCTCGTCACACACTATATCCAGCTCGTCATAGTCAGCTCGTCATACATTATATCCATCTCGTCATACACTATACCCAGCTCGTCATACACTATACCCATCTCGTCACACACTATACCCATCTCGTCACACACTATACCCATCTCGTCACACGCTATACCCAGCTCGTCACACGCTATACCCAGCTCGTCACACACTATATCCAGCTCGTCACATAGTCAGCTCGTCATACACTATATCCAGCTCGTCATACACTATATCCAGCTCGTCATACACTATATCCAGCTCGTCATACACTATATCCAGCTCGTCACACACTATATCCAGCTCGTCATAGTCAGCTCGTCATACATTATATCCATCTCGTCATACACTATACCCAGCTCGTCATACACTATACCCAGCTCGTCATACACTATACCCAGCTCGTCACACACTATACCCATCTCGTCACACACTATACCCAGCTCGTCACACACTATACCCAGCTCGTCATACACTATACCCAGCTCGTCATACACTATACCCAGCTCGTCATACACTATACCCATCTCGTCACACGCTATACCCATCTCGTCACACGCTATACCCAGCTCGTCACACGCTATACCCAGCTCGTCACACGCTATACCCATCTCGTCACACGCTATACCCAGCTCGTCACACGCTATACCCAGCTCGTCACACGCTATACCCAGCTCGTCACACGCTATACCCAGCTCGTCACACGCTATACCCAGCTCGTCACACACTATACCCAGCTCGTCATACACTCTACCCAGCTCGTCATACACTATACCCAGCTCGTCATACACTATACCCAGCTCGTCACACGCTATATCCATCTCGTCATACGCTATACCCATCTCGTCACACACTATATCCATCTCGTCATACACTATATCCAGCTCGTCACACACTATATCCATCTCGTCACACACTATACCCAGCTCGTCATACACTCTACCCATCTCGTCATACACTATATATATCGGTATATGTCATATTCAGGAATCCGGAACAGCCTCTCATAAAATGCATTCTAAACTTAAATGCATTTTGTAAATGGCTGCAGGAAGGATTCCCTGGCTGTGAGGAGGATACGAGACGCTAATTGTCATTCCCTAGCAGAATGTCTGGTGAGTGACCGCTGTACAGCTGGCTCCTGTCCTGTGTGAGGTGTCTGTAGTAACAGGGAATGTTTATGTGGAGTGTCATGTAGGTAAAGGAACCCAGGCTTTCCTGTCCATTCCATGGATATGGATAAGGAAATTGAATTAAACCTTTTGGCCTATATTCAGGATTTATTCATGACTTTAAAATCAGGGTTGCCGACCCTCCCAAAATTTCCGGGAGTCTCCCGAAAATCGGGTCCCCCTCCCAACCCTTCCGGATTCAGGGGGGACCCCCGCTGACCCCCGGATCGCGGCATTAAAATGCCGCAATCCTCGGGTCTCAGAGGAGGGGGCGGAGCTAAAATGACACAATTGCGTCATTTTAGCCCCGCCCCCTTAACGGAGATCCCTGAATTCGCTGGTTTACCAGCATGGGGGCGGGGCTTAGTGATGCCACGCTTAAGCCCCGCCCCCTGAGCGGCTACTGAGGAGAATAAGAAAGTCGGCAACCCTGCATTAAATTGGTTGAATTGATCTATGAATGTAAATGTCCCAGGCATGTAGACCTCCTGCACAATGCTGAGTGGGCGGGGAGAACAGGGTGGAATTTCCCCCTGTGGTATACTCTGTGGATTTTGGATAAAAGGCACAAGGTTGGCCTGTAAAGTTGTACATCTACCTGTATCTGAATGCTGTAACATCACCTGTATGCTGGAGAGGGTCCTTTTAAGGACTTATATTTGAGCAATAAACATCCTTTGCCTCAAGGCGACCAACAGGAATACACCAAAACATAGTCCCGTTCTCTGGCTGTACTGGGTAAAGGATCCAGTGTCTCCAAGTTCCGCTCTGCCAGCTACCGAAGCAGACGTCTGGTCCGTGACCAGTGGGGAAGCAACCAACGCCAGACGGGGTGTGTCAGCACCGTGTCGACGCATTCACCCCACAGGTAGTACTCAGGTGCCAGCTTTTGGGCCTGAGGAGGTATCCGTGGTCCCAGGCACCACGTAGTAGGAGTCTGGTGGTGGCAACGATATCCCCGCCCACTGCATAGTGGGTGGAATCAGAAACAGGCGGTTACTGACAGGAACAGAAAATCCCCTATTTGCCAGGTCCTGCGAGACCAGGAACCGCCATCTGTGGACCCGGAGGGCGTAGCCGGCGTCCAGTCACAGCTCCCATAACACAGGAGATGATGTCACACACACACACATGGAAGGACCACGCATGTGGACACAGGTGCTGACTCCCTGGGATGCTAGAGACCTGGATATCACAATTACCTTGGCTGAAGTAGATTGCTGTATACAATGTAGAACAACCATCTTCTGCTCGGATTCATATGATCCAGTAACCTATGACTGACTGCTGAGCTGTTATCACCCCGAGCAACACAAAATAAAACAACATTTCATTTCAGGTTTTTATTTTTATTTTAAGATGGTTGAGTCACACACTCACAATAAATAAAAAAAAATCTATTTAACAATAGTAAAAGCTGTAAGGAGACCTTATACCCTGTGACAACAGACGCTGACACACACACACACACACACAACAGACGCTGACACACACCAATGTTAGTCCTTCACTGACTGCGCAGAACAGACACATCATGTACAGTACATTTATGGCTAAGGACCCCATGTCAGCGTACGTTGCTGATATACAAATGATAACGGACATCTAATGGGACATTACGAGAACGGCTTTCTGCATCGGGTGATGTCACCGACACAACAATGCCGACATTAATCCTCATAAAATAATAATTACTGCTACAATGTTATACTCAGTGATTTTGGCAGATGACCCATTTTTGTATTAATCTACCTCAAAGACAGACAAATCTGCCATAGACCTGTCAGCAAATACAGTGTCGGCGCTGTGCCGACCTGGGCTGCCATCTGCACTATACTATATATATATATATATTTATAAATACATGTGTCAATACGGATAAACCATTTATATCTCAATATCTCAGTTACATCCAACACACGGAATACACAACATGGTGACAATGTAGAAAAACAAATAAAAGTATTCTATTAAGAGACATGAAGAGAGCGTTATACATTGACCTAGACGTGTTCTGACCTACGTAGAATTACAGTACATTTATATACAGTATGGAAGCAATACTCGCTCACTAACAATGCTAGAAATATATATTTATATATATACCCAGAAATCTAATATATAAATATATATATAAATAACTTTAAAATCTATGGGAAGAAATGTTACCCTGTGAATAGGCGCGAAGCTTGGGGCTGAAGCAGGGGGCGTGACCTTGCGGAGAGACCAATGAAAACGGCAGCATCGCCCGCTCTGTGACCGCTGCCCACCGTTTGGGTAAATATATATATATATATATATATATATATATATATGGACAGGCTCAACCTGACATAGAACCGTTAGCTGGTGATTGTAAAGCAGAAGACGGGCCACCTACTACGCGGATACAGCCAATGTAACGTAATCAGTGCTGCTGTTATTATCCGCACAGTAGGTGGTACCAGTCTGCTCAGTGCCGGGGAGACGTCATTAGTGCCACCCTTCTCTCATCGCCGCTCTTATCCCGGGAAAAGCCCTTAATTGCCCCAGAGCGGAAATGGACCACAGGACTGGGCAAATATCACACATAAATGGAATGGCAAAAATTGTACAGACTGTTGGGGAGGAGAGGACGTGTCGGCCCGGGGGGGGGGCAGGCGAGAGTCCTTATACAGGGCACTATCTGTGTGTTATACCCAGCACAGTACAAGATCTCTCCTCTCTCCGCCACGGGGCAATGTCAGACATATCAGTGTCTCTGCATCCGACGAGGTCACTACCACCACCCCTGCTGCGACAGATTCTACAGTACATATACAGAGTCCATGAATCTCCGACTGGTGTAGGCTTCAGCTCACACTACGTCCATAATAATGTGATATAAAAGGAAATCACACACGCATACAAGTACACATATAAAATAACTCAAGCTTTCACCCTTCATCTCTCCACATCCGGGTAATAACCTGCG
Organism: Crinia signifera; assembly: GCF_055691185.1. Taxonomy (NCBI): domain Eukaryota; kingdom Metazoa; phylum Chordata; class Amphibia; order Anura; family Myobatrachidae; genus Crinia; species Crinia signifera. The sequence goes on from NC_139226.1 coordinate 1,779,218, forward strand.
AGGAATACTACATACCAAGGCCTACCCTGTGGTTATTCAGTAAGGTTTGAAATGCAGCGAGCAGTATTGTTTGAGAGTAGTTTGTTGCCTAGCGATGCCTCCTTAGATGGTGGCAACAGAGACTAGACTGAGCCGCTCCGCCCCCTCACTGTCCTCATCCCCAGTCCCTCTGCACCGCCATTTAACCCAGGCAAAGAAGGAGAGGGAAGCGACCAGAGGTAGGTATCGGAGGTGACGGCTTAGACTTGGGAGTCTCCCAGGCTGTGGAACTCTTCTGGAGATGACTGCTTGTCCAGATTGGACGATTCCCCACCCTGCCGGAAGTCAGAGGCGATCTCATCGAAGGTTCGGCCCTTGGTCTCTGGCACTTTGAAGAAGGTGAAGATGAAGAATATGATGAGCAGCACAGTGAAGATGACGAAGACGTACGGACCACATAATTTCTGCAGAGCAAAGAAGATACGTGGTGAGTAAGCCGAGGGGGTGGATGGAAGAGAGACTGGCCGCTCATTGTAGAGACATCCACTGGAACGCACTTACCTCTACATACTGGAAGCCCATGCCCACAATGAAGTTGGATGTCCAATTGGAAAGACCGGCCACAGCGATGGCTGCAGGCCGTGGGCCCTGACTGAAGAGTTCGGCCACGATGAACCACGGGATAGGTCCTGGTCCGACTTCAAAGAATGCCACAAAGCCAAAAATGGCCACGATGCTGAGGTAGGACATCTCTGGCACGCGGTACTGTTGGGCGCAGATGAGACAAGTGAACCAATGTGTAATATTATTTTATGGTGGACACTGGCTGGAGCAGGTGGCTATGTATGTTTGGGTGGCCTGGTTACCGCCAGATACGGCACTCTCTGGGGGTACAGCAGGTGGGAAGAGGTTGTCCTGACACAGCTGGCACCTATGACACTCACCAGTAACGTGAGCGCGATGGTCATCAAGATGGCACATCCGGCCATGCCACCCAGCCCAATCAGATGCAGCGTGCGGCGTCCAGCTCGTTCAACCACAAAAAGCTGCAAGAAGAGCACAGCTTATTATTACCGATTCCAACATACGTTCCGCTGAGGCCACAGCACTGTGCGAAATGCACTCAACATCTGGACATGCGCATAGAAAGTCAGGCAATGGCGGGTCATAATGCGCAAACACCAACTCCCAACCCAGAGTGGATGAAGGGACAATGTACTCACCGATACAACTGTAAATGCAGTGTTCACAATGCCAGCTCCAATGGTGGCATAGATCGGCTGCTCCACCTTGGCGGACTCAAAGATCTTGGTAGAGTAGTAGAAGACCTGGAACGGGCACGGAGAAGATGGTATTTAGAGATAGGAACTATGTTCTATAAAGGGATTAATATCCCAGAATTGGCTGAAAACCTGAACACAGAGAGTAACACGAGGCGCCCGGCGCCATCCTTACCGCATTGATACCAGACAGCTGCTGGGAGAGCTGCAGGACGATGGCGATGAAGATGGGCTGGCGATACAATGGCGACCGGAACAGCTCTAGGATGGTGACCTTCTTCTCCCGCATCATCTGCCGGCTCTCCTCCTTCATTTCCTGCAGGTCAGCGGTGACGTCTGTGGTGCCGCGCAGCTTCTTCAACACTGATAGCGATACAAGGTACCAGCGTCAATGGCAACACTGTGGCATGGCGCTCTAATACCAGTATATGGGTGTAATAAGGGGGCAGCAGAGTCAGGTGGCATCTCAGGACAGGTGTAATATGTAGGAAGCCATTAAACACACACAGGTGACATTGCCCATAGCAACCAATCAGATTGTGTCTGTCATTTTCTAGGATGCAATAGAGAAGTGATCTGACGTAATATTCACACAGAGACAGAGGGGGTGCAAATGCACTGTGCCATCATTACATGACAATATAACCTATCATAGAGGTTGTTGGTATATCATTGGCCAGTGATATCGGCCTGCCCACCAATTGTCTGGGTCACCTCTTGTCAAGCAGGTCCCTAACACTATAGGGTCACCATCTGGGGCACAAGTGACCCTGAAACCTGATCCAGCCAAGGATCCCCCCCCCCCCCAGGGCATCACACTAAAGAATAGTGCTAAAGTCATAAGTATGAGGGTCCCCACTATGTGTTCAGAGGTCGACAGTGTGAAAACCTCTACATTAAAAAAACAGGGCACACAAACGCTGGGCGTGGCACGTGGCAACACTCAATACAGCAGAGTGTTGGATGCAGGGTGATAAGAAACTCACCGACCTTCTACGGAGGACAGGCGGACATATAGCCCATAGCAAACACTCATTATGCAGACTGTACTAGATAAGAGTGCTAGAAGCTGGATTGGTTGCTAATGGTAACACCACCACTTCAGCATCTGCCTGAGTACTGCATTCATGACAATGGAACAGGGAGTTCTTAGTAAATAGGCCCCAATGTCCTATCACGCAGTCAGGGGAAGCAGATGGCCTTAATGTCCTACCACAGAGTCAGGGAAAGGCCACGGCCCCAATGTCCTAACACGCAGTCAGGGGAAGCAGATGGCCTTAATGTCCTACCACAAAGTCAGGGGAAGGCCATGGCCCCAATGTCCTACCACAGAGTCAGGGGAAGGCCACAGCCCCAGTCAGGGGAAGGCCACGGCCACAATATCCTACCACGGAGTAAGGGAAAGACCACGGCCCCAATGTCCTACCACACAGTCAGGGAAAGGCCACGGCCCCAATGTCCCACCACGCAGTCAGGGGAAGGCCATAGCCCCAGTCAGGGGAAGGCCACAGCCCCAGTCAGGGGAAGGCCACGGCCCCAGGCAGGGAAATGCCCTACTATACAGTCATTTAAAGGCCACAGCCCCAATGTCCTACCACGTAGTCAGAGAAAGGCCACGGCCCCAATGTCCTACCACACAATCAGGGACAGCCACTGCCCCAATGTCCTACCACACAGTCAGGGAAAGGCTGTGGCCCCAATGCCCTACCACACAATCAGGGACAGCCACTGTGTCCTACAACACAGGCAAAGGCCACGGCCCCAATGTCCTACCACACAGTCATGGAAAGGCCATGGCCCCAATGTCCTACCACACAGTCATAAAAAAGCCATGGTCCCAATGTCCTACCACACAGACAAGGAGAGGCCACGGCCCCAATGTACTACCACACAGTCAGGTTAAGGCCACTGTGTCCTACCACACAGGGAAAGGCCACGGCCCCAGTGTCCTACCACACAGTCATGAAAAGGCCACGGCCCCAGTCAGGGAGGGGCTACAGCCCTAATGTCAAGGAAAGGCCATGGCCCCAATGTCCTACCACATAGTCAGGGAGAGGCCACGGTCCCAATGTCCTACCACACAGTCATAGACAGCCACTGTGTCCTACCACACAGTCAGGAAAAGGCCACGGTCCCAATGTCCTACCACATAGTCAGAGAAAGGCCACGGCCCCAATGTCCTACCATGCAGTCAGGGAAATGCCACGACCCCAATGTCCTAGTACACAGTCATGGAAAGGCCACGGCCCCAATGGCCTACAATCACAGTCAGGGAAATGCCACGACCCCAATGGCCTACCACACAGTCAGGGAAAGGCCACGGCTCCAATGGACTACCACACAGTCAGGGAAAGGCCACAGCCCCAATGTCCTACCACACAGTCAGGGAAAGGCCATGGCCCCAATGTCCTACTACGCAGTCAGGAAAAGGCCACAGCCCCAATTTCCTACCACACAGTCAGGGAAATTTCCAATTTCCTACCACACAGTAAGGGAAAGGCCCCGGCCCCAATTTCCTACCACACAGTCAGGGAAAGACCACTGCCCCATGTCCTACCACACAGTCATGGAGAGCCACTGTGTCCTACTACGCAGTCAGGGAAAGGCTATGGCCCCAATGTCCTAGAATGCAGTCAGGGAAAGGCTATGGCCCCAATGTCCTACCACGCAGTCAGGGAAAGGCTATGGCCCCAATGTCCTACTACGCAGTCAGGGAACGGCCAAAGCCCCAATGTCCTACCACACTGTCAGGGAGAGGCCACAGTCCCAATGTCCCACCACACAGTCAGGGAAAGGCCATGGCCCCAATGTCCTACTACGCAGTCAGGAAAAGGCCACAGCCCCAATTTCCTACCACACAGTCAGGGAAATTTCCAATTTCCTACCACACAGTCAGGGAAAGGCCCCGGCCCCTACCATACAGTCAGGGAGAGGCCACGGTTCCAATTTCCTGCCACATAGTCAGGGAAAGGCCATGGCCCCAATGGCCTACTACATAGTCAGGGAAAGGCCACGGCCCCAATGTCCTACCACACAGTCAGGCAAAGGCCACGGCCCCAATGGCCTACCACACAGTCAGGGAAAGGCCTAGTCTCCTACCATACAGTCAGGGAGAGGCTCCGGCCCCTACCACACAGTCAGGGAAAGGCCCCGGTCACTACCATGCAGTCAGGGAGAGGCCACAGTTCCAATGTCCTACCACATAGTCAGAGAAAGGCCATGGCCCCAATGTCCTACCACACTGTCAGGGGGAGGCCACGCCCCCTACCATACAGTCAGGGAGAGGCCACGGCTCCAATGTCCTACCATGCAGTCATGGAGAGGCCACAGTCCCAATGTCCTACCACACTTTCAGGGAGAGTCCACACCCCCTACCATACAGTCATGGAGAGGCCACAGTCCCAATGTCCTACCACAGTGTCAGGGAAAAGCCACGGCCCCAATGTCCTTCCACGCAGTCAGGGAAAGGCCCCTATTTCCTGCCATGCAGTGAGGCGTGCACTCACCGCTTTTGGCTTTGTCTTCCTCATTGCGGTTGATCAGCAGGAAACGTGGGCTCTCGGGGCAGAAAGGCAACACAGCAGATTGAAGGATGGCGGGGACAAAGATGCAGCCTAGGAGAAGAGGCCACAGATCGGCATTGCCCATGATTTGCTCCAGGCCAAAGATCTGTGGAGACAGGGTGGGGGGGGGGGTACATTTAGCCGGCTGTGGAAGGGAGGACCCTGCAGATTGTGTCCTGCCCTGTTGTATTTTCACTTACCTGGGCTATGAGTATTCCAACTACGACTCCCAGCTGGTGCAGGGTCCCCAGGGCCCCTCGGAGGGATGTCGGTGCCACTTCCCCGACATACATGGGGACAAACCCAGTGGTAAGGCCACAGTAGAGTCCGATCACAAACCGGCCAATAATCAGCATCTCAAAGGAGTAAGCCATCTTGGAGAATCCCATAAATATGGCAGCAATAAATGCCAGGATGTTGGCCATCAACATAGAATTCCGCCTGTAGGAGGGAGAAGAGCATATGGAAGAATCATTGTCTTGCCCATCAGCTTTCATGCATGGTCACCATGATAATGATTACAGGAGAGCAGAGAAAATAGAATGGGACATCACGGTGGGTTTGTTTTTATGATAGTTCCACCGGAGCTGGGACCCGGGGACCCTTTCATGAAGTGGTCATTTTTTGGTAATAATATTGGGAGGATGATAATATGGTATCAGAACCAGGCCTGAGCCCACCTTCCTCCTCCTAAGGCGCAAAGACCACTCACTCGGTGACCTCCAATAATGGATCCAGCATCAGGTGCCCCATCAGGAAGACTGGAGGACAGAAGGTGGAATCCTGGTGCCAACTAACAATTCCCCAAATCTTCCACCTGTGAATGTGATGACCGGAGCAGAATGGACCCACCTGCCGAAGCGGTTCACAAACAGCCCCACGGAGAAGGAGCCCATCATGCCTCCGACTGAGAAGATGGCCACTGACAGGGACCAGAGGGAAGTCAGGGTGGCACCTGGGATGTAAAATCCATAGCGGCTGATCCAGGTTTCATTGTAAAAGTTCTCAATGACCTACAACAAAGAACGGGACAACATGAGCGATATGGAGAAGGGTGCAGCAGGCAGGAGTATAGTATACAGTACACAGGGTAACACCATAGTGATGCCTATCGCTGTAATGCCAGCAGATAACCAGGAGGTGTCACTGTCAGACAATATCCCATGATCTGTGCAGCTGATGTAAGAGGTGTCACTGGGGGTGAGTGAGCCGAGCTGCCGGCCAGCCAGAAATTCCAGTTCTGTACACAATCCGGACTGAGGAGGGTGTGTAGGAGGCGAGCCGTCTGATTGGCCGACAGTTCTGCTGTCTCACTAACCTTTCTGTGCCCAAAATACACGGTGTCACCCTGAGAGGAGACGACAGGACGCTTCCCATGTGACCTTCACAGTGGGCAATGTGTCCTTACCCAAGGTGACCTTACTGTCAGATCTACAGAACATACATACATAGAATATATGGTACTCTTTACTTAGTGCGGCGCCCGTCGCGGGCATCGCGGGTACATTAATGTATGGCCGCGACGCGATGCCCGCGATTTGCCATTGAAATCAATGTAAAACATAAAAATCGTGTCGGTCGCGTCGCGGCCGGCCATAAACGTACCCGCGATGCCCGCGACGCGATGCTCACGATTTCCCATAGGGAACAATGTTAAAAGTCGCGATGGACCCGATTTTAGTGTTAAATGGCTCAATCAACCCGATTTGGCCATAGGAATCAATGTTAAATGGGCCACAGAGCCCATTAACCCTTAATTGTCCCCCCAATTTTTTAACGCCACCCCACGATCCACGCCAACCCGAAGCGTGGCGGTACGCGTCCTCCGACCTTTTCATGCCCTACTATCCACGTCGGCGTGGTGTGAGAATATAATAGTGTGGCGAGCGCAGCGAGCCACCGAGCCCGAAGCGTGGCGAGCCCCGCGAGGGGACGCGGATACCTTCACAGGTAGACGCGTCCCCTCGCGGGCTTCACAGGTGTCCGTGGCGACCCGGACACCTGTGAAGCCCGCGAGGGGACGCGTCTACCTGTGAAGGTATCCGCGTCCCCTCGCGGGGCTCGCTGCGCTCGCCACGCTTCGGGCTCGGTGGCTCGCTGCGCTCGCCACACTATTATATTCTCACACCACGCCGACGTGGATAGTAGGGCATGAAAAGGTCGGAGGACGCGTACCGCCGCCCCTCGCGGGCTCGCTGCGCTCGCCACGCTTCGGGTTGGCGTGGATCGTGGGGTGGCGTTAAAATTTTTTGGGGACATTTAAGGGTTAATTGGGCCTAATTCAGGGTTAATATGGCCAAATCGGGTCAATTGAGCCATTTAACAGTGAAATCGCGGTCAATCAGCCTTTTTTAACATTGTTCCCTATGGGAAAATCGCGGTCATCGCGACCATCCAATTTTACCCGCGATGCCCGCGATTACCGCGATCACCGCGATTTTTACCCGCGATGACCACGATTTTGATCGGTGGCGCCGTGCTAAGTAAAGAGTACCGAATATATATATATATATAATTCTATCTCATTGGGATGGGCAACCTCACGTAACCTACACGCTCCCCCTGGCCATTTCTCATCCTACCCCTCCAGGGTCAGCTGAAAGTGCCCCCCTTATCTAGCTGTTGGCCCTTGTGTCACCCATGCCTACAATGGGGGTGTCCCTGGTGAGGGTACATCAGCGCCTTAGTTCTCCCTCCACTCAGGAGTTAATTCTGGAGTGACTCAGCAGCCGCCTCACCCTGAGCAACAGCCGGTTATTGGCACAACCATGGTATTGTGTGATGGCTGGCAGCAGGCCCGGCGCACATGTATAATGTCTACACAGGAGAGCGGGATACCAGAACTGGGGCCGACATGCCAGAATCTCTGCAGAAATCTGATTTATATAATACGGTCTGAATGTGGGGCTATAATGCTGACTGCGGGTTACACTGTACAGCAACCTCTAATACATAGCTATCAACGAGTCCTTACTGCGGGTTACGCTGTACAGCAACCTCTACTACATAGTTATCACCAAGTCCTGACGGTGGGTTACACTGTACAGCAACCTCTACTACATAGTTATTACTGAGTCCTGACTGCGGGTTACACTGTACAGCAACCACTAATACATAGCTATCAACGAGTCCTTACTGCGGGTTACACTGTACGGCAACCGCTAATACATAGTTATCACCAAGTCCTGATGGTGGGTTACACTGTACAGCAACCTCTACTACATAGTTATTACTGAGTCCTGACGGTGGGTTACACTGTACAGCAACCGCTAATACATAGTTATCAACGAGTCCTTACTGCGGGTTACACTGTACAGCAACCACTAATACATACTTATTACTGAGTACTGACTGCGGGTTACACTGTACAGCAACCACTAATACATACTTATTACTGAGTCCTGACTGCGGGTTACACTGTACAGCAACCACTAATACATAGCTATCAACGAGTCCTTACTGCGGGTTACACTATACAGCAACCTCTACTACATAGTTATCACCGAGTCCTGACGGTGGGTTACACTGTACGGCAACCGCTAATACATAGTTATCACAGAGTCCTGACTGCGGGTTACACTGTACAGCAACTGCTAATAGATAGCTATCAATGAGTCCTGACTGCGGGTTACGCTGTACAGCAACCTCTAATACATAGTTATCAGTAAATTAAGGTTTTCCTAAAATACAGAATATGAAGGTGCGATCAGACACAGTGAGGCTCAGGGGGTGGGAAGGTTCCCTTGCAGTAAATTATATTATAGGACCAGAGCTCTGTAATACACCCCCCCCCCCCTCCTCCCTCCTCCCCCACATACTGATAGCAAGCTGGGACCTGCTCCTACATGAGAGTAACACAGGCCACACAACACCAGCAACACCAGGTACAAAGGCCACACCGAGCGTAACACCAGAAGCACCAGGTACACAGGCCGCACCGGGCACAACACCGGCAGCAGCAGGTACACAGGCCGCACCGGGCACAACACCGGCAGCAGCAGGTACACAGGCCGCACCGAGCACAACACCGGCAGCAACAGGTACACAGGCTGCACCGAGCACAACACCGGCAGCAGCAGGTACACAGGCCGCACCGAGCTCAACACCAGAAGCACCAGGTACACAGGCCACACAACACCAGCAGTACCAGGTACACAGGCCGCACCGAGTGTAACACCGGCAGCAGCAGGTACACAGGCCGCACCGAGCGTAACACCAGAAGCACCAGGTACACAGGCCACGCAACACCGGCAGTACCAGGTACACAGGCCGCACCGAGTGTAACACCGGCAGCAGCAGGTACACAGGCCGCACCGAGCGTAACACCAGAAGCACCAGGTACACAGGCTACACAACACCGGCAGTACCAGGTACACAGGCCGCACCGAGTGTAACACTGGCAGCAGCAGGTACACAGGCCGCACAGAGTATAACACCGGCAGCACCAGGTACACAGGCCGCACCGAGCACAGCATCAGCAGTAGCAGGTACATAGGCCGCACCCTGCGTAACACCGGTAGTACCAGGTACACAGGCCGCACCGAGTGTAACACCGGCAGCAGCAGGTACACAGGCCGCACCGTGTATAACACCGGCAGCACTAGGTACACAGGCCGCACCGAGCACAGCATCAGCAGTAGCAGGTACGTAGGCCGCACCGTGCGTAACACCGGCAGCACCAGGTACACAGGCCGCACCGAGGACAACACTGTCAGCACCAGATACACAGGCCGCACCGAGTGTAACACTGGAAGCAGCAGGTGCACAGGCTGCACCCAACACTGGCAGCAGGTACACAGGCCGCACCGAGCATAACACCGGCAGCACCAGATACACAGGCCGCACCAAGCATAACACCGGCAGCAGCAGGTACACACACCGCACTGAGCACAACACCGGCAGCAGGTACACAGGTCAACTCCGGCAGCAGCAGGTACACAGGCCACACCGAGCGTAACACCGGCAGCAGCAGGTACACAGGCCACACCGAGCGTAACACCGGCAGCACCAGGTACACAGGCCGCACCGAGCGTAACACCGGCAGCACCAGGTACACAGGCCGCACCGAGCGTAACACCGGCAGCACCAGGTACACAGGCCGCACCGAGCGTAACACCGGCAGCACCAGGTACACAGGCCGCACCGAGCGTAACACCGGCAGCACCAGGTACACAGGCCGCACCGAGCGTAACACCGGCAGCACCAGGTACACAGGCCGCACCGAGCGTAACACCGGCAGCACCAGGTTCACAGGCCGCACCGAGCGTAACACCGGCAGCACCAGGTACACAGGCCGCACCGAGCATAACACCGGCAGCACCAGGTACACAGGCCGCACCAAGCGTAACACCGGCAGCACCAGGTACACAGGCCGCACCCTGCGTAACACCGGCAGTACCAGGTACACAGGCCGCACCGAGTGTAACACCGGCAGCACCGTGTATAACACCGGCAGCACTAGGTACACAGGCCGCACCGAGCACAGCATCAGCAGTAGCAGGTACGTAGGCCGCACCGTGCGTAACACCGGCAGCACCAGGTACACAGGCTACACAACACCGGCAGTACCAGGTACACAGGCCGCACCGAGTGTAACACCGGCAGCAGCAGGTACACAGGCTGCACCGAGCGTAACACCAGAAGCACCAGGTACACAGGCCACGCAACACCGGCAGTACCAGGTACACAGGCCGCACCGAGTGTAACACCGGCAGCAGCAGGTACACAGGCCGCACCGAGCGTAACACCAGAAGCACCAGGTACACAGGCTACACAACACCGGCAGTACCAGGTACACAGGCCGCACCGAGTGTAACATTGGCAGCAGCAGGTACACAGGCCGCACAGAGTAGAACACCGGCAGCACCAGGTACACAGGCCGCACCGAGCACAGCATCAGCAGGTACATAGGCCGCACCCTGCGTAACACCGGCAGTACCAGGTACACAGGCCGCACCGAGTGTAACACCGGCAGCAGCAGGTACACAGGCCGCACCGAGCACAGCATCAGCAGTAGCAGGTATGTAGGCCGGACCGTGCGTAACACCGGCAGCACCAGGTACACAGGCCGCACCGAGGACAACACTGTCAGCACCAGATACACAGGCCGCACCGAGTGTAACACTGGAAGCAGTAGGTACACAGGCCGCACCGAGCGGAACACCGGCAGCACCAGGTACACAGGCCGCACCGAGCACAACACCGGCAGCACCAGGTACACAGGCCGCACCGAGCGTAACGGTCTAGCTTCTCACACTAGGGAGGGTCACTCTCTATAGTGTTAAAGCAAGGAGAGAAAGAAGTGATGGAGTGTTAATATCACTTAAAATGATGAATTATTTACAATTAGTTTAAATCCGAAAATATTCTTTAATAAATCAAAAATCACAACAAAACACAATTACCACAATAAAAGCATTCCAATATACGCGAGTGCACTTCAGACATGAAAATTAGGTGATCAACAAAGGCAGGACATTGGACTAAAGAATCCTAGAAATACTTGGATGGGGTCCCGCTTGTGCTCCTTTTGGTTTTCAGTCGGAAGAGGCCCCCATACTGTATGTTTATTAAAGCCAAAGAAGATCCGTGTGGGTATCCATGAATCTGACCTGGATTATTTGCCGCTGGAGAGTAAGAGGTCCCAAATAAGGGACAGAACTCACTGTTTGGGCGCAAAAGGCAGTCCGAATAATAAGCAGGTGGTGGAATCCCAATGGTGGCAAGATTTGACTGCTTGGGGGGAAGGGGGGGGGGGGGGGTTGTGGTATAGGAGCTGGTTCAATAAGTCCATTCAAGAGATCAATGTCCACAGTCCAATATATATCTGAACAGGTTCCTGACGTGGAACCTTTTCAGATTTACACTAATTGTAATACACAACTGATCATATTAGGTGACATTGGCGCTGCGTCTCTTCTCCTCCCTGACATACTGACAGAAGTTGGCAAGTGTGGGGTACACCATCACATCACAGGCCCTTACCTTCTGAGGGGCATTGATCACTCCCGTGTTGTAGCCGAATTGTAGGGATCCAAGGACAGCAACTCCCACCGCCACCATTAACTGCACCGTAACCTGTGGGAGAGACAGAGACACGTGTGAGACCCGAACTCTGCTTAGCTGGGTCACCGGAGCCCCATGTAACTGTAACCCCCATAGAGTATATTATTACTATTATTACCAGTTATTATATAGCGCACACATATTCCGCAGTGCTGTACAGAGACTATTATTACCAGTTATTATATAGCGCACACATATTCCACAGCGCTGTACAGAGACTATTATTACCAGTTATTATATAGCGCACACACATATTCCACAGCGCTGTACAGAGACTATTATTACCAGTTATTATATAGCGCACACATATACCGCAGCGCTGTACAGAGACTATTATTACCAGTTATTATATAGCGCACACATATTCCGCAGCGCTGTACAGAGACTATTATTACCAGTTATTATATAGCGCACACATATACCGCAGCGCTGTACAGAGACTATTATTACCAGTTATTATATAGCGCACACATATTCCGCAGCGCTGTACAGAGACTATTATTACCGGTTATTATATAGCGCACACATATTCCGCAGCGCTGTACAGAGATTATTACTACCGGTTATTATATAGCGCACACATATTCCGCAGCGCTGTACAGAGACTATTATTACCAGTTATTATATAGCGCACACATATTCCGCAGCGCTGTACAGAGACTATTATTACCAGTTATTATATAGCGCACACATATTCCGCAGCGCTGTACAGAGATTATTACTACCGGTTATTATATAGCGCACACATATTCCGCAGTGCTGTACAGAGACTATTATTACCAGTTATTATATAGCGCACACATATACCGCAGCGCTGTACAGAGACTATTATTACCAGTTATTATATAGCGCACACATATTCCGCAGCGCTGTACAGAGACTATTATTACCGGTTATTATACAGCGCACACATATTCCGCAGCGCTGTACAGAGATTATTACTACCGGTTATTATATAGCGCACACATATTCCGCAGCGCTGTACAGAGACTATTATTACCAGTTATTATATAGCGCACACATATTCCGCAGCGCTGTACAGAGACTATTATTACCAGTTATTATATAGCGCACACATATTCCGCAGCGCTGTACAGAGATTATTACTACCGGTTATTATATAGCGCACACATATTCCGCAGTGCTGTACAGAGACTATTATTACCAGTTATTATATAGCGCACACATATTCCACAGTGCTGTACAGAGAATATTATTACCAGTTATTATATAGCGCACACATATTCCGCAGCGCTGTACAGAGATTATTATTACCAGTTATTATATAGCGCACACATATTCCGCAGCGCTGTACAGAGACTATTATTACCAGTTATTATATAGCGCACACATATTCCGCAGCGCTGTACAGAGACTATTATTACCAGTTATTATATAGCGCACACATATTCCGCAGCGCTGTACAGAGATTATTATTACCAGTTATTATATAGCGCACACATATTCCGCAGCGCTGTACAGAGATTATTATTACCAGTTATTATATATTGCACACATATTCCGCAGCGCTGTACAGGCACTATTATTACCAGTTATTATATAGCGCACACATATTCCACAGCACTGTACAGTGAATATTATTACCAGTTATTATATAACGCACACATATTCCGCAGCGCTGTACTGAGAATATTATTACCAGTTATTATATAACACACATATTCCGCAGCGCTGTAGAGAGAATATTATTACGTTATTATATAACGCATACATATTCCACAGCGCTGTACAGAGACTATTATTACCAGTTATTATATAGCGCACACATATTCCACAGCGCTGTACAGAGACTATTATTACCAGTAATTATATAGCGCACACATATTCCACAGCGCTGTACAGAGACTATTATTACCAGTTATTCTATAGCACACACATATTATGCAGCGCTGTACAGAGAATATTATTACCAGTTATTATATAACGCACACATATTCCGCAGCGCTGTACAGAGACTATTATTACCAGTTATTTATATAGCGCACACATTCCGCAGCACTGTACAGAGAATATTATTACCAGTTATTATATATAGCGCACACATATTCCGCAGCGCTGTACAGAGACTATTATTACCAGTTATTTATATAGCGCACACATATTCTGCAGCACTGTACAGAGAATATTATTACCAGTTATTATATATAGCGCACACATATTCCGCAGCGCTGTACAGAGAATATTATTACCAGTTATTATATAGCGCACACATATTCCGCAGCACTGTACAGAGAATATTATTACCAGTTATTATATATAGCGCACACATTCCGCAGCACTGTACAGAGAATATTATTACCAGTTATTATATAGCGCACACATATTCTGCAGCACTGTACAGAGAATATTATTACCAGTTATTATATAGCGCACACATATTCCGCAGCGCTGTACAGAGAATATTATTACCAGTTATTTATATAGCGCACACATATTCCGCAGCGCTGTACAGAGGATATTATTACCAGTTATTTATATAGCGCACACATCTTCCGCAGCGCTGTACAGAGACTATTATTACCAGTTATTATATAGCGCACACATATTCCGCAGCGCTGTACAGAGAATATTATTACCAGTTATTTATACAGCGCACACATATTCCGCAGCGCTGTGCAGAGAATATTATTACCAGTTATTATATAACGCACACATATACCGCAGCGCTGTCCAGAGACTATTATTACCAGTTATTATATATAGCGCACACATATTCTGCAGCACTGTACAGAGAATATTATTACCAGTTATTATATATAGCGCACACATATTCCGCAGCGCTGTACAGAGAATATTATTACCAGTTATTATATAGCGCACACATATTCCGCAGCACTGTACAGAGAATATTATTACCAGTTATTATATATAGCGCACACATTCCGCAGCACTGTACAGAGAATATTATTACCAGTTATTATATAGCGCACACATATTCTGCAGCACTGTACAGAGAATATTATTACCAGTTATTATATAGCGCACACATATTCCGCAGCGCTGTACAGAGAATATTATTACCAGTTATTTATATAGCGCACACATATTCCGCAGCGCTGTACAGAGGATATTATTACCAGTTATTTATATAGCGCACACATCTTCCGCAGCGCTGTACAGAGACTATTATTACCAGTTATTATATAGCGCACACATATTCCGCAGCGCTGTACAGAGAATATTATTACCAGTTATTTATACAGCGCACACATATTCCGCAGTGCTGTACAGAGAATATTATTACCAGTTATGTATGCAGTGGCGTAACAACAGCACCGTAGACACCGCGGTAGTGGGTAGGCGCTGTGTAAGTGCGGGTGCCGGGGGCTATTGTAACACCGCTGCCGCATCTGTGCTGCGGCCACTACCCGCAGATTTACTTGTCTGCACTGTGGTCCCGGCTTCTGCTGCTATGAAAACGGACCATCACAACATGTCTGCCCCAATACAGCAGACAGTTTCTGAGGATGCTAGAGGAGGTGGCGGCCTTCTCTAGCATCCTCAAACACTGTCTGCTGTATGGGGGCGTGGCCTATACTCACGGCATATCCGCTAGGCCACGCCCCCGTTTTGAGGCTATGGGTATAGGAGCCCCTAGCCATGCCCCTAGCTGCGGGAATAGACGCTGTGCGCATGTGCACAGTGTTTATTCACCGCTGCTCACCAGCCGAAAGGGGGGACTCCCAACAGCCCCCCCTCGCCACAGGACACTGCTGGCCGTGGGAGGGACGCGGGAATGTGTCCCCGAAAACCGGAACATTCCCGTGGTTTTTGGGACTGTTGGGAGGTATGGTATATTATCCACCATCAGACCTGGGCCTGTGTAATTAGTACTCCCCCACCTCCCACCCCACCCCCCACTGTTTTTTGAGCCGACATGTGCCGACAGGCGGTATTTCATGCCCCATGACCAACCCTCCACTAGGGCAATAGTGTGCTGAGCGTAGCAAGCCACCGTGCCCAAAGCATTGCACATTAACCAGTGTCCATAGGGAGTGTACATAGGGAGTAGCGCAGTAGAGGGGGGGTGCAGCCTCGACCGGATACTGCAGGATACAGGGAAGCAGGATACAGGGAAGCAGTCTGCCTGCAGTATATAGGATAGATCGGGGGAGGGCAGGGCAGCCGAGAGGCAAGCCGGGCCCTGGTTAAAAATGCTGGGGGCTTGGCCTAATCATGGGAGGCGTGGCCACCTCCCGCGATAAGGCCACGAATCCAAAATGATTAGTGGGGTGAAAAAAACACTTGAGGGGGGGGGGGGGGAGAGGTGTTATTCCCCCCCCCCCCCCCCCAAACACACACACACACACACCTCAGCAGCAGCAGCACACACCTACAGCATATTCTGTACGGACAGCAGGCTCAGCATGACCTCTCACACTGTCAGTGAGCCTGCTGTCAAGTGTGGCGGCTCTCACTCAGACATTCCCAATAACTAGGAACCTGCTGTGCTCGTGTCATCGCCCAGCCACAATAGCAGCACCCCCTGCTCCTATGGTAACTACGCCCTAGTGCCACGCTATTGCCCCACCAGCCACAATAGCAGCACCCCCTGCACCTATGGTAACTACACCCTAGTGTCACGCTATTGCCCCACCAGCCACAATAGCAGCACCCCCTGCACCTATGGTAACTACGCCCTAGTGCCACGCTATCACCCCACCAGCCACTATAGCAGCACCCCTTGCACCTATGGTAACTACGCCCTAGTGCCACACTATCACCCCACCAGCCACAATAGCAGCACCCCCTGCACCCATGGTAACTACACCCTAGTGCCACACTATCACCCCACCGGCTCCTATAGCAGCACCCCCTGCACCTATGGTAACTACACCCTAGTGCCACACTATCACCCCACCGGCTCCTATAGCAGCACCCCCTGCTCCTATGGTAACTACGCCCTAGTGCCATGCTATCACCCCACCAGCTACAATAGCAACACCCCCTGCTCCTATGGTAACTACGCCCTAGTGCCATGCTATCACCCCACCAGCCACAATAGCAGCACCCCCTGCTCCTATGGTAACTACGCCCTAGTGCCATGCTATCACCCCACCAGCTACAATAGCAGCACCCCCTGCTCCTATGGTAACTACGCCCTAGTGCCACGCTATCACCCCACCAGCCACAATAGCAGCACCCCCTGCACCCATGGTAACTACGCAATAGTGCCACGCTACCGCCCCACCAGCCATAATAGCAGCACCCCCTGCACCCATGGTAACTATGCCCTAGTGCCACGCTATCGCCCCACCAGCCACAATAGCAGCACCCCCTGCACCTATAGTAACTATGCCCTAGTGCCACGCTATCGCCCCACCAGCCACAATAGCAGCACCCCCTGCACCCATGGTAACTACGCCCTAGTGCCACGCTATCACCCCACCGGCTCCTATAGCAGCACCACCTGCACCTATAGTAACTACGAACTAGTGCCACACTATCACCCCACCAGCTACAATAGCAGCACCCCCTGCTCCTATGGTAACTACGCCCTAGTGCCATGCTATCACCCCACCAGCTACAATAGCAGCACCCCCTGCTCCTATGGTAACTACGCCCTAGTGCCATGCTATCACCCCACCAGCCACAATAGCAGCACCCCCTGCACCCATGGTAACTATGCCCTAGTGCCACACTATCACCCCACCGGCTCCTATAGCAGCACCCCCTGCTCCTATGGTAACTACGCCCTAGTGCCACGCTATCACCCCACCGGCTCCTATAGCAGCACCCCCTGCACCCATGGTAACTATGCCCTAGTGCCACGCTATCGCCCCACCAGCCACAATAGCAGCACCACCTGCTCCTATGGTAACTACGCCCTAGTGCCACGCTATCGCCCCACCAGCCACAATAGCAGCACCCCCTGCACCCATGGTAACTATGCCCTAGTGCCACACTATCACCCCACCAGCCACAATAGCAGCACCACCTGCTCCTATGGTAACTACGCCCTAGTGCCACACTATCGCCCCACCAGCCACAATAGCAGCACCACCTGCTCCTATGGTAACTACGCCCTAGTGCCACGCTATCGCCCCACCAGCCACAATAGCAGCACCCCCTGCACCTATAGTAACTACAAACTAGTGCCACGCTATCGCCCCACCAGCCACAATAGCAGCACCACCTGCTCCTATGGTAACTATGCCCTAGTGCCACGCTATCACCCCACCAGCCACAATAGCGGCACCCCCTGCACCCATGGTAACTACGCCCTAGTGCCACGCTATCACCCCACCGGCTCCTATAGCAGCACCACCTGCACCTATAGTAACTATGCTCTAGTGCCACGCTATCGCCCCACCAGCCACAATAGCAGCACCCCCTGCACCTATAGTAACTACAAACTAGTGCCACGCTATCGCCCCACCAGCCACAATAGCAACACCCCCTGCTCCTATGGTAACTACGCCCTAGTGCCACGCTATCACCCCACCAGCCACAATAGCAGCACCCCCTGCACCTATGGTAACTACACCCTAGTGCCACACTATCACCCCACCGGCTCCTATAGCAGCACCCCCTGCTCCTATGGTAACTACGCCCTAGTGCCATGCTATCACCCCACCAGCTACAATAGCAACACCCCCTGCTCCTATGGTAACTACGCCCTAGTGCCATGCTATCACCCCACCAGCTACAATAGCAACACCCCCTGCTCCTATGGTAACTATGCCCTAGTGCCATGCTATCACCCCACCAGCCACAATAGCAGCACCCCCTGCTCCTATGGTAACTACGACCTAGTGCCACGCTATCACCCCACCAGCCACAATAGCAGCACCCCCTGCACCCATGGTAACTACGCAATAGTGCCACGCTACCGCCCCACCAGCCATAATAGCAGCACCCCCTGCACCCATGGTAACTATGCCCTAGTGCCACGCTATCGCCCCACCAGCCACAATAGCAGCACCCCCTGCACCCATGGTAACTATGCCCTAGTGCCACGCTATCGCCCCACCAGCCACAATAGCAGCACCCCCTGCACCCATGGTAACTACGCCCTAGTGCCACGCTATCACCCCACCGGCTCCTATAGCAGCACCACCTGCACCTATAGTAACTACGCCCTAGTGCCACGCTATCGCCCCACCAGCCACAATAGCAGCACCCCCTGCACCTATAGTAACTACGCCCTAGTGCCATGCTATCACCCCACCAGCTGCAATAGCAACACCCCCTGCACCTATAGTAACTACGCCCTAGTGCCACGCTATCACCCCACCAGCCACAGTAGCAGCACCCCCTGCACCTATAGTAACTATGCCCTAGTGCCACGCTATCGCCCCACCAGCCACAATAGCAGCACCCCCTGCACCTATAGTAACTATGCCCTAGTGCCACGCTATCGCCCCACCAGCCACAATAGCAGCACCCCCTGCTCCTATGGTAACTATGCCCTAGTGCCACGCTATCGCCCCACCAGCCACAATAGCAGCACCCCCTGCTCCTATGGTAACTACGCCCTAGTGCCACGCTATCACCCCACCAGCCACAATAGCAGCACCACCTGCTCCTATGGTAACTACGCCCTAGTGCCACACTATCACCCCACCAGCCACAATAGCGGCACCCCCTGCACCCATGGTAACTACGCCCTAGTGCCACGCTATCGCCCCACCAGCCACAATAGCAACACCCCCTGCTCCTATGGTAACTACGCCCTAGTGCCACGCTATCACCCCACCAGCCACAATAGCAGCACCCCCTGCACCCATGGTAACTATGCCCTAGTGCCACGCTATCGCCCCACCAGCCACAATAGCAGCACCCCCTGCTCCCATGGTAACTACGCCCTAGTGCCATGCTATCACCCCACCAGCTGCAATAGCAGCACCCCCTGCACCCATGGCAACTACGCCCTAGTGCCACGCTATCACCCCACCGGCCACAATAGCAGCACCCCCTGCACCCATGGTAACTACGCCCTAGTGCCACACTATCGCCCCACCAGCTACAATAGCAGCACCCCCTGCTCCTATGGTAACTACGCCCTAGTGCCACACTATCACCCCACCGGCTCCTATAGCAGCACCCCCTGCACCCATGGTAACTATGCTCTAGTGCCACACTATCGCCCCACCAGCTACAATAGCAGCACCCCCTGCACCCATGGTAACTATGCTCTAGTGCCACACTATCGCCCCACCAGCTGCAATAGCAGCACCCCCTGCACCCATGGTAACTACGCCCTAGTGCCACGCTATCGCCCCACCACCTCCTATAGTAGACCCTCGCCCCACCTGAGGTCTGTCACCTCACCCACCTGCAGTGGCGGATTCAGGGGGGGGCACCCGGGCACGTGCCCCCCTGTCATTTCATTTTGTAGCTGAGGACCAGGGCTTTCCAACGAGCCCAGCCCCGTGTCTCTAGCCCCCCCCCGGAACCGGAGATATCGCCTGGCAAAGCTGTATCGTTTTTTCCCCATAGGATAATATGGGACCCGTCAATTCCGACCCCCACCTGGTTCCGACGGCTGCCAGTTCCCCCCCTGGCATTAGAGAAGCTTGTGGTTGATCTCATTCAATTCCAAATTGCTGGGCCTTCAATATGATACCAGGCTGGTCCATATTGGTCAATCGGTTCCAGAGATATTATGTGTAAACCGATTTTTTTATTTTTGAAATGTAATTTCATGGCTGTTCATGTTCTTTGAGGGCAGATTACTCTGGAACCAAACGTTCCAGTTTCACTGGACCAAAATCATTCAAAGCCCACTCAAAAGTTCTTCAATATAATACGTGTCTCATGTTAATGGGTCAGTTGGTTCCGAAGATATAGCCGGTTAAATAAGATAACTGGTTAAGGGGGGGGGGGGGGGGGGAGCAGAGCCTGGCTGTATTCAGAGCACTGCAGGTACCGGCTATTTGAAATAATACCCCCTCACACCAGAAAATGCAGGGACTAGGCTGGTGTAAAAGGGGCCAACCTGGGAATGCATTTTCTGGTGTGAAAGGGGTATTATTTCAAATAGCCGGTACCTGCAGTGCTCTGAATACAGCCAGGCTCTGCCACTGTCAGTGGCTATCACTTCTGCCTGGCGGCGGCTGTCCCCCATTTACCGCGAGCATGTATTCCCCCTTGGCAATGAACATGTAATCCCACATGGCAACGAGCATGGAACCTCTGGCAATGAGCATGGAACCCTTGGCAATGAGCATGTTAATAAGCAGCACTTATGTAGCATAATTTTTAATAGGCATTATGGTGTTAGGCATAACACATAATGGACATAATGGCGTGTAACTTAATGTGTAATGGACATTATGGTGTAAATGTTTAATGCGCGCCTTTGGTGGACAATGTCCCTGTTTATGAAGCGTATTGTGAATTTTGGCTTAATCTGTGTGGCATTATGTGAATTCTGGCTCAATCTGTGTGGCATTATGTGAATTTTGGCTCAATCCATGTGGCATTATGTGAATTTTGGCTCAATCCGTGTGGCATTATGTGAATTCTGGCTCAATCCATGTGGCATTATCAGAATTTTGGCTAAATCCGTGTGTTATTATGTAAATTTTGGCTCAATCCGTGTGGCATTATGAAAATTTTGACTCAATCCATGTGGCATGATGTGAATTTTGGCTCAATCCATGTGGAATTATGTGAATTTAGTTTCATTCCATTTGGCATCATGTGTAAGGGGGAAGTATAAAGGGATCTAGTATTTTGTTGCATAATGTGTAGAAGTTGTATATGGTGTTGTAGACTACACTCAAGGACACACCTCTGTTGAGTGGCCACACACCCTTTTCCAGAGAGCGCCTTTGGCGTGCGCACAACTACATCCTTCACTTTTGTCACCATGTTGGGCCTGCGTACTTTAAATGCCAGGGCCTATTTTGAATCCCATTCCCACCCTCTCTCTGCTGCTCTCTTAGCATGTACACTGGCACCACTAACACCGCCCCTCCCCCACCTAAACCCTCTTTTATCATGGTGCCCCCCCTGTCATTTTATCCTGGATCCGCCCCTGCCCACCTGCATCTATATACTCTCACCCCACCGGCACCAATAGCAGCACCACGCTCTCGCCCCACCTATATGCTCTCACCTGAGGTCCTTCACCTCCCCCACCCACATCCTCCCTGTTATTTTCTCCATCTGGAGATTATCTGCAGATTAAGGAATCTTTGTAGGTTGATCCTGTGGTTTAGAGATCGTGTAGTATGAGATAATGGAGGGGGCAGCAGGTACCGGGTAATAATGCTGCCTGTGAGAGGAGGACGTGTGTACATAGAGGTGTCACAGTGACGCAGTCGCCCATGGCAACCAATCAGCACTGAAGTAACATCTGTAATTTGCATATTTATAATGATACAGAGCACGGGCCACTTCTCCCTTATCACGCACGCCTTTATAAATCTACCCCTGAGTCATGGTGTAACAATGTAACGCACATTTCCTCATTATCATCTACACAGGAGCCTGAGTGCTGCCAGGGCTACACGTCAGAAAGAGCGTTATACAATGTTCTCCCACACGTCAGTAAGAGGATGATGTGCATTATACAGGATACAATGTATCAGACACGTCAGTAAGAGGTTGCTGAGCATTATACAGGATACAATGTATCAGACACGTCAGTAAGAGGATGCTGAGCATTATACAGGATACAATGTATCAGACACGTCAGTAAGAGGATGCTGAGCATTATACAGGATACAATGTATCAGACACGTCAGTAAGAGGATGCTGAGCATTATACAGGGATACAATGTATCAGACACGTCAGTAAGAGGATGCTGAGCATTATACAGGGATACAATGTATCAGACACGTCAGTAAGAGGATGCTGAGCATTATACAGGGATACAATGTATCAGACACGTCAGTAAGAGGATGCTGAGCATTATACAGGATACAATGTATCAGACACGTCAGTAAGAGGATGCTGAGAATTATACAGGATACAATGTATCAGACACGTCAGTAAGAGGATGCTGAGCATTATACAGGATACAATGTATCAGACACGTCAGTAAGAGGATGCTGAGCATTATACAGGATACAATGTATCAGACAGTTCAGTAAGAGGATGCTGAGCATTATACAGGATACAATGTATCAGACACGTCAGTAAGAGGATGCTGAGCATTATACAGGGATACAATGTATCAGACACGTCAGTAAGAGGATGCTGAGCATTATACAGGGATACAATGTATCAGACACGTCAGTAAGAGGATGCTGAGCATTATACAGGGATACAATGTATCAGACACGTCAGTAAGAGGATGCTGAGCATTATACAGGGATACAATGTATCAGACACGTCAGTAAGAGGATGCGGAGCTTTATACAGGATACAATGTATCGGACACGTCAGTAAGAGGATGCTGAGCATTATACAGGGATACAATGTATCAGACACGTCAGTAAGAGGATGCGGAGCATTATACAGGATACAATGTATCAGACACGTCAGTAAGAGGATGCTGAGCATTATACAGGGATACAATGTATCATACACGTCAGTAAGAGGATGCTGAGCATTATACAGGATACAATGTATCAGACACGTCAGTAAGAGGATGCGGAGCATTATACAGGATACAATGTATCAGACGCGTCAGTAAGAGGATGCTGAGCATTATACAGGATACAATGTATCAGACACGTCAGTAAGAGGATGCTGAGCATTATACAGGGATACAATGTATCAGACACGTCAGTAAGAGGATGCTGAGCATTATACAGGGATACAATGTATCAGACACGTCAGTAAGACGATGATGCGCATTATACAGGATACAATGTATCTGACACGTCAGTAAGAGGATGCGGAGCATTATACAGGGATACAATGTATCAGACACGTCAGTAAGAGGATGATGCGCATTATACAGGGATACAATGTATCATACACGTCAGTAAGAGGATGCTGAGCATTATACAGGATACAATGTATCAGACACGTCAGTAAGAGGATGCTGAGCATTATACAGGATACAATGTATCAGACACGTCAGTAAGAGGATGCTGAGCATTATACAGGGATACAATGTATCAGACACGTCAGTAAGAGGATGCTGAGCATTATACAGGGATACAATGTATCAGACACGTCAGTAAGAGGATGCTGAGCATTATACAGGGATACAATGTATCAGACACGTCAGTAAGAGGATGCTGAGCATTATACAGGGATACAATGTATCAGACACGTCAGTAAGAGGATGCTGAGCATTATACAGGGATACAATGTATCAGACACGTCAGTAAGAGGTTGCTGAGCATTATACAGGATACAATGTATCAGACACGTCAGTAAGAGGATGCTGAGCATTATACAGGGATACAATGTATCAGACACGTCAGTAAGAGGATGCTGAGCATTATACAGGGATACAATGTATCAGACACGTCAGTAAGAGGATACTGAGCATTATACAGGGATACAATGTATCAGACACGTCAGTAAGAGGATGCTGAGCATTATACAGGGATACAATGTATCAGACACGTCAGTAAGAGGATGCGGAGCATTATACAGGGATACAATGTATCAGACACGTCAGTAAGAGGATGCGGAGCATTATACAGGGATACAATGTATCAGACACGTCAGTAAGAGGATGCTGAGCATTATACAGGGATACAATGTATCAGACACGTCAGTAAGAGGATGCTGAGCATTATACAGGGATACAATGTATCAGACACGTCAGTAAGAGGATGCGGAGCTTTATACAGGATACAATGTATCGGACACGTCAGTAAGAGGATGCTGAGCATTATACAGGGATACAATGTATCAGACAGTTCAGTAAGAGGATGCTGAGCATTATACAGGGATACAATGTATCAGACAGTTCAGTAAGAGGATGCGGAGCATTATACAGGATACAATGTATCAGACACGTCAGTAAGAGGATGCGGAGCATTATACAGGGATACAATGTATCATACACGTCAGTAAGAGGATGCTGAGCATTATACAGGATACAATGTATCAGACGCGTCAGTAAGAGGATGCAGAGCATTATACAGGATACAATGTATCAGACGCGTCAGTAAGAGGATGCTGAGCATTATACAGGATACAATGTATCAGACGCGTCAGTAAGAGGATGCTGAGCATTATACAGGGATACAATGTATCAGACACGTCAGTAAGAGGATGCTGAGCATTATACAGGGATACAATGTATCAGACACGTCAGTAAGACGATGATGCGCATTATACAGGATACAATGTATCAGACACGTCAGTAAGAGGATGCGGAGCATTATACAGGGATACAATGTATCTGACACGTCAGTAAGAGGATGCGGAGCATTATACAGGGATACAATGTATCAGACACGTCAGTAAGAGGATGATGCGCATTATACAGGGATACAATGTATCAGACACGTCAGTAAGGGGATGCTGAGCATTATACAGGATACAATGTATCGGACACGTCAGTAAGAGGATGCTGAGCATTATACAGGATACAATGTATCGGACACGTCAGTAAGAGGATGCTGAGCATTATACAGGATACAATGTATCGGACACGTCAGTAAGAGGATGCGGAGCATTATACAGGGATACAATGTATCAGACCCGTCAGTAAGAGGATGCTGAGCATTATACAGGGATACAATGTATCAGACCCGTCAGTAAGAGGATGCTGAGCATTATACAGGGATACAATGTATCAGACCCGTCAGTAAGAGGATGCTGAGCATTATGCAGGATACAATGTATCAGACACGTCAGTAAGAGGATGCTGAGCATTATACAGGGATACAATGTATCAGACCCGTCAGTAAGAGGATGCGGAGCATTATACAGGGATACAATGTATCAGACCCGTCAGTAAGAGGATGCGGAGCATTATACAGGGATACAATGTATCAGACACGTCAGTAAGAGGATGCTGAGCATTATACAGGGATACAATGTATCAGACACGTCAGTAAGAGGATGCTGAGCATTATACAGGGATACAATGTATCAGACACGTCAGTAAGAGGATGCCGAGCATTATACAGGATACAATGTATCAGACACGTCAGTAAGAGGATGCTGAGCATTATACAGGGATACAATGTATCAGACACGTCAGTAAGAGGATGCTGAGCATTATACAGGATACAATGTATCAGACACGTCAGTAAGAGGATGCTGAGCATTATACAGGATACAATGTATCAGACACGTCAGTAAGAGGATGCTGAGCATTATACAGGGATACAATGTATCAGACCCGTCAGTAAGAGGATGCGGAGCATTATACAGGGATACAATGTATCAGACCCGTCAGTAAGAGGATGCGGAGCATTATACAGGGATACAATGTATCAGACACGTCAGTAAGAGGATGCTGAGCATTATACAGGATACAATGTATCAGACACGTCAGTAAGAGGATGCGGAGCATTATACAGGGATACAATGTATCAGACCCGTCAGTAAGAGGATGCTGAGCATTATACAGGATACAATGTATCAGACACGTCAGTAAGAGGATGATGCGCATTATACAGGGATACAATGTATCAGACACGTCAGTAAGAGGATGCTGAGCATTATACAGGGATACAATGTATCAGACACGTCAGTAAGAGGATGCTGAGCATTATACAAGGATGCAATGTATCAGACACGTCAGTAAGAGGATGCTGAGCATTATACAGGATACAATGTATCAGACACTTCAGTAAGCGGATGCTGAGCATTATACAGGGATACAATGTATCAGACCCGTCAGTAAGAGGATGCGGAGCATTATACAGGATACAATGTATCAGACACGTCAGTAAGAGGATGCTGAGCATTATACAGGATACAATGTATCAGACACGTCAGTAAGAGGATGCTGAGCATTATACAGGATACAATGTATCAGACACGTCAGTAAGAGGATGCAGAGCATTGTACTAGTCAGTAAGAGGATGCAGAGCATTGTACTAGTCAGTAAGAGGATGCAGAGCATTATACTAGTCAGTAAGAGGATGCAGAGCATTGTACTAGTCAGTAAGAGGATGCAGAGCATTGTACTAGTCAATAAGAGGATGCGGAGCATTGTACTAGTCAGTAAGAGGATGCGGAGCATTATACTAGTCAGTAAGAGGATGCAGAGCATTATACTAGTCAGTAAGAGGATGCGGAGCATTATACTAGTCAGTAAGAGGATGCAGAGCATTGTACTAGTCAGTAAGAGGATGCAGAGCATTGTACTAGTCAGTAAGAGGATGCAGAGCATTATACAGGAATGTGTCAGTAAGAGGATGCGGAGCATTGTACTAGTCAGTAAGAGGATGCGGAGCATTATACTAGTCAGTAAGAGGATGCAGAGCATTGTACTAGTCAGTAAGAGGATGCAGAGCATTGTACTAGTCAGTAAGAGGATGCGGAGCATTGTACTCGTCAGTAAGAGGATGCGGAGCATTATACAGGAATGTGTCAGTAATACCTCTCCCCTGTCACATGTTGGACCCGGGTAATTTCCGGGTTGGTGACGTATGGACCCTGGTCGGGGAGCAGTGGTAAAGCACCACAGCTTCCCACTGAACTCATAATTATGGTTGTATTATCCAGCCCCCCAGGGACAGTGGTCCCTGCGATGTGGGGGCTGTGGCTGTGGGCCCCCTGTGATCCTTTCAGTGGATACTTAACACTTGCGGTTTTGTGAGGAATAAGCCACAGATCTATACACTGATAGATAATATATATATATATATATATATATATATATATATATATATATATATATATATATACACATACACACACACACACATACATACTGTACACACACACACACACACACTAATAAATGGGCGCGTCATAGTGTACAGTATGGAGAGGATCAGCCACTGTAACATGAGAATTATTCTGGGAAGTGCAGACATATTTCTGGAGGGCTCGTCCCTCCTAGCCAATGGGAAGCCAGCTGTCGGAACACCGCAGTGTATGGGGTTCACCTTTCCCCTACAAAGCTGCGTCATTCCCCGGCCTCCCCCACCCCAGCTCCATTGTACGGCCTCCAGCAGCATTGCCTCACACAGTGTACCAACATTACACCTTCCCACCGGGCAGCACAGCGGTCAGCGCTATACAGATGGCTCAGCGGTTAGCGCTATACAGATGGCACAGCGGTCAGCGCTATACAGATGGCACAGCGGTCAGCGCTATACAGATGGCACAGCGGTTAGCGCTATACAGATGGCACAGCGGTTAGCGCTATACAGATGGCTCAGCGGTTAGCGCTATACAGATGGCTCAGCGGTTAGCGCTATACAGATGGCACAGCGGTCAGCGCTATACAGATGGCACAGCGGTTAGCGCTATACAGATGGCACAGCGGTTAGCGCTATACAGATGGCACAGCGGTTAGCGCTATACAGATGGCACAGCGGTTAGCGCTATACAGATGGCACAGCGGTCAGCGCTATACAGATGGCACAGCGGTCAGCGCTATACAGATGGCACAGCGGTTAGCGCTATACAGATGGCACAGCGGTTAGCGCTATACAGATGGCACAGCGGTTAGCGCTATACAGATGGCACAGCGGTTAGCGCTATACAGATGGCACAGCGGTTAGCGCTATACAGACGGCACAGCGGTTAGCGCTGTACAGACGGCACAGTGGTTAGCGCTGTACAGATGGCACAGCGGTTAGCGCTATACAGATGGCACAGCGGTTAGCGCTATACAGATGGCACAGCGGTTAGCGCTATACAGATGGCACAGTGGTTAGCGCTATACAGATGGCACAGTGGTTAGCACTGCACAGACGGCACAGTGGTTAGCCTTATACAGAGGCATACCTCCCAACTTTTGATGATCCAGCGGCACGACCCAGCTGATGCTGATGGAAATTTTGGGGGAGTGACCTAATTCAGGGGCGTGGCCTATACTCGCGGCTCTCCCGCGAGGCCACGCCCTCATTTTGCCGCTATGGGGGCATGACCCAGCGGCTCTGTGAGCCTCTAGCCATGCCCCCAGCCCCCTGGCTACGGGAATAGACGCTGTGCGCATATTCCCCGCTGCTTAGCAGCCTACAGGGGGGACTCCCAACAGCCCCCCCCTCACCGCGGGACACTGCCGCCCGCGGGTGGGACAGCGGGACAGGCCCTGATAATCGGGACTATCCCGCTGAAATCGTGACTGTTGGGAGGTATGCAGAGGGCACAGCGGTTAGCACTGTACAGATGGCACAGTGGTTAGCACTGTACAGATGGTACAGTGGTTAGCACTGCATACCTCCCAACTTCTGCGCTGAGGAAATAGGGACCGCGTGAGCGCCCGAAAAGGGGGCGGGGCGTATGCAAATGAGGGTGTGGCTTATACTAATTAGCCGCAACCTCATTTTCATACGAGAATAGACGCTGTGCGCATGCGCACAGCGTCTATTCTATTAGATTGGGGGGGTCTCCCAACTGCCACCCCCCGCAGCGGGACAATGACTGCCGCGGGTGGGACAGCGGGACAGGACCCGAAAATCGGGACTGTCCCGCTATAATCGTGACAGTTGGGAGGTATGGCACAGTACAGACGACACAGTGGTTAGCGCTATACAGACGGCACAGCGGTTAGCGCTATACAGACGGCACAGCGGTTAGCGCTATACAGACGGCACAGCGGTTAGCGCTATACAGACGGCACAGCGGTTAGCACTGTACAGAGGGCACAGCGGTTAGCACAGTACAGAGGGCACAGCGGTTAGCACAGTACAGACGGCACAGCGGTTAGTGCTATACAGAGGGCACAGCGGTTAGCGCTATACAGAGGGCACAGCGGTTAGCACTGTACAGACGGCACAGCGGTTAGCACTGTACAGACGGCACAGCGGTTAGCACAGTACAGACGGCACAGCGGTTAGCGCTATACAGACGGCACAGCGGTTAGCGCTATACAGACGGCACAGCGGTTAGCGCTATACAGACGGCACAGCGGTTAGCACTGTACAGAGGGCACAGCGGTTAGCACAGTACAGAGGGCACAGCGGTTAGCACAGTACAGAGGGCACAGCGGTTAGCGCTATACAGAGGGCACAGCGGTTAGCGCTATACAGAGGGCACAGCGGTTAGCACAGTACAGAGGGCACAGCGGTTAGCACAGTACAGACGGCACAGCGGTTAGTGCTATACAGAGGGCACAGCGGTTAGCGCTATACAGAGGGCACAGCGGTTAGCACTGTACAGAGGGCACAGCGGTTAGCACTGTACAGACGGCACAGCGGTTAGCACTGTACAGAGGGCACAGCGGTTAGCACTGTACAGAGGGCACAGTGCACACTCCTCAACCAGGAATTTGGGAATATTCCACAGGATACAGATCCAGCCAGGAGAGGTCAGTGACCGGCGCCCCCTGAGGTTATACAGGGATGACACACAGGCTGCCGTCCTGTCCATGAGATACCAGAACATTGGGACAGGTCAGGGTATAAAACATCTACAGTCTCTGGGTCTAAAATCATATCGTGGACCATTAATGGTCGACAGGGTCCAAAGGTCGATAGCTAAAAGGCCAACAGGGCGACCTTGGAAAGGTCAACAAGGAAAAAGGTCAACATGAGCTTTTAATGTTTTTATGTTGTTGACATAGGTCGACATGGACACTGTCTAATGTGGGGTACACCCCAGGACGATATGGCCCAAAACGAGTCAATTTAGATACATTCTCGAGCGATTGTATGTATATCGGCCGTGTTTTGGGCCACTTTGGTGCCTTTTTGATGCGATCCCGATCCGCGGCCCCGCAGGTCAGTCGGTCGGTTCTGAGATCCTACCTGCAGCAGTAGTGGGTGGGGGTTGCGATCGGATCGCATCACATCAGCCGCATTTTCGCGGCGTGTCGTGGCGCCGTCAGCTCGTGAGCGGGTCGTACACTCACGAGCACCATCGTCCTGATGTGTACGGGCATAAGTGTACCGCGACCCCTGGCATGGCTCGCTACGCTGGCACACTATTATATTCTCCCTCCATGCCCTAGTGGACGGTACCGCCTGTCAGCTCAAATTTGTAAGAAAATGCATGTCGACCTTTTCCATGTCGACCAATAGTGGTGGACCTTATGACTGTCAACCTAGAGTCATTCTATGATCAGTCCAGATGCCGGTCAGACATGAAGTACAGGGGTAGTAGGTACAAGGGTGGTAGGTACAGAGGTAGTAGGTACAGAGATAGTAGGTACAGAGGTAGTAGGTACAGGGGTGGTAGGTACAGGGGTGGTAGGTACAGAGGTGGTAGGTACAGGGGTGGTAGGTACAGGGGTAGTAGGTACAGAGATAGTAGGTACAGAGGTAGTAGGTACAGAGGTAGTAGGTACAGGGGTGCTAGGTACAGGGGTGCTAGGTACAGGGGTGGTAGGTACAGGGGTGGTAGGTACAGAGATAGTAGGTACAGAGATAGTAGGTACAGGG
Source organism: Crinia signifera (assembly GCF_055691185.1). Classification (NCBI taxonomy): domain Eukaryota; kingdom Metazoa; phylum Chordata; class Amphibia; order Anura; family Myobatrachidae; genus Crinia; species Crinia signifera. The sequence goes on from NC_139226.1 coordinate 1,810,503, forward strand.
GTGGTAGGTAAAGGGGTGGTAGGTACAGAGATAGTAGGTACAGGGGTGGTAGGTACAGAGATAGTAGGTACAGGGGTAGTAGGTACAGAGGTAGTAGGTACAAGGGTGGTAGGTACAGGGGTGGTAGGTAAAGGGGTGGTAGGTACAGAGATAGTAGGTACAGGGGTGGTAGGTACAGAGATAGTAGGTACAGGGGTAGTAGGTACAGAGGTAGTAGGTACAAGGGTGGTAGGTACAGGGGTGGTAGGTAAAGGGGTGGTAGGTACAGAGATAGTAGGTACAGGGGTGGTAGGTACAGAGATAGTAGGTACAGGGGTAGTAGGTACAGAGGTAGTAGGTACAGGGGTGGTAGGTACAGGGGTGCTAGGTACAAGGGTGGTAGGTACAGGGGTGCTAGGTACAGGGGTGGTAGGTACAGAGATAGTAGGTACAGGGGTGGTAGGTAAAGGGGTGGTAGGTACAGAGATAGTAGGTGCAGGGGTGGTAGGTACAGAGATAGTAGGTACAGGGGTGGTAGGTGCAGAGATAGTAGGTACAGGGGTGGTAGGTACAGGGGTGGTAGGTACAGAGGTAGTAGCTTCAGGTGTGGTAGGTACAGGGGTGGTAGGTATAGGGGTAGGAGGTAGAGGGGTAGTAGGTACAGAGATAGTAGGTACAGAGGTAGTAGGTACAGAGGTAGTAGGTACAAGGCAGGCTGTTACAGGGGGGTTACAGGAACATTTAACGTTACAGATACAAAGGGGGGGGGGGGGGTAGTTCTGGTCCCCCACCATTAGCACGGACTCCATACCTTGCCATCGGACTCCATCCCCGAGTTATAGTCCCGGCACTTATCCGCGCTGTGTCCCAATCTCTGCTATCCGGTTATATCCCGATTATTGCTCAGTCCCGATATTTGCTATCCGGTGTATATCCCGATTATTGCTCAGTCCCGATATTTGCTATCCGGTTATATCCCGATTATTGCTGAGTCCCCAAAATGTACTATCCTGTAATATCCCGATATCTGCTATCCGGATATATCCCGATAATCGCTGAGTCCCGATCTCTGCTGTCCGGGCGCTGTATGTCTCTGTATAACTGGTTGCGGCACTGCCGGCTCCGGATCTTATACCAGGGGGGGATGGAGGGGGGGAGGGAGGGGGGTGTGTGAGCTGCCCTCGCCTCCCATTGGCCACTCAGGGTGATGTCACTGCAAGCACCGGCTCCTCCCCCAACACACCTCCACTAGAGTCATGTGCTCTATTACACGTCACACAGACTCCTTATACAATGTATCATTCATCTCATCTACATCCTCATATACTGTATATACATCCTATATACACCGCACCCTCATCCTCATATACATCCTCATATACTGTATATACACCCTCATCCTCATATACATCCTATATACACCGCACCCTCATCCTCATATACTGTATATACACCCTCATCCTCATATACACCGCACCCTCATCCTCATATACATCCTATATACACCGCACCCTCATCCTCATATACATCCTATATACACCGCACCCGCATCCTCATATACATCCTCATATACTGTATATACACCCTCATCCTCATATACATCCTATATACACCGCACCCTCATCCTCATATACATCCTCATATACTGTATATACACCCTCATCCTCATATACATCCTATATACACCGCACCCTCATCCTCATATACTGTATATACACCCTCATCCTCATATACACCGCACCCTCATCCTCATATACATCCTATATACACCGCACCCTCATCCTCATATACATCCTATATACACCGCACCCTCATCCTCATATACTGTATATACACCCTCATCCTCATATACACCGCACCCTCATCCTCATATACATCCTATATACACCGCACCCTCATCCTCATATACTGTATATACACCCTCATCCTCATATACACTGCACCCTCATCCTCATATACATCCTGGGCAACACGGATGGTGTAATGGTTAGCATTACAACACTGAGGTCATGGGTTCTATGTGTTATATATACAGGGCAGTACGGATGATGTAATGGTTAGCATTACTGCCTCACAGCGCTGAGGTCATGGGTTCTATCCCCACCATGTGTTATATATACAGGGCAGTACGGATGATGTAATGGTTAGCATTACTGCCTCACAGCACTGAGGTCATGGGTTCTATCCCCACCATGTGTTATATATACCGGCAGTACGGATGATGTAATGGTTACATTACTGCATCACATCACTGAGGTCATGGGTTCTATCCCCACCATGTGTTATATATACGGGGCAGTACGGATGGTGTAATGGTTAGCATTACTGCTTCACAGCACTGAGGTCATGGGTTCTATCCCCACCATGTGTTATATATACGGGGCAGTACGGATGGTGTAATGGTTATATTACTGCCTCACAGCACTGAGGTCATGGGTTCTATCCCCACCATGTGTTATATATACAGGGCAGTATGGACGGTGTAATGGTTAGTATTGCTACCTCACAGCACTGAGGTCATGGGTTCTATCCCCACCATGTGTTATATATACGGGGCAGTACGGACGGTGTAATGGTTAGCATTACTGCCTCACAGCGCTGAGGTCATGGGTTCTATCCCCACCATGTGTTATATATACAGGGCAGTACGGATGGTGTAATGGTTATATTACTGCCTCAAAGCGCTGAGGTCATGGGTTCTATCCCCACCATGTGTTATATATACGGGGCAGTACGGATGGTGTAATGGTTATATTACTGCCTCACAGCGCTGAGGTCATGGGTTCTATCCCCACCATGTGTAATATATACGGGGCAGTACGGACGGTGTAATGGTTATATTACTGCCTCACAGCGCTGAGGTCATGGGTTCTATTCCCACCATGTGTTATATATACGGGGCAGTACGGACGGTGTAATGGTTACATTACTGCCTCACAGCGCTGAGGTCATGGGTTCTATCCCCACCATGTGTTATATATACGGGGCAGTATGGATGGTGTAATGGTTACATTACTGCCTCACAGCGCTGAGGTTATGGGTTCTATTCCCACCATGTGTTATATATACAGGGCAGCACGGACGGTGTAATGTTACATTACTGCCTCACAGCGCTGAGGTCATGGGTTCTATTCCCACCATGAGTTATATATACGGGGCAGCACAGATGGTGTAATGGTTAGCATTACTGCCTCACAGCACTGAGGTCATGGGTTCTATCACCACCATGTGTTATATATACGGGGCAGTACAGACGGTGTAGAGGTTACATTACTGCCTCACAGCACTAAGGTCATGGGTTCTATCCCCACCATGTGTTATATATACGGGGCAGTACGGATGGTGTAATGGTTAGCATTACTGCCTCACAGCACTGAGGTCATGGGTTCTATCCCCACCATGTGTTATATATACAGGGCAGTACGGATGGTGTAGTGGTTAGCATTACTGCCTCACAGGACTGAGGTCATGGGTTCTATCCCCACCGTGTGTTATATATACGGGGCAGTACAGATGGTGTAATGGTTATATTACTGCCTCACAGCACTGAGGTCATGGGTTCTATCCCCACCATGTGTTATATATACGGGGCAGTATGGATGGTGTAATGGTTACATTACTGCCTCACAGCACTGAGGTCATGGGTTCTATCCCCACCATGTGTTATATATACGGGGCAGTACGGACGGTGTAATGGTTACATTACTGCCTTACAGCACTGAGGTCATGGGTTCTATCACCACCATGTGTTATATATACAGGGCAGTACGGACGGTGTAATGGTTACATTACTGCCTTACAGCGCTGAGGTCATGGGTTCTATTCCCACCATGTGTTATATATACGGGGCAGTACGGACGGTGTAATGGTTAGCATTACTGCCTCACAGCGCTGAGGTCATGGGTTCTATTCCCACCATGTGTTATATATACGGGGCAGTACGGTCGGTGTAATGGTTAGCATTACTGCCTCACAGCGCCGAGGTCATGGGTTCTATCCCCACCATGTGATATATATCCGGGGCATTACGGACGGTGTAATGGTTAGCATTACTGCCTCACAGCACTGAGGTCATGGGTTCTATCCCCACCATGTGTTCTATATACCGGGCAGTACGGACAGTGTAATGGTTATAGCATTACTGCCTCACAGCACTGAGGTCATGGGTTCTATTCCCACCATGTGTTATATATACGGGGCAGTACGGATGGTGTAATGGTTAGCATTACTGCCTCACAGTGCTGAGGTCATGGGTTATATCCCCACCATGTGTTATATATACGGGGCAGTACGGATGGTGTAATGGTTAGCATTACCGCCTCACAGCGCTGAGGTCATGGGTTCGATCCCTACCATGGCTCTAACTGTGCAGAGTTTGTATATTCTCCCCGTGCTTTTGGGGCAGGGACTGATGTGAGTGTTGAAATATTCTCTGTACAGCATTGTGGAATATGTGTGCGCTATATAAGAAACTGTTAATAAATATATATATATATACACCGCACCCTCATCATATACTGAATATACATCCTCATCCTCATATACTGTATGTTCACCCTCCTCCTCATATAGCAGTGTGAGCAGTGGTGTGTGTGTGTGTGTGTGTGTGTGACAGTGGTGTAAGCAGTGGTGTGTGAGCAGCAGTGTGTGGGACATGTCAGTGAAAGGGTGTGTGACAGTGTGAGAGCAGCTGTGTGTGTGTGACAGTGTGAGAGCAGCGGTGTGTGTGTGACAGTGTGTGAGCAGCGGTGTGTGTGTGGGACAGTGTGAGAGCAGTGGTGTGTGTGACAATGTGAGAGTACTAGTGTGTGTGACAGTGTGTGAGCAGCGGTGTGTGTGACAGTGTGCGCGCAGCGGTGTGTGTGTCAGTTGTGTGTGACAGTTTGTGAGCAGCAGTGTGTGTGTGACAGTGTGAGTGCAGCGGTGTGTGACAGTGTGAGAGCAGCGGTGTGTGTGACAGTATGTGAGCAGCGGTGTGTGTGTGACAGTGTGAGAGCAGCGGTGTGTGTGACAGTGTGAGAGCAGCAGTGTGTGTGACAGTGTGAGAGCAGCGGAGTGTGTGTGCAGTGGTGTGTGTGTGACAGTGTGTGAGCAGCGGTGTGTGTGTGTGACAGTGTGAGAGCAGCGGTGTGTGTGTGACAGTGTGTGAGCAGCGGTGTGTGTGTGACAGTGTGAGAGCAGCGGTGTGTGTGTGACAGTGTGAGAGCAGCGGTGTGTGTGACAGTGTGAGAGCAGCGATGTGTGTGTGTGTGACAGCAGCAGTGTGTGTATCAGTGTGAGAGCAGCGGTGTGTGTGACAGTGTGAGAGCAGCGGTGTGTATATGACAGTGTGAGTGCAGCGGTGTGTGTGTATCAGTGTGTGAGCGGCGGTGTGTGTGTGACAGTGTGAGAGCAGCGGTGTGTGTGTATCAGTGTGTGAGCAGCGGTGTGTGTGTGACAGTGTGAGAGCAGCGGTGTGTGTGACAGTGTGAGAGCAGCGGTGTGTGTGTGACAGTGTGAGAGCAGCGGTGTGTGTGTGACAGTGTGTGACAGCAGCAGTGTGTGTATCAGTGTGAGAGCAGCGGTGTGTGTGACAGTGTGAGAGCAGCGGTGTGTATATGACAGTGTGAGAGCAGCGGTGTGTGTGACAGCAGCAGTGTGTGTATCAGTGTGAGTGCAGCGGTGTGTGTGACAGTGTGATAGCAGCGGTGTGTGTGTATCAGTGTGTGAGCAGCGGTGTGTGTGTGACAGTGTGAGAGCAGCGGTGTGTATATGACAGTGTGAGTGCAGCGGTGTGTGTGTATCAGTGTGTGAGCGGCGGTGTGTGTGTGTGTGACAGTGTGAGAGCAGCGGTGTGTATATGACAGTGTGAGTGCAGCGGTGTGTGTGTATCAGTGTGTGAGCGGCGGTGTGTGTGTGTGTGACAGTGTGAGTGCAGCGGTGTGTGTGTATCAGTGTGTGAGCGGCGGTGTGTGTGTGTGTGACAGTGTGAGAGCAGCGGTGTGTATATGACAGTGTGAGTGCAGCGGTGTGTGTGTATCAGTGTGTGAGCGGCGGTGTGTGTGTGTGTGACAGTGTGAGAGCAGCGGTGTGTGTGTATCAGTGTGTGAGCAGCGGTGTGTGTGTGACAGTGTGAGAGCAGCGGTGTGTGTGACAGTGTGAGAGCAGCGGTGTGTGTGTGACAGTGTGTGACAGCAGCAGTGTGTGTATCAGTGTGAGAGCAGCGGTGTGTGTGACAGTGTGAGAGCAGCGGTGTGTATATGACAGTGTGAGAGCAGCGGTGTGTGTGACAGTGTGACAACAGCAGTGTGTGTATCAGTGTGTGAGCAGCGGTGTGTGTGACAGTGTGAGAGCAGCGGTGTGTGTGTGACAGTGTGAGAGCAGCGGTGTGTGTGACAGTGTGAGAGCAGCGGTGTGTGTGACAGTGTGAGAGCAGCGGTGTGTGTGACAGTGTGAGAGCAGCGGTGTGTGTGACAGTGTGAGAGCAGCGGTGTGTGTGACAGTGTGTGACAGCAGCAGTGTGTGTATCAGTGTGAGAGCAGCGGTGTGTGTGACAGTGTGATAGCAGCAGTGTGTGTATCAGTGTGTGAGCAGCGGTGTGAGTGTGACAGTGTGAGAGCAGCGGTGTGTGTGACAGTGTGAGAGAAGCGGTGTGTGTGTGACAGTGTGAGAGCAGCGGTGTGTGTGACAGCAGCAGTGTGTGTATCAGTGTGTGAGCAGCGGTGTGTGTGTGACAGTGTGAGAGCAGCGGTGTGTGTGTGTGTGTGACAGCAGCAGTGTGTGACAGTGTGAGAGCAGCGGTGTGTGTGACAGCAGCAGTGTGTGTATCAGTGTGTGAGCAGCGGTGTGTGTGTGACAGTGTGAGAGCAGCGGTGTGTGTGTGTGTGTGACAGCAGCAGTGTGTGACAGTGTGAGAGCAGCAGTGTGTGTGAGAGCAGCGGTGTGTGTGACAGTGTGAGAGCAGCGGTGTGTGTGTGACAGTGTGAGAGCAGCGGTGTGTATATGACAGTGTGAGTGCAGCGGTGTGTGTGTATCAGTGTGTGAGCGGCGGTGTGTGTGTGTGTGACAGTGTGAGAGCAGCGGTGTGTGTGTATCAGTGTGTGAGCAGCGGTGTGTGTGTGACAGTGTGAGAGCAGCGGTGTGTGTGACAGTGTGAGAGCAGCGGTGTGTGTGTGACAGTGTGTGACAGCAGCAGTGTGTGTATCAGTGTGAGAGCAGCGGTGTGTGTGACAGTGTGAGAGCAGCGGTGTGTATATGACAGTGTGAGAGCAGCGGTGTGTGTGACAGTGTGACAACAGCAGTGTGTGTATCAGTGTGTGAGCAGCGGTGTGTGTGACAGTGTGAGAGCAGCGGTGTGTGTGTGACAGTGTGAGAGCAGCGGTGTGTGTGACAGTGTGAGAGCAGCGGTGTGTGTGACAGTGTGAGAGCAGCGGTGTGTGTGACAGTGTGAGAGCAGCGGTGTGTGTGACAGTGTGAGAGCAGCGGTGTGTGTGACAGTGTGTGACAGCAGCAGTGTGTGTATCAGTGTGAGAGCAGCGGTGTGTGTGACAGTGTGATAGCAGCAGTGTGTGTATCAGTGTGTGAGCAGCGGTGTGAGTGTGACAGTGTGAGAGCAGCGGTGTGTGTGACAGTGTGAGAGAAGCGGTGTGTGTGTGACAGTGTGAGAGCAGCGGTGTGTGTGACAGCAGCAGTGTGTGTATCAGTGTGTGAGCAGCGGTGTGTGTGTGACAGTGTGAGAGCAGCGGTGTGTGTGTGTGTGTGACAGCAGCAGTGTGTGACAGTGTGAGAGCAGCGGTGTGTGTGACAGCAGCAGTGTGTGTATCAGTGTGTGAGCAGCGGTGTGTGTGTGACAGTGTGAGAGCAGCGGTGTGTGTGTGTGTGTGACAGCAGCAGTGTGTGACAGTGTGAGAGCAGCTGTGTGTGTGAGAGCAGCGGTGTGTGTGACAGTGTGAGAGCAGCGGTGTGTGTGTGACAGTGTGAGAGCAGCAGTGTCTGTGTGACAGTGTGAGAGCAGCGGTGTGTGTGTGACAGTCGCCCAGAGGCAGCTGGGAGATGAAGCGTTAACCCCCCCCCTGTGAATGGCGTTAGTGGTACAGGCCGTGGGTAATGGAGGAGTGCGGATGTGACCAGCAGCATGTACCAGCTGTGAGGAGGGGGAGGCTCCTCCTTGTACCTCTCAGGGGATGTGACTCATCCTCTCAGGACACATCCAGGCCCTATACGGTGCAGACCATGGGGGAGGGGGGAGGGGGGGGGGGGGTTACTGTGGGAGTGAATCTCCATATAACAGGGGTATAATATCCTTATATACTACAGAGGCTGATGATGTCTCCTGGGTGGTGATGGTGGAAATGCGGTTGGGCGCTGACATCATGTGATGGCATGGGCACACCATAAAATGTTGGGCAGACTCCCTCATCCCCAACCCACCCATTATTTAGTGGAGGCCCCGGCGAACTCCAGGGGTTTGTGCATCAGAGGGGGGACCCATAGCACAATCACTAGAGTCTTATGGGGGGGAGGGGTCCATTACTGTATCATTAATTGGTGTCCACTAATGATAATGGCCACCAATCTGTCCTATCATACGGGACAGTCATGGCGCGGCCAGATCTTACCACTGCAGAGGACGGTCGCCCCGTGCTGAGGGCGATGGGGGCCTGTCACACACACACCGGTCATCTGGTGTGCGGTTGTAGCTCTCCACCACCAGACTGACGTCACTTTAGTTCCCACTCTCACATATTACACAGCAAAAAGCGGGACAAAGTGTGTGAGTGCCTTCCGGTCACAGCCGGTGTGTGTGAAACAGCCCTAGGGACGTGACCACCAGGTGAGGCAGCCATCTTGGGCGCGCTATGTTGGAGTACACTGGGTGCCATAGGTCTCCTCCAGAATAGAGCGGTAGGAGTGGGGCCCATGTACTTTCCATCCCACCAGGTGAGGCAGCCATCTTGGGCGCGCTACAGGGGTTACACTGTGGGAGATGAGCCATACAAGGGTCTGGGCCTATATGTATTTAGCGGTACAGTATACCCTGGATACTACCACATACTGCCCGTGGAGGAACCATCTGGGCTGCACTGCGTAGATGTGCCCACAGAAGGGCCTGATTCGGAGACACGCACAATGCTGCTTTCATATTCAGTGTAGTGTTGCCACATCAGGGTCGCAGGGGGAAATATACTAAGATGGAAAATTTATTTCACATCAGATACTATTTATCTTCTAGAAGGTGCTAAATAAGGCCCCCATTTATCATTAATCGCATTTACAAGGCGATCTGGGCGGAATATTACCCCCCAGGATCGCATTGTAAAATGCGAACATACCGGCGTAATGGATAAAATTTGAGTGCGCAGACACAGGGCTCCGATGCCCGGAGCCTGGAGCCAGTGGGGTCATCGCATGTGCGGATACGCACTGACACACACACCCCCCCCCCCGCAACCCCGCTGACCTGCTGGGGCAGTGCGATGTGTAGTCATAGGCTACAATGGGCTATCACCATATTAGAATGGCGATAGCCCAGGGGTGCGATGCCGGGCTGCCCGATGTTGATACATCGGGCAGATTCGCATCCCCCATAGAAACCTATGGGGGATGCGGCCGGCAGCGCTGCAGGGGGGGATCGCAGCAGGGATCGGCGGTCCCCTGTGATACTATTAGGTGATACTTATTATTTGCGGCTAATATTAGTTGATAAATGCCCATAGCAACACTCCCATGTGAAACTCCCATCTTAGTAAATTCCCCCCACACTGTACAGACGCACTTCTCTGAGTGTGTAATGGTGCCGCCGAGAGGGACAGGAGAACATACAAACCCCACACAGATAGAGACCTGGAGGGGACTGTACTGTATGGCTGCCATCTTGTGATATTACTGTACCCGGAAACGTGACATGAACAGTGACACGATTGTCCACGTTGTGTTATATTCCTGCGTCACACACGTCGCACCTGTATATGATGGGGCTTATTGTCACAAATCTCCCCGTAATCAGGTTAGTGTCCCTCCCGGCTGTTGTAGATTGCTGGTAATTCGTCCTCGTCATTAGGTAAATGAGACGTAATTTCCCGGCAGGATCAGACTCGTAGACCATTGTTCTCCCCGATCCCCGCTGAGCCCTGAGCTTCCGCCTTAATCAGCCACTTATGGAAAAAGCAGCTGCGCCTAACATGGCGGGTGGCAGCCATTACCGTCATCTCCTGCGCACGCAGGATTCCTGGGGTTATACTCGCTGCACAACCTGATCTCTGCACATGGTGGGTGGCAGCCATTACCGACATCACCTGCGCACGTAGGATTCCTGGGGTTATACTCGCTGCGTCCCCTGATCTCTGCACATGGCGGGTGGCAGCCATTACCGTCATCTCCTGCGCACGTAGGATTCATGGGGGTTATACTCACTGCACCCCCTGATCTCTGCACATGGCGGGTGGCAGCCATTACCGACATCACCTGCGCACGTAGGATTCATGGGGGTTATACTCGCTGCGTCTCCTGATCTCTGCACATGGCAGGTGGCAGCCATTACTGACATCACCCGCGCATACAGGATTCCTGGGGGTTATACTCGCTGCGCCCCCTGATCTCTGCACATTGCGGATGGCAGCCATTACTGACATTACCTGCGCACACATAGGATTCCAGGGGGTTATACTTGCTGCGTCCCCTGATCTCTGCACATGGCGGGTGGCAGCCATTACTGACATCACCCGCGCACACAGGATTCCTGGGGGTTATACTTGCTGCGTCCCTGATCTCTGAACATGGCGGGTGGCAGCCATTACTGACATCACCCGCGCACGCAGGATTCCTGGGGTTATACTCACTGCGCCCCCTGATCTCTGCACATGGCGGGTGGCAGCCATTACCGACATCACCCGCGCACACAGGATTCCTGGGGGTTATACTTGCTGCGTCCCTGATCTCTAAACATGGCGGGTGGCAGCCATTACTGACATCACCCGCGCACACAGGATTCCTGGGGGTTATACTAGTGCGTCCCCTGATCTCTGCACATGGCGGGTGGCAGCCATTACTGACATCACCCGCGCATACAGGATTCCTGGGGTTATACTAGTGCGTCCCCTGATCTCTGCACATGGTCGGTGGCAGCCATTACTGACATCACCTGCGCACGTAGGATTCCTGGAGTTATACTGGCTGCGTCCCCTGATCTCTGCACATGGTGGGTGGTGGCCATTACTGACATCACCCGTGCATGCAGGATTCCTGGGGTTATACTCACTGCATCCCTTGATCTCTGCACATGGCGGTTGGCATCCATTACCGACATCACCCGCGCACGCCGGATTCCTGGGGGTAATTTTCGCTGCGTCCCCTGATCTCTGCACATGGCGGGTGGCAGCCATTACTGACATCACCCGCGCACACAGGATTCCTGGGGGTTATACTAGTGCGTCCCCTGATCTCTGCACATGGTGAGTGGCAGCCATTACCGACATCACCTGCGCACGTAGGATTCATGGGGGTTATACTCGCTGTGTCTCCTGATCTCTGCACATGGCAGGTGGCAGCCATTACTGACATCACCCGCGCATACAGGATTCCTGGGGGTTATACTCGCTGCGCCCCCTGATCTCTGCACATGGCGGATGGCAGCCATTACCGTCATCTCCTGCGCACGCAGGATTCCTGGGGTTATACTCACTGCGCCCCCTGATCTCTGCACATGGCGGGTGGCAGCCATTACCGACAACACCCGCGCACACAGGATTCCTGGGGGTTATACTTGCTGCGTCCCTGATCTCTGAACATGGCGGGTGGCAGCCATTACTGACATCACCCGCGCACACAGGATTCCTGGGGGTTATACTAGTGCGTCCCCTGATCTCTGCACATGGCGGGTGGCAGCCATTACTGACATCACCCGCGCATACAGGATTCCTGGGGTTATACTAGTGCGTCCCCTGATCTCTGCACATGGTCGGTGGCAGCCATTACTGACATCACCTGCGCACGTAGGATTCCTGGAGTTATACTGGCTGCGTCCCCTGATCTCTGCACATGGTGGGTGGTGGCCATTACTGACATCACCCGTGCATGCAGGATTCCTGGGGTTATACTCACTGCATCCCTTGATCTCTGCACATGGCGGTTGGCATCCATTACCGACATCACCCGCGCACGCCGGATTCCTGGGGGTAATTTTCGCTGCGTCCCCTGATCTCTGCACATGGCGGGTGGCAGCCATTACTGACATCACCCGCGCACACAGGATTCCTGGGGGTTATACTAGTGCGTCCCCTGATCTCTGCACATGGTCGGTAGCAGCCATTACTGACATCACCTGCGCACGCAGGATTCCTGGGGTTATACTCGCTGCGTCCCCTGATCTCTGCACATGGCGGGTGGCAGCCATTACCGACATCACCCGCGCACGCAGGATTCCTGGGGTTATACTCGCTGCGTCCCCTGATCTCTGCACATGGCGAGTGGCAGCCATTACTGACATCACCTGCGCACGCAGGATTCCTGGGGTTATACTAGTGCGTCCCCTGATCTCTGCACATGGTCGGTGGCAGCCATTACTGACATCACCTGCGCACGTAGGATTCCTGGAGTTATACTGGCTGCGTCTTCTGATCTTTGCACATGGTGGGTGGTGGCCATTACTGACATCACCCGTGCATGCAGGATTCCTGGGGTTATACTCACTGCATCCCTTGATCTCTGCACTTGGCGGTTGGCATCCATTACCGACATCACCCGCGCACGCCGGATTCCTGGGGGTAATTTTCGCTGCGTCCCCTGATCTCTGCACATGGCGGGTGGCAGCCATTACTGACATCACCCGCGCACACAGGATTCCTGGGGGTTATACTAGTGCGTCCCCTGATCTCTGCACATGGCGGGTGGCAGCCATTACTGACATCACCTGCGCACGTAGGATTCCTGGAGTTATACTGGCTGCGTCCCCTGATCTCTGCACATGGTGGGTGGTGGCCATTACTGACATCACCCGTGCATGCAGGATTCCTGGGGTTATACTCACTGCATCCCTTGATCTCTGCACATGGCGGTTGGCATCCATTACCGACATCACCCGCGCACGCCGGATTCCTGGGGGTAATTTTCGCTGCGTCCCCTGATCTCTGCACATGGCGGGTGGCAGCCATTACTGACATCACCCGCGCACACAGGATTCGGGGGGTTATACTAGTGCGTCCCCTGATCTCTGCACATGGTCGGTAGCAGCCATTACTGACATCACCTGCGCACGCAGGATTCCTGGGGTTATACTCGCTGCGTCCCCTGATCTCTGCACATGGCGGGTGGCAGCCATTACCGACATCACCCGCGCACGCAGGATTCCTGGGGTTATACTCGCTGCGTCCCCTGATCTCTGCACATGGCGAGTGGCAGCCATTACTGACATCACCTGCGCACGCAGGATTCCTGGGGTTATACTAGTGCGTCCCCTGATCTCTGCACATGGTCGGTGGCAGCCATTACTGACATCACCTGCGCACGTAGGATTCCTGGAGTTATACTGGCTGCGTCTTCTGATCTTTGCACATGGTGGGTGGTGGCCATTACTGACATCACCCGTGCATGCAGGATTCCTGGGGTTATACTCACTGCATCCCTTGATCTCTGCACTTGGCGGTTGGCATCCATTACCGACATCACCCGCGCACGCCGGATTCCTGGGGGTAATTTTCGCTGCGTCCCCTGATCTCTGCACATGGCGGGTGGCAGCCATTACTGACATCACCCGCGCACACAGGATTCCTGGGGGTTATACTAGTGCGTCCCCTGATCTCTGCACATGGCGGGTGGCAGCCATTACTGACATCACCTGCGCACGTAGGATTCCTGGAGTTATACTGGCTGCGTCCCCTGATCTCTGCACATGGTGGGTGGTGGCCATTACTGACATCACCCGTGCATGCAGGATTCCTGGGGTTATACTCACTGCATCCCTTGATCTCTGCACATGGCGGTTGGCATCCATTACCGACATCACCCGCGCACGCCGGATTCCTGGGGGTAATTTTCGCTGCGTCCCCTGATCTCTGCACATGGCGGGTGGCAGCCATTACTGACATCACCCGCGCACACAGGATTCGGGGGGTTATACTAGTGCGTCCCCTGATCTCTGCACATGGTCGGTAGCAGCCATTACTGACATCACCTGCGCACGCAGGATTCCTGGGGTTATACTCGCTGCGTCCCCTGATCTCTGCACATGGCGGGTGGCAGCCATTACCGACATCACCCGCGCACGCAGGATTCCTGGGGTTATACTCGCTGCGTCCCCTGATCTCTGCACATGGCGAGTGGCAGCCATTACTGACATCACCTGCGCACGCAGGATTCCTGGGGTTATACTAGTGCGTCCCCTGATCTCTGCACATGGTCGGTGGCAGCCATTACTGACATCACCTGCGCACGTAGGATTCCTGGAGTTATACTGGCTGCGTCTTCTGATCTCTGCACATGGTGGGTGGTGGCCATTACTGACATCACCCGTGCATGCAGGATTCCTGGGGTTATACTCACTGCATCCCTTGATCTCTGCACTTGGCGGTTGGCATCCATTACCGACATCACCCGCGCACGCCGGATTCCTGGGGGTAATTTTCGCTGCGTCCCCTGATCTCTGCACATGGCGGGTGGCAGCCATTACTGACATCACCCGCGCACACAGGATTCCTGGGGGTTATACTAGTGCGTCCCCTGATCTCTGCACATGGCGGGTGGCAGCCATTACTGACATCACCTGCGCACGCAGGATTCCTGGGGTTATACTCGCTGCGTTCCCTGATCTCTACACATGGCGGGTGGCAGCCATTACTGACATCACCTGCGCACGCAGGATTCGTGGGGTTATACTCGCTGCGTCCCCTGATCTCTGCACATGGCGGGTGGCAGCCATTACTGACATCACCTGCGCACGCAGGATTCCTGGGGTTATACTAGTGCGTCCCCTGATCTCTGCACATGGTCGGTGGCAGCCATTACTGACATCACCTGCGCACGTAGGATTCCTGGAGTTATACTGGCTGTGTCCCCTGATCTCTGCACATGGCGGGTGGCAGCCATTACCGACATCACCTGCGCACGCAGGATTCCTGGGGTTATAGTCGCTGCATCCCCTGATCTCTGCACATGGCGGGTGGCAGCCATTACCGACATCACCCGCGCACGCAGGAATCCTGGGGGATATACTCACTGTGTCCCCTGATCTCTACATATGGCGGGTGGCAGCCATTACTGACATCACCTGCGTACGCAGGATTCCTGGGGTTATACTCGCTGCTTCCCCTGATCTCTGCACATGGCGGGTGGCAGCCATTAGTGACATCACCTGCGCACGCAGGATTCCTGGAGTTATACTGGCTGCGTCTTCTGATCTCTGCACATGGTGGGTGGTGGCCATTACTGACATCACCCGTGCATGCAGGATTCCTGGGGTTATACTCACTGCATCCCTTGATCTCTGCACTTGGCGGTTGGCATCCATTACCGACATCACCCGCGCACGCCGGATTCCTGGGGGTAATTTTCGCTGCGTCCCCTGATCTCTGCACATGGCGGGTGGCAGCCATTACTGACATCACCCGCGCACACAGGATTCCTGGGGGTTATACTAGTGCGTCCCCTGATCTCTGCACATGGTGAGTGGCAGCCATTACCGACATCACCTGCGCACGTAGGATTCATGGGGGTTATACTCGCTGTGTCTCCTGATCTCTGCACATGGCAGGTGGCAGCCATTACTGACATCACCCGCGCATACAGGATTCCTGGGGGTTATACTCGCTGCGCCCCCTGATCTCTGCACATGGCGGATGGCAGCCATTACCGTCATCTCCTGCGCACGCAGGATTCCTGGGGTTATACTCACTGCGCCCCCTGATCTCTGCACATGGCGGGTGGCAGCCATTACCGACAACACCCGCGCACACAGGATTCCTGGGGGTTATACTTGCTGCGTCCCTGATCTCTGAACATGGCGGGTGGCAGCCATTACTGACATCACCCGCGCACACAGGATTCCTGGGGGTTATACTAGTGCGTCCCCTGATCTCTGCACATGGCGGGTGGCAGCCATTACTGACATCACCCGCGCATACAGGATTCCTGGGGTTATACTAGTGCGTCCCCTGATCTCTGCACATGGTCGGTGGCAGCCATTACTGACATCACCTGCGCACGTAGGATTCCTGGAGTTATACTGGCTGCGTCCCCTGATCTCTGCACATGGTGGGTGGTGGCCATTACTGACATCACCCGTGCATGCAGGATTCCTGGGGTTATACTCACTGCATCCCTTGATCTCTGCACATGGCGGTTGGCATCCATTACCGACATCACCCGCGCACGCCGGATTCCTGGGGGTAATTTTCGCTGCGTCCCCTGATCTCTGCACATGGCGGGTGGCAGCCATTACTGACATCACCCGCGCACACAGGATTCCTGGGGGTTATACTAGTGCGTCCCCTGATCTCTGCACATGGTGAGTGGCAGCCATTACCGACATCACCTGCGCACGTAGGATTCATGGGGGTTATACTCGCTGTGTCTCCTGATCTCTGCACATGGCAGGTGGCAGCCATTACTGACATCACCCGCGCATACAGGATTCCTGGGGGTTATACTCGCTGCGCCCCCTGATCTCTGCACATGGCGGATGGCAGCCATTACCGTCATCTCCTGCGCACGCAGGATTCCTGGGGTTATACTCACTGCGCCCCCTGATCTCTGCACATGGCGGGTGGCAGCCATTACCGACAACACCCGCGCACACAGGATTCCTGGGGGTTATACTTGCTGCGTCCCTGATCTCTGAACATGGCGGGTGGCAGCCATTACTGACATCACCCGCGCACACAGGATTCCTGGGGGTTATACTAGTGCGTCCCCTGATCTCTGCACATGGCGGGTGGCAGCCATTACTGACATCACCCGCGCATACAGGATTCCTGGGGTTATACTAGTGCGTCCCCTGATCTCTGCACATGGTCGGTGGCAGCCATTACTGACATCACCTGCGCACGTAGGATTCCTGGAGTTATACTGGCTGCGTCCCCTGATCTCTGCACATGGTGGGTGGTGGCCATTACTGACATCACCCGTGCATGCAGGATTCCTGGGGTTATACTCACTGCATCCCTTGATCTCTGCACATGGCGGTTGGCATCCATTACCGACATCACCCGCGCACGCCGGATTCCTGGGGGTAATTTTCGCTGCGTCCCCTGATCTCTGCACATGGCGGGTGGCAGCCATTACTGACATCACCCGCGCACACAGGATTCCTGGGGGTTATACTAGTGCGTCCCCTGATCTCTGCACATGGTCGGTAGCAGCCATTACTGACATCACCTGCGCACGCAGGATTCCTGGGGTTATACTCGCTGCGTCCCCTGATCTCTGCACATGGCGGGTGGCAGCCATTACCGACATCACCCGCGCACGCAGGATTCCTGGGGTTATACTCGCTGCGTCCCCTGATCTCTGCACATGGCGAGTGGCAGCCATTACTGACATCACCTGCGCACGCAGGATTCCTGGGGTTATACTAGTGCGTCCCCTGATCTCTGCACATGGTCGGTGGCAGCCATTACTGACATCACCTGCGCACGTAGGATTCCTGGAGTTATACTGGCTGCGTCTTCTGATCTTTGCACATGGTGGGTGGTGGCCATTACTGACATCACCCGTGCATGCAGGATTCCTGGGGTTATACTCACTGCATCCCTTGATCTCTGCACTTGGCGGTTGGCATCCATTACCGACATCACCCGCGCACGCCGGATTCCTGGGGGTAATTTTCGCTGCGTCCCCTGATCTCTGCACATGGCGGGTGGCAGCCATTACTGACATCACCCGCGCACACAGGATTCCTGGGGGTTATACTAGTGCGTCCCCTGATCTCTGCACATGGCGGGTGGCAGCCATTACTGACATCACCTGCGCACGTAGGATTCCTGGAGTTATACTGGCTGCGTCCCCTGATCTCTGCACATGGTGGGTGGTGGCCATTACTGACATCACCCGTGCATGCAGGATTCCTGGGGTTATACTCACTGCATCCCTTGATCTCTGCACATGGCGGTTGGCATCCATTACCGACATCACCCGCGCACGCCGGATTCCTGGGGGTAATTTTCGCTGCGTCCCCTGATCTCTGCACATGGCGGGTGGCAGCCATTACTGACATCACCCGCGCACACAGGATTCGGGGGGTTATACTAGTGCGTCCCCTGATCTCTGCACATGGTCGGTAGCAGCCATTACTGACATCACCTGCGCACGCAGGATTCCTGGGGTTATAATCGCTGCGTCCCCTGATCTCTGCACATGGCGGGTGGCAGCCATTACCGACATCACCCGCGCACGCAGGATTCCTGGGGTTATACTCGCTGCGTCCCCTGATCTCTGCACATGGCGAGTGGCAGCCATTACTGACATCACCTGCGCACGCAGGATTCCTGGGGTTATACTAGTGCGTCCCCTGATCTCTGCACATGGTCGGTGGCAGCCATTACTGACATCACCTGCGCACGTAGGATTCCTGGAGTTATACTGGCTGCGTCTTCTGATCTTTGCACATGGTGGGTGGTGGCCATTACTGACATCACCCGTGCATGCAGGATTCCTGGGGTTATACTCACTGCATCCCTTGATCTCTGCACTTGGCGGTTGGCATCCATTACCGACATCACCCGCGCACGCCGGATTCCTGGGGGTAATTTTCGCTGCGTCCCCTGATCTCTGCACATGGCGGGTGGCAGCCATTACTGACATCACCCGCGCACACAGGATTCCTGGGGGTTATACTAGTGCGTCCCCTGATCTCTGCACATGGCGGGTGGCAGCCATTACTGACATCACCTGCGCACGTAGGATTCCTGGAGTTATACTGGCTGCGTCCCCTGATCTCTGCACATGGTGGGTGGTGGCCATTACTGACATCACCCGTGCATGCAGGATTCCTGGGGTTATACTCACTGCATCCCTTGATCTCTGCACATGGCGGTTGGCATCCATTACCGACATCACCCGCGCACGCCGGATTCCTGGGGGTAATTTTCGCTGCGTCCCCTGATCTCTGCACATGGCGGGTGGCAGCCATTACTGACATCACCCGCGCACACAGGATTCGGGGGGTTATACTAGTGCGTCCCCTGATCTCTGCACATGGTCGGTAGCAGCCATTACTGACATCACCTGCGCACGCAGGATTCCTGGGGTTATACTCGCTGCGTCCCCTGATCTCTGCACATGGCGGGTGGCAGCCATTACCGACATCACCCGCGCACGCAGGATTCCTGGGGTTATACTCGCTGCGTCCCCTGATCTCTGCACATGGCGAGTGGCAGCCATTACTGACATCACCTGCGCACGCAGGATTCCTGGGGTTATACTAGTGCGTCCCCTGATCTCTGCACATGGTCGGTGGCAGCCATTACTGACATCACCTGCGCACGTAGGATTCCTGGAGTTATACTGGCTGCGTCTTCTGATCTCTGCACATGGTGGGTGGTGGCCATTACTGACATCACCCGTGCATGCAGGATTCCTGGGGTTATACTCACTGCATCCCTTGATCTCTGCACTTGGCGGTTGGCATCCATTACCGACATCACCCGCGCACGCCGGATTCCTGGGGGTAATTTTCGCTGCGTCCCCTGATCTCTGCACATGGCGGGTGGCAGCCATTACTGACATCACCCGCGCACACAGGATTCCTGGGGGTTATACTAGTGCGTCCCCTGATCTCTGCACATGGCGGGTGGCAGCCATTACTGACATCACCTGCGCACGCAGGATTCCTGGGGTTATACTCGCTGCGTTCCCTGATCTCTACACATGGCGGGTGGCAGCCATTACTGACATCACCTGCGCACGCAGGATTCGTGGGGTTATACTCGCTGCGTCCCCTGATCTCTGCACATGGCGGGTGGCAGCCATTACTGACATCACCTGCGCACGCAGGATTCCTGGGGTTATACTAGTGCGTCCCCTGATCTCTGCACATGGTCGGTGGCAGCCATTACTGACATCACCTGCGCACGTAGGATTCCTGGAGTTATACTGGCTGTGTCCCCTGATCTCTGCACATGGCGGGTGGCAGCCATTACCGACATCACCTGCGCACGCAGGATTCCTGGGGTTATAGTCGCTGCATCCCCTGATCTCTGCACATGGCGGGTGGCAGCCATTACCGACATCACCCGCGCACGCAGGAATCCTGGGGGATATACTCACTGTGTCCCCTGATCTCTACATATGGCGGGTGGCAGCCATTACTGACATCACCTGCGTACGCAGGATTCCTGGGGTTATACTCGCTGCTTCCCCTGATCTCTGCACATGGCGGGTGGCAGCCATTAGTGACATCACCTGCGCACGCAGGATTCCTGGAGTTATACTGGCTGCGTCTTCTGATCTCTGCACATGGTGGGTGGTGGCCATTACTGACATCACCCGTGCATGCAGGATTCCTGGGGTTATACTCACTGCATCCCTTGATCTCTGCACTTGGCGGTTGGCATCCATTACCGACATCACCCGCGCACGCCGGATTCCTGGGGGTAATTTTCGCTGCGTCCCCTGATCTCTGCACATGGCGGGTGGCAGCCATTACTGACATCACCCGCGCACACAGGATTCCTGGGGGTTATACTAGTGCGTCCCCTGATCTCTGCACATGGCGGGTGGCAGCCATTACTGACATCACCTGCGCACGCAGGATTCCTGGGGTTATACTCGCTGCGTCCCCTGATCTCTACACATGGCGGGTGGCAGCCATTACTGACATCACCTGCGCACGCAGGATTCGTGGGGTTATACTCGCTGCGTCCCCTGATCTCTGCACATGGCGGGTGGCAGCCATTACTGACATCACCTGCGCACGCAGGATTCCTGGGGATATACTAGTGCGTCCCCTGATCTCTGCACATGGTCGGTGGCAGCCATTACTGACATCACCTGCGCACGTAGGATTCCTGGAGTTATACTGGCTGTGTCCCCTGATCTCTGCACATGGCGGGTGGCAGCCATTACCGACATCACCTGCGCACGCAGGATTCCTGGGGTTATAGTCGCTGCGTCCCCTGATCTCTGCACATGGCGGGTGGCAGCCATTACCGACATCACCCGCGCACGCAGGAATCCTGGGGGATATACTCACTGTGTCCCCTGATCTCTACATATGGCGGGTGGCAGCCATTACTGACATCACCTGCGTACGCAGGATTCCTGGGGTTATACTCGCTGCGTCCCCTGATCTCTGCACATGGCGGGTGGCAGCCATTAGTGACATCACCTGCGCACGCAGGATTCCTGGGGTTATACTAGTGCGTCCCCTGATCTCTGCACATGGTCGGTGGCAGCCATTACTGACATCACCTGCGCATGTAGGATTCCTGGAGTTATACTTGCTGCGTCCCTTGATCTCTGCACATGGCGGGTGGCAGCCATTACTGACATCACCTGCGCACGCAGTATTCCTGGGGTTATACTCGCTGCCTCCCCTGATCTCTGCACATGGCGGGTGGCAGCCATTACCGACATCACCCGCGCGGGCAGGAATCCTGGGGGATATACTCACTGCGTCCCCTGATCTCTGCACATGGCGAGTGGCAGCCATTACTGACATCACCCGCACACATAGGATTCCTGATGGTTATACTCGCTGCGTCCCCTGATCTCTGCACATGGTGGGTGGCAGCTATTACTGACATTACCCACGCACGCAGGATTCCTGAGGTTATACTCGCTGCATCCCCTGATCTCTGCACATGGCGAGTGGCAGCCATTACTGACATCACCCGCACACATAGGATTCCTGATGGTTATACTCGCTGCATCCCCTGATCTCTGCACATGGTCGGTGGTAGCCATTACTGACATCACCTGCGCACGTAGGATTCCTGAGGTTATACTAGTGCGTCCCCTGATCTCTGCACATGGCGGGTGGCAGCCATTACTGACATCACCTGCGCACGCAGGATTTCTGGGGTTATACTAGTGCGTCCCCTGATTTCTGCACATGGTCGGTGGCAGCCATTACCGACATCACCCGAGCACGCAGGGTTCCTGGTTGTATACTAGTGTGTCCCCTGATCTCTGCACATGGCGGGTGTCAGCCATTACCGACATTACCCGTGCACGCAGGATTCCTGGGGGTTATACTCGCTGCGTCCCCTGATCTCTGCACATGGCGGGAGGCAGCCATTACTGACACCCACCCGCACACGCAGGATTCCTGGGGTTATACTCGCTGTGTCCCCTGATCTCTGCACATGGTCGGTGGCAGCCATTACCGACATCACCTGCGCACGTAGGATTCCTAGAGTTTTACTCGCTGCGTCCCCTGATCTCTGCACATGGCGACTGGCAGCCATTACCGACATCCCCTGCGCACGCAGGATTCCTGGGGTTATACTTGCTGTGTCCCCATGACATGGCGGGTGGCAGCCATTACCGACATCCCCCGCGCACGTAGGATTCCTGGGGGTTATACTTGCTGCATCCCCTGATCTCTGCACATGGCGGGTGGCAGCCATTACTGACATCACCTGCGCACGCAGAATTCCTGGGGTTATACTCGCTGCGTCCCCTGATCTCTGCACATGGCGGATGGCAGCTATTACTGACATCACCTGCGCACGTAGGATTCCTGGAGTTATACTCGCTGCGTCCCCTGATCTCTGCACATGGCGGATGGCAGCTATTACTGACATCACCCGTGCATGCAGGATTCCTGGGGTTATACTCACTGCATCCCTTAAGCTCTGCACATGGCGATTGGCAGCCATTACCGAAATCACCCGCGCACGCTGGATTCCTGGGGTAATTTTCGCTGCGTCCCCTGATCTCTGCACATGGCAGTTGGCAGCCATTGCCATCATCACCCGCGCACGTAGGATTCCTGGGGTTATACTAGTGCGTCCCCTGATCTCTGCACATGGCGGGTGGCAGCCATTACTGACATCACCCGTGCACTTAGGATTCCTGGGGTTATACTAGTGCGTCCCCTGATCTCTGCACATGGCGGGTGGCAGCCATTACTGACATCACCCGTGCACGTAGGATTCCTGGGGTTATACTAGTGCGTCCCCTGATCTGTGCACATGGCAGGTGGCAGCCATTACTGACATCACCCGCGCACGTAGGATTCCTGGGGTTATACTCGCTGCGTCCCCTGATCTCTGCACATGGCGGGTGGCAGCCATTACCGACATCACCCGCGCACGTAGGATTCCTGAGGTTATACTCGCTGCATCCCCTGATCTCTGCACTTGGCGGGTGCAGCCATTACCCGAGGGGACGCGGCACACCAGTCCATGATGACTTACGGCAAATTTTGGGACAAAAAAAAACATGAAAGGTTTACTGATCAATTGGTCTAAAATAATCCTCTATTACACCTCCCAGGGGTAAAATTCCGAACCCTCCACCATTACAACTCCCACTACCATGGTCAGTAAATACCTAGAGTTCCCATCCCTATATTCCTATGAATATACTTCCTCAGATTACATGTCTTCACTCTAATGTTCCGATATGGGGTGAGTTACCTTTGACTGGAAAAGGTAAACCAACCCACAGGGCCACCGACAGGGGGGTGCCAGGGGTACAGCTGTCGTGGGCCCCGGTGTCTGGAGGGGCCCGGGCATCTGCCCACAGTGGGGGGGATGCGTGGTGCCAGCGCGCGCGAGGGGGGGGTGCTTGCACGCTTGAGGGGGGGGGGGCCCGCTGGGGGCCCGGGCTGAAGGTCAGTCCCAGGCCCCTACATTGGAGGCCCTGCCAACCCAAACTGTTATCTGTTATATTTCTCCAATTTTTTTTAACAAATTGATAGTCTTCATACATCTGTTATATGGGCAAATAAATGATCTCGAATTACTCTCCGCACATTAACTAGATCCAAAAATACTGGTGGATTAGCTTCTCCCAGACCTCAGACATTACTATTACGCATTACAACTATGGGGGTTATTTTGGTTCGCTCTTTCTGACAAAATCCTTCTTAGAGGAACAAAACCATGTGCACTGCAGGTGGGGCAGATGTAACATGTGCAGAGAGAATTATATTTGGGTCAGTTATTTTGTTTCTGTGCAGGGTAAATACTGGCTGCTTTATTTTTACACTGCAATATAGAGATCCGTTTGAAGTAAAACCCCACCCAAATCTAATTCTCTCTGCACAAGTAACATCTGCCCCACCTGCAGTGCACATGGTTTTGTCCATCTAAGAAGGAATTTCTCAGAAAGAGTGAACCAGAATAACCCCCTATGTTTTATATGGGAATGGCTGAATGTCACTGATGATACATCTCTACAAATGATAACTCAGGGCCTTGCTGAGCGGTGCTGTTACAATCGCTACAATTCCTCTAATTAAACAGGCGATTATCATATGAAAACTGATACATTAAATCATAGGAGACCATGCTTGGGATCCAGACATAACATTGTGCTTCTGTTCTCCCTGATCTCTCTTCCCTGTGCATGGAATATTCACACATTAGGTGATTTGTATTCTAATAACACTTTAAAATCCTTCCGAGATCAACAGGTAGATCAGGGTTGCCGACCCTCCCGAAATTTCCGGGAGTCTCCCGAAAATCGGGGCTCCCTCCCGGCCCCCCGGAAGGGTGGGCAACCCTCCCGGATTCAGGGGGGACCCCCGCTGTCCCCCGGATCGTGGCATTAAAATGCCGCAATTCTCGGGTCTCAGAGGAGGGGGCGGAGCTAAAATTACAATCGCGTCATTTTAGCCCCGCCCCCTCCACGGAGATCACTGAATTCTCTGGCTGCTCCCGGAGAGGAGAATAAGAAAGTCGGCAACCCTGAGGTAAATTTTCCCATCCCCACTACACAAGTTTACAGATACCTTCAACTACGTCACGCCCTTACTACCGCTTTGGGATCATCCTCCCCGACTCTTCTCAACTCCCCCATCAAAACAGATTATGCAAACACACTGGTCGACATTTAATAGGATGCGATTTTTAGTCACTTTCCAAAATCACACCTTATCGCACTTTTCAAAATCACCTTTTTTTCCCCCCAGAAGATGCATATTTAATGGGATGCGAAATCCAGGCAAAAAAGTGCGATAATGCGCGATTTTTAGTCATGAAAATGTGTGAATAATAGGAAATGTGTGAATTTGTATAAAAAATAGCGTGGGGTCCCCCCTCCTGAGCATAACCAGCCCCGGGCTCATTGAGCCGGACCTGGTTCCAAAAATACAGGGGACAAAAAGCGTAGGGGTCCCCCCGTATTTTTGAAACCAGCCCCAGACTCTTGGACCGGTCCTGGTTCCAAACATACGGGAGACAAAAAATCTGGGGGTCCCCCGTATTTTTAAACCAGCACCGGGCTCCAACAGCCCGCGGTGTCATGCCACAGCCGGGGGACTCTTTTTACATAAGGTCCCCCGGCCGAAACATGAGCACCGTGGCTGGTCAGCCTTGGACAGGGTACCTGGGGGAGTGGGGACCCCCAATAATGGGGTCCCTCCCCAGGCTTCACCCGTCCAGGGCTGAAGCCCGGGGCTGTCACCGGTGTCCGTGACCAGTGGACGCCCGGCTGATAGGGTTAAATCATTCATACATTACATTGCTCTATACAGGTGAACTACAAGTGCCAGCAGGCCTCCCCTGCATGTTGGGACTTGGTGAACCACAAGTCCCAGCATGCAGGGCATTAATGGCCCATACACACTAGAAGATATTGGCATCAATCTTGTTCAGAAAGGGGCTTCTGCTGGCAATATCTTCCAGTGTGTATGCCTAATATCATTAACCATGCTCCCCCTCCCCCATCCTGCTCATTGTTAACGATACTGAAATCTTCCGGACATGCAGATCAATATCCCTCATGCCATTTATTCACAATATCTTTCATGATCAGCTCAAGGGAAATTGTACACCAATATCTTTCGTCTTTCATATGTTCTAGACCAGTGGTAGCTAACTCCAGTCCTCAAGAGATACCAACAGTGCATGTTTTCCAGATCTCCTCACTGAATCACAAGTGAAGTAATTAGCTCCACCTGTGGATCTTTTGTAATGCGTCAGCTAGTAATGAGTGCACCTGTGCAGCAGCCGGGTTGCCTGGATGTGAACTGTTGGTAGCGCTCGAGGACTGGAGTTGGCTACCACTGTTCTAGTGTGTATGGGCCTTAAATTGACAATTTGTGTCTGTTTTCCGGTTTAGGAGCAAATGGTCAATTGTCATTTGTTCCCAGAAATTTCCAGATTTTCATTGCACCAGCCAGATTGGGCAGATAATCTTCTGGTACGTAAGGGCCTTTAAACTAAAATAGGAAACTGACCTGGGGACACTTCCCGATACTTTGTGGCCTTGTGCACTGTAGGCGCCTAAACTATCTACAACCACTGTCAGCAGGGCCGCCACTGAACCTGTGATACACAGCACACCTCTCTGAGCTTCAGAAACATCTACATTTCTATGATTTGGGGGTGACATCTCTTTATTAGTGAATATGTTTTTTTGGGAACCTAGACTTCTTGTGAACTAGGTGATCATAAAATGACCTACTGTAAAATGTCATCTACCTGTTCTACTGCAGCATATCACTGCACGAAATACAGGAATAGGAGTTTATACCATCATATTAGATACATTCATTGCTCCTGATGAAGTCCTGAAGGACGAAACGCGTAGGGTTACAAAGTATTTCTGTATGTGGCACACTGTGAACTATGTAAATGCGTAACTGAAGGTAAACTACACGCTGCACTACTGAAACATGTTATTTGGTTTTATCTATTTGATATCCTTTTGTTTTACTAGCCACCTGATACGTGGGCATTGGTGATGAAACTATAGTGCACCTCCATCTTGTTTCTATCTATTTCCCTTTCAGTCCCTCTGTTAACAGTGAGGTACTATAGGGGTGCTGCTCTTCTAGAAGTGCAATATTGGGGCCACACCATCTAACATTGATATATATATATATATATATATATATATATATCAATCATACATATACGGCGGCACTCTCAGTCGGAATAATGACAATGACACGGCTGTCTAGTGTCAGCCGTGTCATTGTCATTATTCCGACTGAGAGTGCCGCCGTATATGTATGCTTGACATATGTACCCGCCACGCTGACGGGGATCTTTCGGAGGGCACCGGGCAAGTTATGTAACGGAGGCCATTGGAGTGCCGGCCAAACGTGGAGTATGTATGTATATATATATATATATATATATAGGTACAGGATGGGTGCGGCACTCAGCTTTCTCAAAGAAACACGACAATACAGTGTCTTGGTGATCAACGTTTCAGTGCTCTCTTTATTGGCACTATCGTCAGGATATAAGTGACACACAACATTACAAGTCTTAAATAACGTGAGCAATGAATGAGGAGGAGGGGGAGGTCAGTCACGTTCCCGCCCAGGAAGCGTGGAGCACGTCACATGGCCACCCCCACCACAGGTGTATTCATACAAAATGCATATAAACTTAAAAATTGCATGTAAAAAAGTTGACATATAAAAGAGTCGACATGGAGAAAAAGTCAACATGGAAAAAAAGGTGACATATAAATTAAATGCCAAAATATTTATAAAGGTGTTAATAAAATTTAAAAGGGGAAGTCTACAACATTATGACAATATACTCAAATGTGTACAGTTAATACATGAAAGGTTATACATATAAATGAAGAAATTGCTAACAGATATTGTGTCAGCGCAGTCACTTTTTTTTCCATGTAGACTTTTTCTCCATGTCGACTCTTTTATATGTCAACTTTTTTACATGCAATTTTTAAGTTTATATGCATTTTGTATGAATACACCTGTGGTGGGGGTGGCCATGTGACGTGCTCCACGCTTCCTGGGCGGGAACGTGACTGACCTCCCCCTCCTCCTCATTCATTGCTCACGTTATTTAAGACTTGTAATGTTGTGTGTCACTTATATCCTGACGATAGTGCCAATAAAGAGAGCACTGAAACGTTGATCACCAAGACACTGTATTGTCGTGTTTCTTTGAGAAAGCTGAGTGCCGCACCCATCCTGTACCTACAATTCGCTGCACCATCAGCTGTGAAGGCACCAGCGCCAGTACTCTCCTGCAGCTCGGAGTGCCGGTCCAACTGGATCCTATATATATATATATATATATATACTCTGGAGGCATATGGTCTGGAGTGCTGATTCTGGTTTGCCTACAATATATCTGACATCCACGATATTTCCGTGATCCCGCTGGATATAACCGCACTTCCATTTAAAGGAATGTAACTAAAAAGGAAAATAATAAAAACCATTAATAATTCCTAACCCTGTAATTGACATTTCAGAATCAGTTCCCCTGATGAAGTCATTTATGACGAAACGCATTGGAACTTTTTCCATCCTGATCATTGGAATTTATGTCTGATTTGATGTTTTAATAAATTTTACAACTTTCCACTGTGAAATTGTATGTTAAAGTGTTGGACATTACAGAGCCTCTCTATTCATCTCTGCCTCCGCTAACAGGGAGGTACTATAGAGTGCAGCTCTCACATACAGCGCAAGCCAGGGTCTCTTCTATCTCTTATATATATATATATGAAATACTGCTGCTGGTAGTAGCTGTGTGTGTGTGTGTGCTGCTGGTAGTAGCTGTGTGTGTGTGTGTGCTGCTGGTAGTAGCTGTGTGTGTGTGTGTGCTGCTGGTAGTAGCTGTGTGTGTGTGCTGCTGGTAGTAGCTGTGTGTGTGTGTGTGTGTGTGTGTGTGCTGCTGCTGGTAGTAGCTGTGTGTGTGTGTGTGTGCTGCTGGTAGTAGCTGTGTGTGTGTGTGTGTGTGTGCTGCTGGTAGTAGCTGTGCGTGTGTGTGTGCTGCTGGTAGTAGCTGTGTGTGTGTGTGTGCTGCTGGTAGTAGCTGTGTGTGTGTGCTGCTGGTAGTAGCTGTGTGTGTGTGTGTGTGTGTGTGTGTGTGTGTGTGCTGCTGCTGGTAGTAGCTGTGTGTGTGTGTGTGTGTGCTGCTGGTAGTAGCTGTGTGTGTGTGTGTGTGTGTGTGTGCTGCTGCTGGTAGTAGCTGTGTGTGTGTGTGCTGCTGGTAGTAGCTGTGTGTGTGTGTGTGTGTGTGTGTGTGCGCTGCTGGTAGTAGCTGTGTGTGTGTGTGCTGCTGGTAGTAGCTGTGTTTGTGTGTGTGTGTGTGTGTGCTGCTGGTAGTAGCTGTGTTTGTGTGTGTGCTGCTGGTAGTAGCTGTGTGTGTGTGTGCTGCTGGTAGTAGCTGTGTGTGTGTGTGCTGCTGGTAGTAGCTGTGTGTGTGTGTGTGTGTGCTGCTGGTATTAGCTGTGTGTGTGTGTGTGTGTGTGTGTGTGTGTGCTGCTGGTAGTAGCTGTGTGTGTGTGTGTGTGTGCTGCTGGTAGTAGCTGTGTGTGTGTGTGTGTGTGTGTGTGTGTGCTGCTGGTAGTAGCTGTGTGTGTGTGCTGCTGGTAGTAGCTGTGTGTGTGTGTGCTGCTAGTAGTAGCTGTGTGTGTGTGCTGCTGGTAGTAGCTGTGTGTGTGTGTGTGTGTGTGTGCTGCTGGTAGTAGCTGTGTGTGTGTGTGTGTGTGTGTGTGTGTGTGTGTGTGCTGCTGGTAGTAGCTGTGTGTGTGTGTGCTGCTGGTAGTAGCTGTGTGTGTGTGTGCTGCTGGTAGTAGCTGTGTGTGTGTGTGTGCTGCTAGTAGTAGCTGTGTGTGTGTGCTGCTGGTAGTAGCTGTGTGTGTGTGTGTGTGTGCTGCTGGTAGTAGCTGTGTGTGTGTGTGTGTGTGTGTGTGTGTGTGCTGCTGGTAGTAGCTGTGTGTGTGTGTGCTGCTGGTAGTAGCTGTGTGTGTGTGTGCTGCTAGTAGTAGCTGTGTGTGTGTGTGTGTGTGTGTGTGTGTGTGTGCGCTGCTGGTAGTAGCTGTGTGTGTGTGTGTGTGTGTGTGCTGCTGGTAGTAGCTGTGTGTGTGTGTGTGTGTGTGTGCTGCTGGTAGTAGCTGTGTGTGTGTGTGTGTGTGTGTGTGTGTGTGTGTGTGTGTGTGTGTGTGTGTGTGTGTGTGTGTGTGTGCTGCTGGTAGTAGCTGTGTTTGTGTGTGTGTGTGCTGTTGGTAATAGCTGTGTATGTGTGTGTGTGTGTGTGTGTGTGTGTGTGTGCTGCTGGTAGTAGCTGTGTTTGTGTGTGTGTGTGCTGTTGGTAATAGCTGTGTATGTGTGTGTGTGTGTGTGTGTGTGTGTGTGTGTGTGCGCTGCTGGTAGTAGCTGTGCGTGTGTGTGTGTGTGTGTGTGCTGCTGGTAGTAGCTGTGCGTGTGTGTGTGTGTGTGTGTGCTGCTGGTAGTAGCTGTGTGTGTGTGTGTGTGCTGCTGGTAGTAGCTGTGCGTGTGTGTGTGTGTGTGCTGCTAGTAGTAGCTGTGTGTGTGTGTGTGTGTGTGTGTGTGTGTGTGTGTGCTGCTGGTAGTAGCTGTGTGTGTGTGTGTGTGCTGCTGGTAGTAGCTGTGCGTGTGTGTGTGTGTGTGTGTGCTGCTAGTAGTAGCTGTGTGTGTGTGTGTGTGTGTGTGTGTGTGTGTGTGTGTGTGTGTGTGTGTGTGTGTGTGCGCTGCTGGTAGTAGCTGTGTGTGTGTGTGTGTGTGTGTGCTGCTGGTAGTAGCTGTGTGTGTGTGTGTGTGTGTGTGTGTGTGTGTGTGTGTGTGTGTGCGCTGCTGGTAGTAGCCTTGTGTTTACAAACAGTGGGAAGTGTATTTCCTTACATGGCCGATGCTGGGAGACAGAGACACGACCCGCTGGAATGTGACTCACCCGCAGTCACAGCTGATGAATGCGCTCATGTGATACGGAAACCTCTGACCTAGTCTGCAGGGTAACAGGAGACGCCTGCGCCATGCCTGGGACTTAATACAGCCCCGGCCGGGGACACGCTCCTGTCTGACAGCTAGTGGCCTAGTCACCAATACTGAGATCAATAGTGATTGTACTCAGCCCCGGCCGGGGACACTCTCCTGTCTGACAGCTAGTGGCCTAGTCACCAATACTGAGATCTATAGTGAGTAATACTCAGCCCCGGCCGGGGACACTCTCCTGTCTGACAGCTAGTGGCCTAGTCACCAATACTGAGATCAATAGTGATTGTACTCAGCCCCGGCCGGGGACACGCTCCTGTCTGACAGCTAGTAACCTAGTCACCAATACTGAGATCAATAGTGATTGTACTCAGCCCCGGCCGGGGACACGCTCCTGTCTGACAGCTAGAGGCCTAGTCACCAATACTGAGATCAATAGTGAGTGGTACTCAGCCCCGGCCGGGGACACGCTCCTGTCTGACAGCTAGTAACCTAGTCACCAATACTGAGATCAATAGTGAGTGGTACTCAGCCCCGGCCGGGGACACGCTCCTGTCTGACAGCTAGAGGCCTAGTCACCAATACTGAGATCAATAGTGATTGATACTCAGCCCCGGCCGGGGACACGCTCCTGTCTGACAGCTAGTAACCTAGTCACCAATACTGAGATCCATAGTGAGTAATACTCAGCCCCGGCTGGGGACACGCTCCTGTCTGACAGCTAGTCGCCTAGTCACTAATACTGAGATCAATAGTGAGTGGTACTCAGCCCCGGCCGGGGACACTCTCCTGTCTGACAGCTAGTAACCTAGTCACTAATACTGAGATCAATAGTGAGTGGTACTCAGCCCCGGCCGGGGACACGCTCCTGTCTGACAGCTAGTGGCCTAGTCACCAATACTGAGATCAATAGTGATTGTACTCAGCCCCGGCCGGGGACACTCTCCTGTCTGACAGCTAGAGGCCTAGTCACCAATACTGAGATCAATAGTGAGTGGTACTCAGCCCCGGCCGGGGACACTCTCCTGTCTGACAGCTAGTAACCTAGTCACTAATACTGAGATCAATAGTGAGTGGTACTCAGCCCCGGCCGGGGACACGCTCCTGTCTGACAGCTAGTGGCCTAGTCACCAATACTGAGATCAATAGTGATTGTACTCAGCCCCGGCCGGGGACACGCTCCTGTCTGACAGCTAGTGGCCTAGTCACCAATACTGAGATCAATAGTGATTGTACTCAGCCCCGGCCGGGGACACGCTCCTGTCTGACAGCTAGTGGCCTAGTCACCAATACTGAGATCAATAGTGAGTGGTACTCAGCCACGGCCGGGGACACGCTCCTGTCTGACAGCTAGTGGCCTAGTCACTAATACTGAGATCAATAGTGAGTGATACTCAGCCACGGCCGGGGACACGCTCCTGTCTGACAGCTAGAAGACTAGATTGTAAGCTCCTCTGAGCAGGGCCCTCTTCCCTCCTGTTGTCAAAGCCCACTTCTCTTCACATGTCACTCACAGCTCTCCTTTACTCCAACACTCAGTGACCATCTTCATACTCATCTCCATCATTGGCCTCAAGCCTCTAGTTGTATGTTGATTGGGTCCTCACTACTTACATTTAAGCTGTAATGTGTATTGAACTGTGGCGCTCTTTATTTGTACTGTATTTTTGTTATTTATTCAATGTTATGCCAAGTTTTTGTCTCCCTGTATTGTTCCTTTGTACGGCGCTGCGAAACACTTGTGGCGCCTTATAAATAAAATTATAATAATAATAATAATAATACTGAGATCAATAGTGAGTGATACTCAGCCCCGGCCGGGGACACGCTCCTGTCTGACAGCTAGAGGCCTAGTCACCAATACTGAGATCAATAGTGAGTGGTACTCAGCCCCGGCCAGGGACACGCTCCTGTCTGACAGCTATAGGCCTAGTCACCAATACTGAGATCAATAGTGATTGTACTCAGCCCTGGCCGGGGACACGCTCCTGTCTGACAGCTAGTGGCCTAATCACTAATACTGAGATCAATAGTGATTGTACTCAGCCCCGGCCGGGGACACGCTCCTGTCTGACAGCTATAGGCCTAGTCACCAATACTGAGATCAATAGTGATTGATACTCAGCCCCGGCCGGGGACACTCTCCTGTCTGACAGCTATAGGCCTAGTCACTAATACTGAGATCAATAGTGATTGATACTCAGCCCCGGCCAGGGAAACACGCTCCTGTCTGACAGCTATAGGCCTAGTCACCAATACTGAGATCAATAGTGATTGTACTCAGCCCCGGCCGGGGACACTCTCCTGTCTGACAGCTAGTGGCCTAGTCACCAATACTGAGATCAATAGTGAGTGATACTCAGCCACGGCCGGGGACACGCTCCTGTCTGACAGCTAGTAACCTAGTCACCAATACTGAGATCAATAGTGATTGTACTCAGCCCCGGCCGGGGACACGCTCCTGTCTGACAGCTATAGGCCTAGTCACCAATACTGAGATCAATAGTGAGTAATACTCAGCCCCGGCCGGGGACACGCTCCTGTCTGACAGCTAGTGACCTAGTCACTAATACTGAGATCCATAGTGAGTAATACTCAGCCCCGGCCGGTGACACGCTCCTGTCTGACAGCTAGTGGCCTAATCACTAATACTGAGATCCATAGTGAGTAATACTCAGCCCCGGCCGGGGACACACTCCTGTCTGACAGCTAGTGACCTAGTCACCAATACTGAGATCAATAGTGATTGATACTCAGCCCCGGCCGGGGACACTCTCCTGTCTGACAGCTAGTGACCTAGTCATTAATACTGAGATCAATAGTGAGTGGTACTCAGCTACGGCCGGGGACACTCTCCTGTCTGACAGCTAGTGGCCTAGTCACTAATACTGAGATCAATAGTGAGTGATACTCAGCCACGGCCGGGGACACGCTCCTGTCTGACAGCTCGTGGCCTAATCACTAATACTGAGATCTATAGTGAGTAATACTCAGCCCCGGCCGGGGACACGCTCCTGTCTGACAGCTAGTGGCCTAGTCACCAATACTGAGATTAATAGTGAGTGGTACTCAGCCCCGGCCGGGGACACTCTCCTGTCTGACAGCTAGTCGCCTAGTCACTAATACTGAGATCAATAGTGAGTGATACTCAGCCACGGCCGGTGACACTCTCCTGTCTGACAGCTAGTGGCCTAGTCACCAATACTGAGATCAATAGTGAGTGGTACTCAGCTACGGCCGGGGACACTCTCCTGTCTGACAGCTAGTGGCCTAGTCACTAATACTGAGATCAATAGTGAGTGATACTCAGCCCCGGCCGGGGACACGCTCCTGTCTGACAGCTAGTGACCTAGTCACCAATACTGAGATCAATAGTGAGTGGTACTCAGCCACGCCGGGGACACTCTCCTGTCTGACAGCTAGAGGCCTAGTCACCAATACTGAGATAAATAGTGATTGTACTCAGCCCCGGCCAGGGACACGCTCCTGTCTGACAGCTAGTGGCCTAGTCACCAATACTGAGATCTATAGTGAGTGGTACTCAGCTACGCCGGGGACACGCTCCTGTCTGACAGCTAGTGGCCTAGTCACCAATACTGAGATCAATAGTGAGTGGTACTCAGCCACGGCCGGGGACACTCTCCTGTCTGACAGCTAGTGGCCTAGTCACCAATACTGAGATCAATAGTGAGTGATACTCAGCCCCGGCCGGGGACACTCTCCTGTCTGACAGCTAGTGGCCTAGTCACCAATACTGAGATCAATAGTGAGTGGTACTCAGCCACGCCGGGGACACTCTCCTGTCTGACAGCTAGTAACCTAGTCACCAATACGGAGATCAATAGTGAGTGATACTCAGCCACGGCCGGGGACACTCTCCTGTCTGACAGCTAGTGACCTTGTCACTAATACTGAGATCCATAGTGAGTAATACTCAGCCCCGGCCGGGGACACGCTCCTGTCTGACAGCTAGTGGTCTAATCACTAATACTGAGATCCATAGTGAGTAATACTCAGCCCCGGCCGGGGACACGCTCCTGTCTGACAGCTAGTGGCCTAGTCACCAATACTGAGATCAATAGTGAGTGGTACTCAGCTACGGCCGGGGACACGCTCCTGTCTGACAGCTAGTGGCCTAGTCACCAATACTGAGATCAATAGTGAGTGGTACTCAGCTACGGCCGGGGACACTCTCCTGTCTGACAGCTAGTGGCCTAGTCACCAATACTGAGATCAATAGTGAGTGATACTCAGCCACGGCCGGTGACACTCTCCTGTCTGACAGCTAGTGACCTAGTCACCAATACTGAGATCAATAGTGAGTGATACTCAGCCACGGCCGGGGACACGCTCCTGTCTGACAGCTAGTGACCTAGTCACTAATACTGAGATCAATAGTGAGTAATACTCAGCCCCGGCCGGGGACACTCTCCTGTCTGATAGCTAGTGGCCTAGTCACCAATACTGATATCAATAGTGAGTGGTACTCAGCCCCAGCCGGGGACACTCTCCTGTCTGACAGCTAGTGGCCTAGTCACCAATACTGAGATCAATAGTGAGTGATACTCAGCCACGCCGGGGACACTCTCCTGTCTGACAGCTAGTCGCCTAGTCACTAATACTGAGATCAATAGTGAGTGGTACTCAGCCCCGGCCGGGGACACTCTCCTGTCTGACAGCTAGTGGCCTAGTCACCAATACTGAGATCAATAGTGAGTGGTACTCAGCCCCAGCCGGGGACACTCTCCTGTCTGACAGCTAGTAACCTAGTCACCAATACGGAGATCAATAGTGAGTGATACTCAGCCACGGCCGGGGACACGCTCCTGTCTGACAGCTAGTCGCCTAGTCACTAATACTGAGATCAATAGTGAGTAATACTCAGCCCCGGCCGGGGACACGCTCCTGTCTGACAGCTAGAGGCCTAGTCACCAATACTGAGATCAATAGTGAGTGATACTCAGCCCCGGCCGGGGACACTCTCCTGTCTGACAGCTAGTGGCCTAATCACTAATACTGAGATCCATAGTGAGTAATACTCAGCCCCGGCCGGGGACACGCTCCTGTCTGACAGCTAGAGGCCTAGTCACTAATACTGAGATCTATAGTGAGTGGTACTCAGCTACGCCGGGGACACTCTCCTGTCTGACAGCTATAGGCCTAGTCACCAATACTGAGATCAATAGTGAGTGGTACTCAGCCCCGGCCGGGGACACTCTCCTGTCTGACAGCTAGTGGCCTAGTCACCAATACTGAGATCAATAGTGAGTGGTGCTCAGCAACGCCGGGGACACTCTCCTGTCTGACAGCTAGTGGCCTAGTCACCAATACTGAGATCAATAGTGAGTGGTGCTCAGCCACGCCGGGGACACTCTCCTGTCTGACAGCTAGTAACCTAATCACCAATACGGAGATCAATAGTGAGTGATACTCAGCCACGCCGGGGACACTCTCCTGTCTGACAGCTAGTAACCTAGTCACCAATACGGAGATCAATAGTGAGTGATACTCAGCCCCGGCCGGTGATACGGACAGTACATGTACAGTATTACAGCCGTATCCCTGACTGCATTGGTGATTCGCAGCGTTGGGATGGAAATAATGTGTCTCATTGTTACATTATCCGCCCAGCCACAGTAATTCCTATCTCCATCAGGTACGTGACCCCCCCCCCCCCCCAACCCCTATATCTCATCTCCATGCCTCCAGCCATCTCCTAATATAGACAACATCTCTGGTTCCTTCCCATGTACCCGTGAGATTGGGACGGATTCCTCAGCTATTAATATTCTTATCTATAGCGGCTGTAAGCGAGGACATCACACCTCAGGTTACATTCTGACAGAAGGGTCCGGTAACTTCAGACTGTCCCAGTATAAGGTAACCAGATCCTCATGTGACAGGTATACCGGCGCACCAGCCGTGGCCCTGCAATACTGCGTGACCCAACCTAGGGACTAGCCTCCCTGCGTGACCCCACCAACGGACCGGCCACACTGTGCGACCCCACAAAGGGACTGACCAAAGAGCGTGACCCCAAGGAAAGGCCACACTGCGTGACCCCACCAAGGGATGTGCAACACTGCATGGCCCCACCAAGAAACCGCCCACCTTGCATGACCCCACCAAGGGACCGGCCAAACTGCATGGCCCCATCTAATCTCCACCTCCTGCACTGATCTTCTCACCACCTCCTGAACTGGTCTCCTCTCCAACTCCTGCACAGGTCTCCTCTACGCCTCCTGCACTGGTCTCCTCTACGCCTCCTGCACTGGTCTCCTCACCACCTCCTGCACTGGTCTCCTCTACGCCTCCTGCACTGGTCTCCTCACCACCTCCTGCACTGGTCTCCTCTTCAACTCCTGCACTGGCCTCCTCACCACCTCCTGCACTTATCTCCTCATCACCTCCTGCACTGGTCTCCTCACTACCTCCAGCAATGGTCTCCTCAACTCCTCCTGCACAGGTCTCCTCAACTACTCCTGCACAGGTCTCCTCAACTTCTCCTGCACAGGTCTGCTCCTCTTGCACTGGTCTCCTCACCGCCTCCTGCACTGGTCTCCTCCTCCTGCACTGGTCTCCTCCTCCTGCACTGGTCTCCTCACCATCTAATGCACTGGTCTCCTTATCCTGCACTGGTCTCCTCACCATCTAATGCATTGGTCTCCTCCTCCTACACTGGTCGCCTCACCGGCTCCTGCACTGGTCTCCTCACCACCTCCTGCACTGGTCTCCTCTTCAACTCCTGCACTGGCCTCCTCACCACCTCCTGCACTGATATCCTCATCACCTCCTGCACTGGTCTCCTCACCACCTCCTGCACTGGTCTCCTCACCACCTCCTGCACTGGTCTCCTCACCACCTCCTGCACTGGTCTCATCTTCTCCTCCTTCACTGGTCTCCTCTCCTCCTCCTCCTCCTCCTCCACTGTTCACCTCACCGCCTCCTGCACTGGTCTCCTCTCCTCCTCCACTGGTATCCTCACCACCTTCTGCACTGATCTCCTCACCACCTCCTGCACTGGCCTCCTCACCCCCTCCTGCACTGGCCTCCTCATCACCTCCCGCACTGGTCTCCTCATCACCTCCCGCACTGGTCTCCTCATCACCTCCCGCACTGATCTCCTCTCCACCTCCCGCACTGGTCTCCTCACCACCTCCCGCACTGGTCTCCTCACCACCTCCCGCACTGGTCTCCTCACCACCTCCTGCACTGGTCTCCTCACCACCTCCTGCACTGGTCTCCTCACCACCTCCTGCACTGGTCTCCCCACCATCTCCTGCAATGGTCTCCTCACCATCTCCTGCAATGGTCTCCTCACCATCTCCTGCAATGGTCTCCTCACCATCTCCTGCAATGGTCTCCTCACCATCTCCAGCAATGATCTCCTCTCCTCCTCCAGCACTGGCCTGCTCCTCTTGCACTGGTCTCATCACCATCTCCTGCACTAGTCCCCACAATGCCTACTGCACTGGTCTCCTAATCCGGCACTGGTCTCCTCACCATCTAATGCACTGGTCTTCTCACCACCGCCTGCACTGGTCTCCTCACCGGCCCCTGCACTGATCTCCGCACCGGCTCCTGCACTGGTCTCCTCACCACCTCCTGCACTGGTCTCCTCTTCAACTCCTGCACTGGCCTCCTCACCACCTCCTGCACTGATATCCTCATCACCTCCTGCACTGGTCTCCTCACCACCTCCTGCACTGGTCTCCTCACCACCTCCTGCACTGGTCTCCTCACCACCTCCTGCACTGGTCTCATCTTCTCCTCCTTCACTGGTCTCCTCTCCTCCTCCTCCACTGTTCACCTCACCGCCTCCTGCACTGGTCTCCTCTCCTCCTCCACTGGTATCCTCACCACCTTCTGCACTGATCTCCTCACCACCTCCTGCACTGGCCTCCTCACCCCCTCCTGCACTGGCCTTCTCATCACCTCCCGCACTGGTCTCCTCATCACCTCCCGCACTGATCTCCTCTCCACCTCCCGCTCTGGTCTCCTCACCACCTCCCGCACTGGTCTCCTCACCACCTCCTGCACTGGTCTCCCCACCATCTCCTGCAATGGTCTCCTCACCATCTCCGGCAATGGTCTCCTCACCATCTCCTGCAATGGTCTCCTCACCATCTCCTGCAATGATCTCCTCTCCTCCTCCAGCACTGGCCTGCTCCTCTTGCACTGGTCTCATCACCACCTCCTGCACTAGTCCCCACACTGCCTACTGCACTGGTCTCCTAATCCAGCACTGGTCTCCTCACCATCTAATGCACTGGTCTCCTCACCACCTCCTTCACTGGTCTCCTCACCGGCCCCTGCACTGATCTCCGCACCGCCTCCTGCACTGGTCTCCGCACCGCCTCCTGCACTGGTCTCCGCACCGCCTCCTGCACTGGTCTCCGCACCGCCTCCTGCACTGGTCTCCGCACCGCCTCCTGCACTGGTCTCTGCACTGCTTCCTACACTGGTCTCCACCTCCTGCACTTGTCACCAAACCACCTCCTGCACTGGTCTCCTCACCACCTCCTGCACTGGTCTCCTCACCACCTCCTGCACTGGTCTCCTCACCACTTCCTACACTGGTCTCCTCACCACCTCCTGCACTGTTCTTGTCTCCTCCTCCTGCAACGGTCTCCTCACCTCCTCCTGCACTGGTCTCCTCACCTCCTCCTGCACTGGTTTCCTCACCACCTCCTGCAATGATCTCCTCTCCTCCACCTGCAATGGTCTGCTCACCTCCTCCTGCACTGATCTCCTCACCACCTCTTGCACTGATCTCCTCACCACCTCCTGCACTGGTCTCCACACCTCCCCCAGCACTGGTCTGCTCCTCTTGCACTGGTCTTATCACTGCCTCCTGCACTGGTCCCCACACCGCCTCCTGCACTGGTCTCCTCACCGCCTCCTGCACTGGTCTCCTCACTGCTTCCTACACTGGTCTCCTCACCGCTTCCTACACTGGTCTCCACCTCCTGCACTGGTCTCCTCACCACCTCCTGCAATGGTCTCGTCTCCTCCCCACCTCCTGCACTGGTCTCCGTACCGCCTCCTGCACTGGTCTCCGTACCGCCTCCTGCACTGGTCTCCTCACCGCCTCCTGCACTGGTCTCCTCACCGCCTCCTGCACTGGTCTCCTCACCGCCTCCTGCACTGGTCTCCTAACCGCCTCCTGCAATGGTCTCCTCACCGCCTCCTGCAATGGTCTCCTCACCGCCTCCTGCAATGGTCTCCTCACCGCCTCCTGCAATAATCTCCTCAAGACCTCCTGCAATGGTCTCCTCAAGACCTCCTGCAATGGTCTCCTCACCACCTCCTGCAATGGTCTTTTTACAACCTCCTGCACTGATCTCCTCCTCCTGCATTGGTCTCCTCACCACCTCCTGCACTGGTCTCCTCCTCCTGCACTGGTCTCATCACTGCCTCTTGCACTAGTGTCCACACTGCCTACTGCACTGGTGTCCTAATCCTGCATTGGTCTCCTCACCATCTAATACACTGGTCGCCTTCTCCTACACTGGACTCCTCACCACCTCCTGCACTGGTCTCCTCACTGGCCCCTGCACTGGTCTCCTCACTGGCACCTGCACTGGTCTCCTCACTGGCCCCTGCACTGGTCTCCTCACTGGCCCCTGCACTGGTCTCCTCACTGCCTCCTGCACTGGTCTCCTCTCCTCCTACACTGGTCTCCACACTGCCTGCTGCACTGGTCTCCTCACCGCTTCCTACACTGGTCTCCAGCTCCTGTACTGGCCTCCTCACCACCTCCTGCATGGATCTCCTCACCTCCTCCTGCACTGGTTACTTCACCACCTCCTGCACTGGTCTCCTCCTCCTGCACTGGTCTCATCACCGCCTCCTGCACTGGTCTCCACACTGCCTACTGCCCTGGTCTCCACACTGCCTACTGCACTGGTCTCCTCACCATCTAATGCACTGGTCTCCTCCTCCCACACTGGTCTCCTCACTGCTTCCTACAATGGTTACCACCTCCTGCACTGGTCTCCTCACCACCTACTGTACTGGTCTCCTCACCACCTCCTGCACTGGTCTCCTCACCACCTCCTGCACTGGTCTCATCTTCTCCTCCTTCACTGGTCTCCTCTCCTCCTCCTCCTCCTCCACTGTTCACCTCACCACCTCCTGCACTGGTCTCCTCTCCTCCTCCACTGGTATCCTCACCACCTTCTGCACTAATCTCCTCACCACCTCCTGCACTGGCCTCCTCACCCCTTCCTGCACTGGCCTTCTCATCACCTCCCGCACTGGTCTCCTCATCACCTCCCGCACTGATCTCCTCTCCACCTCCCGCACTGGTCTCCTCACCACCTCCTGCACTGGTCTCCCCACCATCTCCTGCAATGGTCTCCTCACCATCTCCTGCAATGGTCTCCTCACCATCTCCTGCAATGGTCTCCTCACCATCTCCTGCAATGATCTCCTCTCCTCCTCCAGCACTGGCCTGCTCCTCTTGCACTGGTCTCATCACCACCTCCTGCACTAGTCCCCACACTGCCTACTGCACTGGTCTCCTAATCCAGCACTGGTCTCCTCACCATCTAATGCACTGGTCTCCTCACCACCTCCTGCACTGGTCTCCTCACCGGCCCCTGCACTGATCTCCGCACCGCCTCCTGCACTGGTCTCCGCACCGCCTCCTGCACTGGTCTCCGCACCGCCTCCTGCACTGGTCTCCGCACCGCCTCCTGCACTGGTCTCCGCACCGCCTCCTGCACTGGTCTCCGCACCGCCTCCTGCACTGGTCTCCGCACTGCTTCCTACACTGGTCTCCACCTCCTGCACTTGTCACCTCACCACCTCCTGCACTGGTCTCCTCACCACCTCCTGCACTGGTCTCCTCACCACCTCCTGCACTGGTCTCCTCACCACTTCCTACACTGGTCTCCTCACCACCTCCTGCACTGTTCTTGTCTCCTCCTCCTGCAACGGTCTCCTCACCTCCTCCTGCACTGGTTTCCTCACCACCTCCTGCAATGATCTCCTCTCCTCCACCTGCAATGGTCTGCTCACCTCCTCCTGCACTGATCTCCTCACCACCTCTTGCACTGATCTCCTCACCACCTCCTGCACTGGTCTCCACACCTCCCCCAGCACTGGTCTGCTCCTCTTGCACTGGTCTTATCACTGCCTCCTGCACTGGTCCCCACACCTCCTCCAGCACTGGTCTCCTCACCGCCTCCTGCACTGGTCTCCTCACCGCCTCCTGCACTGGTCTCCTCACCGCTTCCTACACTGGTCTCCTCACCGCTTCCTACACTGGTCTCCACCTCCTGCACTGGTAACCTCACCACCTCCTGCACTGGTCTCCTCACCACCTCCTGCAATGGTCTCGTCTCCTCCCCACCTCCTGCACTGGTCTCCGTACCGCCTCCTGCACTGGTCTCCGTACCGCCTCCTGCACTGGTCTCCTCACCGCCTCCTGCACTGGTCTCCTCACCGCCTCCTGCACTGGTCTCCTCACCGCCTCCTGCACTGGTCTCCTCACCGCCTCCTGCAATGGTCTCCTCACCGCCTCCTGCAATGGTCTCCTCACCGCCTCCTGCAATAATCTCCTCAAGACCTCCTGCAATGGTCTCCTCAAGACCTCCTGCAATGGTCTCCTCACCACCTCCTGCAATGGTCTTTTTACAACCTCCTGCACTGATCTCCTCCTCCTGCATTGGTCTCCTCACCACCTCCTGCACTGGTCTCATCACTGCCTCTTGCACTAGTGTCCACACTGCCTACTGCACTGGTGTCCTAATCTTGCATTGGTCTCCTCACCATCTAATACACTGGTCGCCTTCTCCTACACTGGACTCCTCACCACCTCCTGCACTGGTCTCCTCACTGGCCCCTGCACTGGTCTCCTCACTGGCCCCTGCACTGGTCTCCTCACTGCCTCCTGCACTGGTCTCCTCTCCTCCTACACTGGTCTCCACACTTCCTGCTGCACTGGTCTCCTCACCGCTTCCTACACTGGTCTCCAGCTCCTGTACTGGCCTCCTCACCACCTCCTGCATGGATCTCCTCACCTCCTCCTGCACTGGTTACTTCACCACCTCCTGCACTGGTCTCCTCCTCCTGCACTGGTCTCATCACCGCCTCCTGCACT
The DNA here is from genome assembly GCF_055691185.1 of Crinia signifera. Classification (NCBI taxonomy): domain Eukaryota; kingdom Metazoa; phylum Chordata; class Amphibia; order Anura; family Myobatrachidae; genus Crinia; species Crinia signifera. The sequence goes on from NC_139226.1 coordinate 1,853,402, forward strand.
GGTCTCCACACTGCCTACTGCCCTGGTCTCCACACTGCCTACTGCACTGGTCTCCTCACCATCTAATGCACTGGTCTCCTCCTCCCACACTGGTCTCCTCACTGCTTCCTACAATGGTTACCACCTCCTGCACTGGTCTCCTCACCACCTACTGTACTGGTCTCCTCACCACCTCCTGCACTGGTCTCCTCACCACCTCCTGCACTGGTCTCCTCACCACCTCCTGCACTGGTCTCCTCACCACCTCCTGCACTGGTCTCCTCACCACCTCCTGCACTGGTCTCGTCTTCTCCTCCTCCACTGGTCTCCTCACCACCTCCTGTACTGGTCTCACCACCTCCTGCACTGATCTCCTTACCGCCTCCTGCACTGGTCTCCTCACCACCTCCTGCACTGGTCTCGTCTTCTCCTCCTCCACTGGTCTCCTCACCACCTCCTGTACTGGTCTCACCACCTCCTGCACTGGTCTCCTCTTGTCCTGCACTGGTCTCCTCACCGACTCCTGCACTGGCCTCCTCTCCTCCTTCTGCACTGGTCTCCTCTCCTCCTCCACTGGTCTCCTCACCACCTCCTGCACTGATCTCCTCACCACCTCCTGCACTGGCCTACTCACTACATCCTGCACTGGCCTCCTCACCACCTCCTGCACTGGCCTCCTCACCACCTCCCGCACTGGTCTCCTCATCACCTCCCGCACTGATCTCCTCTCCACCTCCCTCACTGGTCTCCTCACCACCTCCTGCACTAGTCTCCTCACCACCTCCTGCACTGGTCTCCTCACCATCTCCTGCACTGGTCTCCTCACCAACTCCTGCAATGGTCTCCTCTCCTCTTCCAGCACTGGCCTGCTCCTCTTGCACTGGTCTCATCACCACCTCCTGCACTAGTCCCAACACTGCCTACTGCACTGGTCTCCTAATCCTGCACTGGTCTCCTCACCATCTAATGCACTGGTCTCCTCACCGCCTCCTGCACTGGTCTTCTCACCGGCTCCTGCACTGGTCTCCGCACCGCCTCCTGCACTGGTCTCCGCACCGCCTCCTGCACTGGTCTCCGCACCGCTTCCTACACTGGTCTCCTCACCGCTTCCTACACTGGTCTCCACCTCCTGCACTGGTCTCCTCACCACTTCCTGCACTGGTCTCCTCACTACCTCCTGCACTGGTCTCCTCACCTCCTCCTGCACTGGTCTCCTCACCTCCTCCTGCACTGGTCTCCTCACCTCCTCCTGCACTTGTCTCCTCACCTCCTCCTGCACTGGTCTCCTCACCTCCTCCTGCACTGATCTCCGCCTCCTGCACTCGTCTCCGTACCGCCTCCTGCACTGGTCTCCATACCGCCTCCTGCACTGGTCTCCTCACCGGCTCCTGCACTGGTCTCCTCACCGGCTCCTGCACTGGTCTCCTCTCTTCCTGCACTGGTTTCCTCTTCACCTCCTGCACTGATCTCCTCTCCTCCTCCTGCACTGGTCTCCTCCCCACCTCCTCCATTTGTCTCCACACCACCTCCTGCAATGGTCTACTCAAGACCTCCTGCAATGGTCTCCTCACCACCTCCTGCAATGGTCTCTTTACAAACTCCTGCAATGATCTCCTCCTCCTGCATTGGTCTCCTCACCACCTCCTGCACTGGTCTCCTCCTCTTGCACTGGTCTCATCACTGTCTCTTGCACTGGTGTCCACACTGCCTACTGCACTGGTGTCTTAATCCTGCATTGGTCTCCTCACCATCTAATACACTGGTCTCCTTCTCCTGCACTGGTCTCCTCACCACCTCCTGCACTGGTCTCCTCACTGGCCCCTGCACTGGTCTCCTCACTGGCCCCTGCACTGGTCTCCTCACTGGCCCCTGCACTGGTCTCCTCACTGCCTCCTGCACTGGTCTCCTTTCCTCCTACACTGGTCTCCACACTGCCTCCTGCACTGGTCTCCTCACCGCTTCCTACACTGGTCTCCACCTCCTGCACTGGTCACCTCAACACCTCCTGCACTGGTCTCCTCACCACTTCCTGCACTGGTCTCCTCACCACCTCCTGCACTGGTCTCCTCACCACCTCCTGCACTGGTCTCCTCACCACCTCCTGCACTGGTCTTGTCTCCTCCTCCTGCACTGGTCTCCTCACCTCCTCCTGCACTGGTCTCCTCACCTCCTCCTGCACTGGTCTCCTCACCTCTTCCTGCACTGGTCTCCTCACCGCCTCCTGCACAGGTCTCCTCACCGCTTCCTACAGTGGTCTCCACGTCCTGCACTGGTCACCTTACCACCTCCTGCACTGGTCTCCTCACCACCTCCTGCAATGGTCTCGTCTCCTCACCACCTCCTGCACTGGTCTCCTCACCTCCTCCTGCACTGGACTCCGTACCGCCTCCTGCACTGGACTTCGTACCGCCTCCTGCACTGGTCTCCTCACCCCCTCCTGCACTAGTCTCCTCACCGCCTCCTGCACTAGTCTCCTCACCGCCTCCTGCACTGGTCTCTTCACAGCCTCCTGCAATGGTGTCCTCACCACCTCCTGCACTGGTCTCATCTTCTCCTCCTTCACTGGTCTCCTCTCCTCCTCCTCCACTGTTCACCTCACCGCCTCCTGCACTGGTCTCCTCTCCTCCTCCACTGGTATCCTCACCACCTTCTGCACTGATCTCCTCACCACCTCCTGCACTGGCCTCCTCACCCCCTCCTGCACTGGCCTTCTCATCACCTCCCGCACTGGTCTCCTCATCACCTCCCGCACTGATCTCCTCTCCACCTCCCGCTCTGGTCTCCTCACCACCTCCCGCACTGGTCTCCTCACCACCTCCTGCACTGGTCTCCCCACCATCTCCTGCAATGGTCTCCTCACCATCTCCGGCAATGGTCTCCTCACCATCTCCTGCAATGGTCTCCTCACCATCTCCTGCAATGATCTCCTCTCCTCCTCCAGCACTGGCCTGCTCCTCTTGCACTGGTCTCATCACCACCTCCTGCACTAGTCCCCACACTGCCTACTGCACTGGTCTCCTAATCCAGCACTGGTCTCCTCACCATCTAATGCACTGGTCTCCTCACCACCTCCTTCACTGGTCTCCTCACCGGCCCCTGCACTGATCTCCGCACCGCCTCCTGCACTGGTCTCCGCACCGCCTCCTGCACTGGTCTCCGCACCGCCTCCTGCACTGGTCTCCGCACCGCCTCCTGCACTGGTCTCCGCACCGCCTCCTGCACTGGTCTCTGCACTGCTTCCTACACTGGTCTCCACCTCCTGCACTTGTCACCAAACCACCTCCTGCACTGGTCTCCTCACCACCTCCTGCACTGGTCTCCTCACCACCTCCTGCACTGGTCTCCTCACCACTTCCTACACTGGTCTCCTCACCACCTCCTGCACTGTTCTTGTCTCCTCCTCCTGCAACGGTCTCCTCACCTCCTCCTGCACTGGTCTCCTCACCTCCTCCTGCACTGGTTTCCTCACCACCTCCTGCAATGATCTCCTCTCCTCCACCTGCAATGGTCTGCTCACCTCCTCCTGCACTGATCTCCTCACCACCTCTTGCACTGATCTCCTCACCACCTCCTGCACTGGTCTCCACACCTCCCCCAGCACTGGTCTGCTCCTCTTGCACTGGTCTTATCACTGCCTCCTGCACTGGTCCCCACACCGCCTCCTGCACTGGTCTCCTCACCGCCTCCTGCACTGGTCTCCTCACTGCTTCCTACACTGGTCTCCTCACCGCTTCCTACACTGGTCTCCACCTCCTGCACTGGTCTCCTCACCACCTCCTGCAATGGTCTCGTCTCCTCCCCACCTCCTGCACTGGTCTCCGTACCGCCTCCTGCACTGGTCTCCGTACCGCCTCCTGCACTGGTCTCCTCACCGCCTCCTGCACTGGTCTCCTCACCGCCTCCTGCACTGGTCTCCTCACCGCCTCCTGCACTGGTCTCCTAACCGCCTCCTGCAATGGTCTCCTCACCGCCTCCTGCAATGGTCTCCTCACCGCCTCCTGCAATGGTCTCCTCACCGCCTCCTGCAATAATCTCCTCAAGACCTCCTGCAATGGTCTCCTCAAGACCTCCTGCAATGGTCTCCTCACCACCTCCTGCAATGGTCTTTTTACAACCTCCTGCACTGATCTCCTCCTCCTGCATTGGTCTCCTCACCACCTCCTGCACTGGTCTCCTCCTCCTGCACTGGTCTCATCACTGCCTCTTGCACTAGTGTCCACACTGCCTACTGCACTGGTGTCCTAATCCTGCATTGGTCTCCTCACCATCTAATACACTGGTCGCCTTCTCCTACACTGGACTCCTCACCACCTCCTGCACTGGTCTCCTCACTGGCCCCTGCACTGGTCTCCTCACTGGCACCTGCACTGGTCTCCTCACTGGCCCCTGCACTGGTCTCCTCACTGGCCCCTGCACTGGTCTCCTCACTGCCTCCTGCACTGGTCTCCTCTCCTCCTACACTGGTCTCCACACTGCCTGCTGCACTGGTCTCCTCACCGCTTCCTACACTGGTCTCCAGCTCCTGTACTGGCCTCCTCACCACCTCCTGCATGGATCTCCTCACCTCCTCCTGCACTGGTTACTTCACCACCTCCTGCACTGGTCTCCTCCTCCTGCACTGGTCTCATCACCGCCTCCTGCACTGGTCTCCACACTGCCTACTGCCCTGGTCTCCACACTGCCTACTGCACTGGTCTCCTCACCATCTAATGCACTGGTCTCCTCCTCCCACACTGGTCTCCTCACTGCTTCCTACAATGGTTACCTCCTCCTGCACTGGTCTCCTCACCTCCTCCTGCACTTGTCTCCTCACCTCCTCCTGCACTGGTCTCCTCACCTCCTCCTGCACTGATCTCCGCCTCCTGCACTCGTCTCCGTACCGCCTCCTGCACTGGTCTCCATACCGCCTCCTGCACTGGTCTCCTCACCGGCTCCTGCACTGGTCTCCTCACCGGCTCCTGCACTGGTCTCCTCTCTTCCTGCACTGGTTTCCTCTTCACCTCCTGCACTGATCTCCTCTCCTCCTCCTGCACTGGTCTCCTCCCCACCTCCTCCATTTGTCTCCACACCACCTCCTGCAATGGTCTACTCAAGACCTCCTGCAATGGTCTCCTCACCACCTCCTGCAATGGTCTCTTTACAAACTCCTGCAATGATCTCCTCCTCCTGCATTGGTCTCCTCACCACCTCCTGCACTGGTCTCCTCCTCTTGCACTGGTCTCATCACTGTCTCTTGCACTGGTGTCCACACTGCCTACTGCACTGGTGTCTTAATCCTGCATTGGTCTCCTCACCATCTAATACACTGGTCTCCTTCTCCTGCACTGGTCTCCTCACCACCTCCTGCACTGGTCTCCTCACTGGCCCCTGCACTGGTCTCCTCACTGGCCCCTGCACTGGTCTCCTCACTGGCCCCTGCACTGGTCTCCTCACTGCCTCCTGCACTGGTCTCCTTTCCTCCTACACTGGTCTCCACACTGCCTCCTGCACTGGTCTCCTCACCGCTTCCTACACTGGTCTCCACCTCCTGCACTGGTCACCTCAACACCTCCTGCACTGGTCTCCTCACCACTTCCTGCACTGGTCTCCTCACCACCTCCTGCACTGGTCTCCTCACCACCTCCTGCACTGGTCTCCTCACCACCTCCTGCACTGGTCTTGTCTCCTCCTCCTGCACTGGTCTCCTCACCTCCTCCTGCACTGGTCTCCTCACCTCCTCCTGCACTGGTCTCCTCACCTCTTCCTGCACTGGTTTAATCACCACCTCCTGCAATGGTCTGCTCACCTCCTCCTGCACTGATCTCCTCTCCTCCTCCTGAACTGATCTCCTCACCACCTCCTGCACTGATCTCCTTACCACCTCCTGCACTGATCTCCTCACCACCTCCTGCACTGGTCTGCTCCTCTTGCACTGGTCTTATCACTGCCTCCTGCACTGGTCCCCACACCTCCTCCAGCACTGGTCTCCTCACCGCCTCCTGCACTGGTCTCCTCACCGCCTCCTGCACAGGTCTCCTCACCGCTTCCTACAGTGGTCTCCACGTCCTGCACTGGTCACCTTACCACCTCCTGCACTGGTCTCCTCACCACCTCCTGCAATGGTCTCGTCTCCTCACCACCTCCTGCACTGGTCTCCTCACCTCCTCCTGCACTGGACTCCGTACCGCCTCCTGCACTGGACTTCGTACCGCCTCCTGCACTGGTCTCCTCACCCCCTCCTGCACTAGTCTCCTCACCGCCTCCTGCACTAGTCTCCTCACCGCCTCCTGCACTGGTCTCTTCACAGCCTCCTGCAATGGTCTCCTCACCACCTCCTGCACTGGTCTCATCTTCTCCTCCTTCACTGGTCTCCTCTCCTCCTCCTCCACTGTTCACCTCACCGCCTCCTGCACTGGTCTCCTCTCCTCCTCCACTGGTATCCTCACCACCTTCTGCACTGATCTCCTCACCACCTCCTGCACTGGCCTCCTCACCCCCTCCTGCACTGGCCTTCTCATCACCTCCCGCACTGGTCTCCTCATCACCTCCCGCACTGATCTCCTCTCCACCTCCCGCTCTGGTCTCCTCACCACCTCCCGCACTGGTCTCCTCACCACCTCCTGCACTGGTCTCCCCACCATCTCCTGCAATGGTCTCCTCACCATCTCCGGCAATGGTCTCCTCACCATCTCCTGCAATGGTCTCCTCACCATCTCCTGCAATGATCTCCTCTCCTCCTCCAGCACTGGCCTGCTCCTCTTGCACTGGTCTCATCACCACCTCCTGCACTAGTCCCCACACTGCCTACTGCACTGGTCTCCTAATCCAGCACTGGTCTCCTCACCATCTAATGCACTGGTCTCCTCACCACCTCCTTCACTGGTCTCCTCACCGGCCCCTGCACTGATCTCCGCACCGCCTCCTGCACTGGTCTCCGCACCGCCTCCTGCACTGGTCTCCGCACCGCCTCCTGCACTGGTCTCCGCACCGCCTCCTGCACTGGTCTCCGCACCGCCTCCTGCACTGGTCTCTGCACTGCTTCCTACACTGGTCTCCACCTCCTGCACTTGTCACCAAACCACCTCCTGCACTGGTCTCCTCACCACCTCCTGCACTGGTCTCCTCACCACCTCCTGCACTGGTCTCCTCACCACTTCCTACACTGGTCTCCTCACCACCTCCTGCACTAGTCTCCTCACCGCCTCCTGCACTGGTCTCTTCACAGCCTCCTGCAATGGTCTCCTCACCACCTCCTGCACTGGTCTCATCTTCTCCTCCTTCACTGGTCTCCTCTCCTCCTCCTCCACTGTTCACCTCACCGCCTCCTGCACTGGTCTCCTCTCCTCCTCCACTGGTATCCTCACCACCTTCTGCACTGATCTCCTCACCACCTCCTGCACTGGCCTCCTCACCCCCTCCTGCACTGGCCTTCTCATCACCTCCCGCACTGGTCTCCTCATCACCTCCCGCACTGATCTCCTCTCCACCTCCCGCTCTGGTCTCCTCACCACCTCCCGCACTGGTCTCCTCACCACCTCCTGCACTGGTCTCCCCACCATCTCCTGCAATGGTCTCCTCACCATCTCCGGCAATGGTCTCCTCACCATCTCCTGCAATGGTCTCCTCACCATCTCCTGCAATGATCTCCTCTCCTCCTCCAGCACTGGCCTGCTCCTCTTGCACTGGTCTCATCACCACCTCCTGCACTAGTCCCCACACTGCCTACTGCACTGGTATCCTAATCCAGCACTGGTCTCCTCACCATCTAATGCACTGGTCTCCTCACCACCTCCTTCACTGGTCTCCTCACCGGCCCCTGCACTGATCTCCGCACCGCCTCCTGCACTGGTCTCCGCACCGCCTCCTGCACTGGTCTCCGCACCGCCTCCTGCACTGGTCTCCGCACCGCCTCCTGCACTGGTCTCCGCACCGCCTCCTGCACTGGTCTCTGCACTGCTTCCTACACTGGTCTCCACCTCCTGCACTTGTCACCAAACCACCTCCTGCACTGGTCTCCTCACCACCTCCTGCACTGGTCTCCTCACCACCTCCTGCACTGGTCTCCTCACCACTTCCTACACTGGTCTCCTCACCACCTCCTGCACTGTTCTTGTCTCCTCCTCCTGCAACGGTCTCCTCACCTCCTCCTGCACTGGTCTCCTCACCTCCTCCTGCACTGGTTTCCTCACCACCTCCTGCAATGATCTCCTCTCCTCCACCTGCAATGGTCTGCTCACCTCCTCCTGCACTGATCTCCTCACCACCTCTTGCACTGATCTCCTCACCACCTCCTGCACTGGTCTCCACACCTCCCCCAGCACTGGTCTGCTCCTCTTGCACTGGTCTTATCACTGCCTCCTGCACTGGTCCCCACACCGCCTCCTGCACTGGTCTCCTCACCGCCTCCTGCACTGGTCTCCTCACTGCTTCCTACACTGGTCTCCTCACCGCTTCCTACACTGGTCTCCACCTCCTGCACTGGTCTCCTCACCACCTCCTGCAATGGTCTCGTCTCCTCCCCACCTCCTGCACTGGTCTCCGTACCGCCTCCTGCACTGGTCTCCGTACCGCCTCCTGCACTGGTCTCCTCACCGCCTCCTGCACTGGTCTCCTCACCGCCTCCTGCACTGGTCTCCTCACCGCCTCCTGCACTGGTCTCCTAACCGCCTCCTGCAATGGTCTCCTCACCGCCTCCTGCAATGGTCTCCTCACCGCCTCCTGCAATGGTCTCCTCACCGCCTCCTGCAATAATCTCCTCAAGACCTCCTGCAATGGTCTCCTCAAGACCTCCTGCAATGGTCTCCTCACCACCTCCTGCAATGGTCTTTTTACAACCTCCTGCACTGATCTCCTCCTCCTGCATTGGTCTCCTCACCACCTCCTGCACTGGTCTCCTCCTCCTGCACTGGTCTCATCACTGCCTCTTGCACTAGTGTCCACACTGCCTACTGCACTGGTGTCCTAATCCTGCATTGGTCTCCTCACCATCTAATACACTGGTCGCCTTCTCCTACACTGGACTCCTCACCACCTCCTGCACTGGTCTCCTCACTGGCCCCTGCACTGGTCTCCTCACTGGCACCTGCACTGGTCTCCTCACTGGCCCCTGCACTGGTCTCCTCACTGGCCCCTGCACTGGTCTCCTCACTGCCTCCTGCACTGGTCTCCTCTCCTCCTACACTGGTCTCCACACTGCCTGCTGCACTGGTCTCCTCACCGCTTCCTACACTGGTCTCCAGCTCCTGTACTGGCCTCCTCACCACCTCCTGCATGGATCTCCTCACCTCCTCCTGCACTGGTTACTTCACCACCTCCTGCACTGGTCTCCTCCTCCTGCACTGGTCTCATCACCGCCTCCTGCACTGGTCTCCACACTGCCTACTGCCCTGGTCTCCACACTGCCTACTGCACTGGTCTCCTCACCATCTAATGCACTGGTCTCCTCCTCCCACACTGGTCTCCTCACTGCTTCCTACAATGGTTACCACCTCCTGCACTGGTCTCCTCACCACCTACTGTACTGGTCTCCTCACCACCTCCTGCACTGGTCTCCTCACCACCTCCTGCACTGGTCTCATCTTCTCCTCCTTCACTGGTCTCCTCTCCTCCTCCTCCTCCTCCACTGTTCACCTCACCACCTCCTGCACTGGTCTCCTCTCCTCCTCCACTGGTATCCTCACCACCTTCTGCACTAATCTCCTCACCACCTCCTGCACTGGCCTCCTCACCCCTTCCTGCACTGGCCTTCTCATCACCTCCCGCACTGGTCTCCTCATCACCTCCCGCACTGATCTCCTCTCCACCTCCCGCACTGGTCTCCTCACCACCTCCTGCACTGGTCTCCCCACCATCTCCTGCAATGGTCTCCTCACCATCTCCTGCAATGGTCTCCTCACCATCTCCTGCAATGGTCTCCTCACCATCTCCTGCAATGATCTCCTCTCCTCCTCCAGCACTGGCCTGCTCCTCTTGCACTGGTCTCATCACCACCTCCTGCACTAGTCCCCACACTGCCTACTGCACTGGTCTCCTAATCCAGCACTGGTCTCCTCACCATCTAATGCACTGGTCTCCTCACCACCTCCTGCACTGGTCTCCTCACCGGCCCCTGCACTGATCTCCGCACCGCCTCCTGCACTGGTCTCCGCACCGCCTCCTGCACTGGTCTCCGCACCGCCTCCTGCACTGGTCTCCGCACCGCCTCCTGCACTGGTCTCCGCACCGCCTCCTGCACTGGTCTCCGCACCGCCTCCTGCACTGGTCTCCGCACTGCTTCCTACACTGGTCTCCACCTCCTGCACTTGTCACCTCACCACCTCCTGCACTGGTCTCCTCACCACCTCCTGCACTGGTCTCCTCACCACCTCCTGCACTGGTCTCCTCACCACTTCCTACACTGGTCTCCTCACCACCTCCTGCACTGTTCTTGTCTCCTCCTCCTGCAACGGTCTCCTCACCTCCTCCTGCACTGGTTTCCTCACCACCTCCTGCAATGATCTCCTCTCCTCCACCTGCAATGGTCTGCTCACCTCCTCCTGCACTGATCTCCTCACCACCTCTTGCACTGATCTCCTCACCACCTCCTGCACTGGTCTCCACACCTCCCCCAGCACTGGTCTGCTCCTCTTGCACTGGTCTTATCACTGCCTCCTGCACTGGTCCCCACACCTCCTCCAGCACTGGTCTCCTCACCGCCTCCTGCACTGGTCTCCTCACCGCCTCCTGCACTGGTCTCCTCACCGCTTCCTACACTGGTCTCCTCACCGCTTCCTACACTGGTCTCCACCTCCTGCACTGGTAACCTCACCACCTCCTGCACTGGTCTCCTCACCACCTCCTGCAATGGTCTCGTCTCCTCCCCACCTCCTGCACTGGTCTCCGTACCGCCTCCTGCACTGGTCTCCGTACCGCCTCCTGCACTGGTCTCCTCACCGCCTCCTGCACTGGTCTCCTCACCGCCTCCTGCACTGGTCTCCTCACCGCCTCCTGCACTGGTCTCCTCACCGCCTCCTGCAATGGTCTCCTCACCGCCTCCTGCAATGGTCTCCTCACCGCCTCCTGCAATAATCTCCTCAAGACCTCCTGCAATGGTCTCCTCAAGACCTCCTGCAATGGTCTCCTCACCACCTCCTGCAATGGTCTTTTTACAACCTCCTGCACTGATCTCCTCCTCCTGCATTGGTCTCCTCACCACCTCCTGCACTGGTCTCATCACTGCCTCTTGCACTAGTGTCCACACTGCCTACTGCACTGGTGTCCTAATCTTGCATTGGTCTCCTCACCATCTAATACACTGGTCGCCTTCTCCTACACTGGACTCCTCACCACCTCCTGCACTGGTCTCCTCACTGGCCCCTGCACTGGTCTCCTCACTGGCCCCTGCACTGGTCTCCTCACTGCCTCCTGCACTGGTCTCCTCTCCTCCTACACTGGTCTCCACACTTCCTGCTGCACTGGTCTCCTCACCGCTTCCTACACTGGTCTCCAGCTCCTGTACTGGCCTCCTCACCACCTCCTGCATGGATCTCCTCACCTCCTCCTGCACTGGTTACTTCACCACCTCCTGCACTGGTCTCCTCCTCCTGCACTGGTCTCATCACCGCCTCCTGCACTGGTCTCCACACTGCCTACTGCCCTGGTCTCCACACTGCCTACTGCACTGGTCTCCTCACCATCTAATGCACTGGTCTCCTCCTCCCACACTGGTCTCCTCACTGCTTCCTACAATGGTTACCACCTCCTGCACTGGTCTCCTCACCACCTACTGTACTGGTCTCCTCACCACCTCCTGCACTGGTCTCCTCACCACCTCCTGCACTGGTCTCCTCACCACCTCCTGCACTGGTCTCCTCACCACCTCCTGCACTGGTCTCCTCACCACCTCCTGCACTGGTCTCGTCTTCTCCTCCTCCACTGGTCTCCTCACCACCTCCTGTACTGGTCTCACCACCTCCTGCACTGATCTCCTTACCGCCTCCTGCACTGGTCTCCTCACCACCTCCTGCACTGGTCTCGTCTTCTCCTCCTCCACTGGTCTCCTCACCACCTCCTGTACTGGTCTCACCACCTCCTGCACTGGTCTCCTCTTGTCCTGCACTGGTCTCCTCACCGACTCCTGCACTGGCCTCCTCTCCTCCTTCTGCACTGGTCTCCTCTCCTCCTCCACTGGTCTCCTCACCACCTCCTGCACTGATCTCCTCACCACCTCCTGCACTGGCCTACTCACTACATCCTGCACTGGCCTCCTCACCACCTCCTGCACTGGCCTCCTCACCACCTCCCGCACTGGTCTCCTCATCACCTCCCGCACTGATCTCCTCTCCACCTCCCTCACTGGTCTCCTCACCACCTCCTGCACTAGTCTCCTCACCACCTCCTGCACTGGTCTCCTCACCATCTCCTGCACTGGTCTCCTCACCAACTCCTGCAATGGTCTCCTCTCCTCTTCCAGCACTGGCCTGCTCCTCTTGCACTGGTCTCATCACCACCTCCTGCACTAGTCCCAACACTGCCTACTGCACTGGTCTCCTAATCCTGCACTGGTCTCCTCACCATCTAATGCACTGGTCTCCTCACCGCCTCCTGCACTGGTCTTCTCACCGGCTCCTGCACTGGTCTCCGCACCGCCTCCTGCACTGGTCTCCGCACCGCCTCCTGCACTGGTCTCCGCACCGCTTCCTACACTGGTCTCCTCACCGCTTCCTACACTGGTCTCCACCTCCTGCACTGGTCTCCTCACCACTTCCTGCACTGGTCTCCTCACTACCTCCTGCACTGGTCTCCTCACCTCCTCCTGCACTGGTCTCCTCACCTCCTCCTGCACTGGTCTCCTCACCTCCTCCTGCACTGGTCTCCTCACCTCCTCCTGCACTTGTCTCCTCACCTCCTCCTGCACTGGTCTCCTCACCTCCTCCTGCACTGGTCTCCTCACCTCCTCCTGCACTGATCTCCGCCTCCTGCACTCGTCTCCGTACCGCCTCCTGCACTGGTCTCCATACCGCCTCCTGCACTGGTCTCCTCACCGGCTCCTGCACTGGTCTCCTCACCGGCTCCTGCACTGGTCTCCTCTCTTCCTGCACTGGTTTCCTCTTCACCTCCTGCACTGATCTCCTCTCCTCCTCCTGCACTGGTCTCCTCCCCACCTCCTCCATTTGTCTCCACACCACCTCCTGCAATGGTCTACTCAAGACCTCCTGCAATGGTCTCCTCACCACCTCCTGCAATGGTCTCTTTACAAACTCCTGCAATGATCTCCTCCTCCTGCATTGGTCTCCTCACCACCTCCTGCACTGGTCTCCTCCTCTTGCACTGGTCTCATCACTGTCTCTTGCACTGGTGTCCACACTGCCTACTGCACTGGTGTCTTAATCCTGCATTGGTCTCCTCACCATCTAATACACTGGTCTCCTTCTCCTGCACTGGTCTCCTCACCACCTCCTGCACTGGTCTCCTCACTGGCCCCTGCACTGGTCTCCTCACTGGCCCCTGCACTGGTCTCCTCACTGGCCCCTGCACTGGTCTCCTCACTGCCTCCTGCACTGGTCTCCTTTCCTCCTACACTGGTCTCCACACTGCCTCCTGCACTGGTCTCCTCACCGCTTCCTACACTGGTCTCCACCTCCTGCACTGGTCACCTCAACACCTCCTGCACTGGTCTCCTCACCACTTCCTGCACTGGTCTCCTCACCACCTCCTGCACTGGTCTCCTCACCACCTCCTGCACTGGTCTCCTCACCACCTCCTGCACTGGTCTTGTCTCCTCCTCCTGCACTGGTCTCCTCACCTCCTCCTGCACTGGTCTCCTCACCTCCTCCTGCACTGGTCTCCTCACCTCTTCCTGCACTGGTTTAATCACCACCTCCTGCAATGGTCTGCTCACCTCCTCCTGCACTGATCTCCTCTCCTCCTCCTGAACTGATCTCCTCACCACCTCCTGCACTGATCTCCTTACCACCTCCTGCACTGATCTCCTCACCACCTCCTGCACTGGTCTGCTCCTCTTGCACTGGTCTTATCACTGCCTCCTGCACTGGTCCCCACACCTCCTCCAGCACTGGTCTCCTCACCGCCTCCTGCACTGGTCTCCTCACCGCCTCCTGCACAGGTCTCCTCACCGCTTCCTACAGTGGTCTCCACGTCCTGCACTGGTCACCTTACCACCTCCTGCACTGGTCTCCTCACCACCTCCTGCAATGGTCTCGTCTCCTCACCACCTCCTGCACTGGTCTCCTCACCTCCTCCTGCACTGGACTCCGTACCGCCTCCTGCACTGGACTTCGTACCGCCTCCTGCACTGGTCTCCTCACCCCCTCCTGCACTAGTCTCCTCACCGCCTCCTGCACTAGTCTCCTCACCGCCTCCTGCACTGGTCTCTTCACAGCCTCCTGCAATGGTCTACTCAAGACCTCCTGCAATGGTCGACTCACCACCTCCTGCAATGGTCTCTTTACAAACTCCTGCAATGATCTCCTCCTCCTGCATTGGTCTCCTCACCACCTCCTGCACTGGTCTCCTCCTCCTGCACTGGTCTCATCACTGCCTCTTGCACTGGTGTCCACACTGCCTACTGCACTGGAGTCTTAATCCTGCATTGGTCTCCTCACCATCTAATACACTGGTCTCCTTCTCCTGCACTGGTCTCCTCACCACCTCCTGCACTGGTCTCCTCACTGGCCCCTGCACTGGTCTCCTCACTGGCCCCTGCACTGGTCTCCTCACTGGCCCCTGCACTGGTCTCCTTACCGCTTCCTACACTGGTCTCCACCTCTTGCACTGGTCACCTCACCACCTCCTGCACTGGTCTCCTCACCACTTCCTGCACTGGTCTCCTCACCACCTCCTGCACTGGTCTCCTCACCACCTCCTGCACTGGTCTCCTCACCACCTCCTGCACTGTTCTTGTCTCCTCCTCCTGCACTGGTCTCCTCACCTCCTCCTGCACTGGTCTTCTCACCTCCTCCTGCACTGGTCTCCTCACATCTTCCTGCACTGGTTTCCTCACCACCTCCTGCAATGGTCTGCTCTCCTCCTCCTGCACTGATCTCACCACCTCCTGCACTGATCTCCTCACCACCTCCTGCACTGATCTCCTCACCACCTCCTGCACTGGTCTGCTCCTCTTGCACTGGTCTTATCACTGCCTCCTGCACTGGTCCCCACACCTTCTCCAGCACTGGTCTCCTCACCACCTCCTGCACTGGTCTCCTCACCGCTTTCTTTACTGGTCTCCACCTCCTGCACTGGTCACCTCACCACCTCCTGCACTGGTCACCTCACCTACTCCTGCACTGGTCTCCTCACCTCCTCCTGCACTGATCTCCGTACCTCCTCCTGCACTGATCTCCGTACCGCCTCCTGCACTGGTCTCCGTACCGCCTCCTCCACTGGTCTCCGTACCGCCTCCTGCACTGGTCTCCGTACCGCCTCCTGCACTGGTCTCCTCACCACCTCCTGCACTGGTCTCCTCACCACCTCCTGCACTGGTCTCCTCACCACCTCCTGCACTGTTCTTGTCTCCTCCTCCTGCACTCGTCTCCTCACCTCCTCCTGCACTGGTCTCCTCACCTCCTCCTGCACTGGTCTTCTCACCTCCTCCTGCACTGGTCTCCTCACATCTTCCTGCACTGATTTCCTCACCACCTCCTGCAATGGTCTGCTCTCCTCCTCCTGAACTGATCTCCTCACCACCTCCTGCACTGATCTCCTCACCACCTCCTGCACTGATCTCCTCACCACCTCCTGCACTGATCTCCTCACCACCTCCTGCACTGGTCTGCTCCTCTTGCACTGGTCTTATCACTGCCTCCTGCACTGGTCCCCACACCTCCTCCAGCACTGGTCTCCTCACCGCCTCCTGCACTGGTCTCCGTATCGCCTCCTGCACTGGTCTCCTCACCTCCTCCTGCACTGGTCTCCTCACCTCCTCCTGCACTGATCTCCGTACCGCCTCCTGCACTGGTCTCCGTACCGCCTCCTGCACTGGTCTCCGTACCTCCTCCTGCACTGGTCTCCGTACCGCCTCCTGCACTGGTCTCCGTACCGCCTCTTGCACTGGTCTCCGTACCGCCTCCTGCACTGGTCTCCGTACCGCCTCCTGCACTGGTCTCCTCACCGCCTCCTGCACTGGTCTCCTCACCGCCTCCTGCACTGGTTTCCTCTCCTCCTCCTGCACTGGTCTCCTCACCACCTCCTGCAATGGTCTCCTCACAACCTCCTGCAATGGTCTCCTCAAGACCTCCTGCAATGGTCTCCTCACCACCTCCTGCATTGGTCTCCTCCTCCTGCACTGGTCTCATCACTGCCTCCTGCACTGGTCTCCTCACTGGCCCCTGCACTGGTCTCCTCACAACCTCCTGCACTGGTCTCCTTTCCTCCTACACTGGTCTCCACACTGCCTCCTGCACTGGTCTCCTCACCGCTTCCTACACTGGTTTCCACCTCCTGCACTGGCCTCCTCACCACCTCCTGCACTGATCTCCTCACCACCTCCCGCACTGGTCTCCACCTCCTGCACTGGCCTCCTCACCACCTCCTGCACTGATCTCCTCACCACCTCCCGCACTGATCTCCTCACCACCTCCCGCACTGATCTCCTCACCACCTCCCGCACTGGTCTCCTCTCCATCTCCTGCACTGGTCTCCTCTCCATCTGCCGCACTGGTCTCCTCTCCATCTACCGCACTGGTCTCCTCACCACCTCCTGCACTGGTCTCCTCACAACCTCCTGCACTGGTCTCCTCACCACCTCCTGCACTGGTCTCCACACCACCTCCTGCACTGGTCTCCTCTCCTCCTCCAGCACTGGTATGCTCCTCTTGCACTGGTATCATCACCGCCTCCTGCACTAGTCCCCACACTGCCTACTGCACTGGTCTCCTAATCCTGCACTGGTCTCCTCACCATCTAATGCACTGGTCTACTCCTCCTGCACTGGTCTCCTCACTGGCTCCTGCACTGGTCTCCTCACTGCCTCTTGCACTGGTCTCCTCACTGCCTCCTGCACTGGTCTCCTCACTGCCTCCTGCACTGGTCTCCTCACCGCCTCCTGCACTGGTCTCCTCATCGCTTCCTACACTGGTCTCCACCTCCTGCACTGGTCACCTCACCACCTTCTGCACTGGTCTCCTCACCACCTCCTGCACTGGTCTCCTCACCACCTCCTGCACTGGTCTCCTTACCGCCTCCTGCACTGGTCTCCTCTTCTCCTGCAATTGGTCTCCTCACCTCCTCCTGCAATGGTCTACTCACCTCCTCCTGCACTGGATTCCTCACCACCTACTGCACTGATCTCCTCTCCTCCACCTGCACTGGTCTCCTCACCACCTCCTGCAATGATCTCCTCTCCTCCACTTGCAATGATCTCCTCACCACCTCCTGCAATGGTCTAATCACCTCCTCCTGCACTGATCTCCTCACCTCCTCCTGCACTGATCTCCACACCTCCTACAGGACTGATCTCCTCACCACCTCCTGCACTGGTCTCCACACCTTCCCCAGCACTGGTCTGCTTCTCTTGCACTGGTCTTATTACTGCCTCCAGCACTGGTCCCCACACCTCCTCCAGCACTGGTCTACTCCTCCTGCACTGGTAACCTCACCGCCTCCTGCACTGATCTCCTCACTGGCTCCTGCACTGGTCTCCTCACTGCCTCCTGCACTGGTCTCCTCACCGCTTCCTACACTGGTCTCCACCTCCTGCACTGGTCACCTCACCACCTTCTGCACTGGTCTCCTCACCGCCTCCTGCACTGGTCTCCTCACTGCTTCCTACACTGGTCTCCACCTCCTGCACTGGTCACCTCACCACCTCCTGCACTGGTCTTCTCACCACCTCCTGCACTGGTCGTCTCATCACCTCCTGCACTGATCTCCTTACCGCCTCCTGCACTGGTCTCCTTACCGCCTCCTGCACTGGTCTCCTCACTGGCCCCTGCACTGGTCTCCTCCTCCTGCACTGGTCTCCTCACTGCTTCCTACACTGGTCTCCTCGCCGCCTCCTGCACTGGTCTCCTCCTCCTGCACTGGTCTCCTCACCACCTCCTGCACTGGTCTCCTCTCCTCCTGCACTGGTCTCCTCTCCTCCTCCTGCACTGGTCTCCTCACTGCCTCCTGCACTGGTCTCCTCACCGCCTCCTGCACTGGTCTCCTCACCGCCTCCTGCACTGGTCTCCTCACCGCCACCTGCACTGGTCTCCTCTTCTCCTACTGCACTGGTCTTCTCACCCTCTCCTGCACTGGTCTCCTCTTCTCCTACTGCACTGGTCTCCTCACCTCCTCCTGCACTGGTCTCCTCTTCTCCTCCTGCACTGGTCTCCTCTTCTCCTACTGCACTGGTCTCCTCACCACCTGCTGCACTGGTCTCCTCACCGCCTCCTGCACTGGTCTCCTCACCGCCTCCTGCACTGGTCTCCTCACCGCCTCCTGCACTGGTCTCCTCACCGCCTTCTGCACTGGTCTCCTCACCGCCTTCTGAACTGGTCTCCTCACCGCCTTCTGCACTGGTCTCCTCACCGCCTTCTGCACTGGTCTCCTCACCTCCTCCTGCACTGGTCTCCTCACCTCCTCCTGCACTGGTCTCCTCACCTCCTCCTGCATTGGTCTCCTCACCTCCTCCTGCACTGGTCTCCTCATCACCACCCTCTTCCCCTGGTCTCACCACCACCTCCTGCACTGGTCTCCTCATCACTTCCTGTACTGTATCCTGTCCACTGTAAAGAAATACTATACTGGAAGGTTATACCCATTTCACACCAGCCATCCGGCAACCACTGAGCTACAGCACTGAGTACAACCTCCGAGTTACAGCGCTGAGTACAACCTCCGAGTTACAGCGCTGAGTACAACCTCCGAGTTACAGCGCTGAGTACAACCTCCGAGTTACAGCGCTGAGTACAACCTCCGAGTTACAGCGCTGAGTACAACCTCCGAGTTACAGCGCTGAGTACAACCTCCGAGTTACAGCGCTGAGTACAACCTCCGAGATACAGAAGAATCAAACACATAGGTGACTGACCCGCTGAATTAGCAGTAAAGGGCCTTACACTGGGCTCCCCGATGCCTGCGATACATCAGTAAGGGTATGATACATCCTTGCCGCTGTACTGACTATATCCAGCTCAGAATCGTAGGTATTATCTAGGATTTCCCACTTGTCATACGATTTATCATCCCGATGCTTGGCCACACTGTACTGCGTATGGGGCTGCAGATGTTACTGGAATCTCACACTGTACTGCGTATGGGGCTGCGGACGTTACCAGATTGTCACACTGTACTGCGTATGGGTCTGCAGACCTTACCGGATTCTCACACTGTACTGCGTATGGGGCTGCGGACGTTACCCGATTCTCACACTGTACTGCGTATGGGGCTGCGGACGTTACCCGATTCTCACACTGTACTGCGTATGGGGCTACGGACGTTACCCGATTCTCACACTGTACTGCGTATGGGGCTTCGGACGTTACCCGATTCTCACACTGTACTGCGTATGGGGCTGCGGACGTTACCCGATTCTCACACTGTACTGCGTATGGGTCTGCGGACGTTACCCGATTCTCACGCTGTACTGCGTATGGGGCTGCGGACGTTACCCGATTCTCACACTGTACTGCGTATGGGTCTGCGGACGTTACCCGATTCTCACACTGTACTGCGTATGGGGCTGCGGACGTTACCCGATTCTCACACTGTACTGCGTATGGGTCTGCGGACGTTACCCGATTCTCACACTGTACTGCGTATGGGGCTGCGGACGTTACCCGATTCTCACACTGTACTGCGTATGGGGCTGCGGACGTTACCAGATTCTCACACTGTATTGCGTATAGGGCTGTGAACGTTACCCGATTCTCACACTGTACTGCGTACGGGGCTGCGGACGTTACCCGATTCTCACACTGTACTGCGTATGGGGCTACGGACGTTACCCGATTCTCACACTGTACTGCGTATGGGTCTGCGGACGTTACCCGATTCTCACACTGTACTGCGTATGGGGCTGCGGACGTTACCCGATTCTCACACTGTACTGCGTATGGGGCTGCGGACGTTACCCGATTCTCACACTGTACTGCGTATGGGGCTGCGGACGTTACCCGATTCTCACACTGTACTGCATATGGGGCTGCGGACTTTACCCGATTCTCACACTGTATTGCGTATGGGGCTGTGGACTTTACCCGATTCTCACACTGTACTGCGTATGGGGCTGCGGACGTTACCCGATTCTCACACTGTACTGCTATAGGGCTGCGGACTTTACCCGATTCTCACACTGTACTGCGTACGGGGCTGCGGACGTTACCAGATTCTCACACTGTACTACGTACGGGGCTGCAGATGTTACCCGATTCTCACACTGTACTGCTATAGGGCTGCGGACTTTACCCGATTCTCACACTGTACTGCGTATGGGGCTGCGGACGTTACCCGATTCTCACACTGTACTGCGTATGGGGCTGCGGACGTTACCCGATTCTCACACTGTACTGCGTATGGGGCTGCGGACGTTACCCGATTCTCACACTGTACTGCGTATGGGGCTGTGGACGTTACCAGATTCTCACACTGTACTGCGTATGGGGCTGTGGACGTTACCCGATTCTCACACTGTACTGCGTATGGGGCTGTGGACGTTACCCGATTCTCACACTGTACTGCGTATGGGGCTGTGGACGTTACCCGATTCTCAGCCTATCTGGAACATTCTGACGACTGCTAATAACGAGAATTCTCCTGAACAATGCCACATAACCCTTATCCTCTGTATCCTGTTCCTGCTGCCGGGCCTAATGGTATTTATTGCTGGGGTCACGACCCAGCGATGGCATGCAGGAAGGAAGATTGGTGTGGTCGCACTTTCCAATACAGTAGTTCCGAGTACCACATATCCATCATATCGGAGGGGTGAGGGAGTTTGTGTACTCCTAGATAATCTTACCATGTGTCACAGGCCGGACCCTCATATACATAGAGCTGGGAAGGTCAGGGTATATTGGTGGTAATGTAATGACAGGACTCTGGTTACCCATCTGGGGGCGGTGGGGTCAGACCACGAGTCACCTGAGGACCGCACAGTGATAAGTGCAGCTGACATGTTAGCAAATCCCCTGTAAGTAACATGTGACTGCGGGTAAGGCCTCGACGGCTGGAGCGGGGCCTGGGTGTTGGGAGGCCGCAGCCTCAGACGTTACCTTCTGGTATAACTAGAGGCCTCAGTAACATGTGACTGCAGGTAAGGCCTTGGCAGCTGGAGCAGGTCCTGGGTGTTGGGAGGCCGCAGCCTCAGACGTTACCTTCTGGTATAACTAGAGGCCTCAGTAACA
Organism: Crinia signifera; assembly: GCF_055691185.1. Taxonomy (NCBI): domain Eukaryota; kingdom Metazoa; phylum Chordata; class Amphibia; order Anura; family Myobatrachidae; genus Crinia; species Crinia signifera. The sequence continues at coordinate 1,874,686 of NC_139226.1, forward strand.
TGTGACTGCAGGTAAGGCCTCGGCGGCTGGAGCAGGGCCTGGGTGTTGGGGAGGCCGCAGCCTCAGATGTTACCTTCTGGTATAACTAGAGGCCTCAGTAACATGTGACTGCAGGTAAGGCCTCGGCGGCTGGAGCAGGGCCTGGGTGTTGGGAGGCCGCAGCTTCAGACGTTACCTTCTGGTATAACTAGAGGCCTCAGTAACATGTGACTGCAGGTAAGGCCTCGGTGACAGGAGCAGGGCCTGGGTGTTGGGGAGGGCTGCAGCCTCAGACGTTACCTTCTGGTATAACTAGAGGCCTCAGTAACATGTGACTGCAGGTAAGGCCTCGACGGCTGGAGCAGGGCCTGGGTGTTGGGAGGCCGCAGCCTCAGATGTTACCTTCTGGTATAACTAGAGGCCTCAGTAACATGTGACTGCAGGTAAGGCCTCGGCGGCTGGAGCAGGGCCTGGGTGGTGGGGAGGCCGCAGCCTCAGACGTTACCTTCTGGTATAACTAGAGACCTCAGTAACATGTGACTACAGGTAAGGCCTCGGCGGCTGGAGCAGGGCCTGGGTGTTGGGGAGGCCGCAGCCTCAGGCGTTACCTTCTGGTATAACTAGAGGCCTCAGTAACATGTGACTGCAGGTAAGGCCTCGGTGACAGGAGCAGGGCCTGGGTGTTGGGGAGGGCTGCAGCCTCAGGCGTTACCTTCTGGTATAACTAGAGGCCTCAGTAACATGTGACTGCAGGTAAGGCCTCGGCGGCTGGAGCAGGGCCTGGGTGGTGGGGAGGGCTGCAGCCTCAGACGTTACCTTCTGGTATAACTAGAGGCCTCAGTAACATGTGACTGCAGGTAAGGCCTCGGCGGCTGGAGCAGGGCCTGGGTGTTGGGAGGCCGCAGCCTCAGGCGTTACCTTCTGGTATAACTAGAGGCCTCAGTAACATGTGACTGCAGGTAAGGCCTCGGCGGCTGGAGCAGGGCCTGGGTGGTGGGGAGGGCTGCAGCCTCAGACGTTACCTTCTGGTATAACTAGAGGCCTCAGTAACATGTGACTGCAGGTAAGGCCTCGGCGGCTGGAGCAGGGCCTGGGTGTTGGGAGGCCGCAGCCTCAGGCGTTACCTTCTGGTATAACTAGAGGCCTCAGTAACATGTGACTGCAGGTAAGGCCTCGGCGGCTGGAGCAGGGCCTGGGTGGTGGGGAGGGCTGCAGCCTCAGACGTTACCTTCTGGTATAACTAGAGGCCTCAGTAACATGTGACTGCAGGTAAGGCCTCGGCGGCTGGAGCAGGGCCTGGGTGTTGGGGAGGCCGCAGCCTCAGGCGTTACCTTCTGGTATAACTAGAGGCCTAAGTAACATGTGACTGCAGGTAAGGCCTCGGCGGCTGGATCAGGGCCTGGGTGTTGGGAGGCCGCAGCCTCAGGCGTTACCTTCTGGTATAACTAGAGGCCTCAGTAACATGTGACTGCGGGTAAGGCCTCGGCGGCTGGAGCAGGGCCTGGGTGTTGGGAGGCCGCAGCCTCAGGCGTTACCTTCTGGTATAACTAGAGGCCTCAGTAACATGTGACTGCAGGTAAGGCCTCGGCGGCTGGAGCAGGGCCTGGGTGGTGGGGAGGGCTGCAGCCTCAGACGTTACCTTCTGGTATAACTAGATGCCTCAGTAACATGTGACTGCAGGTAAGGCCTCGGCGGCTGGAGCAGGGCCTGGGTGTTGGGGAGGCCGCAGCCTCAGGCGTTACCTTCTGGTATAACTAGAGGCCTCAGTAACATGTGACTGCAGGTAAGGCCTCGGCGGCTGGAGCAGGGCCTGGGTGTTGGGAGGCCGCAGCCTCAGACGTTACCTTCTGGTATAACTAGAGGCCTCAGTAACATGTGATCGAGGTTACACTGAGCGGTGTTAGGACACAATAAGATGCAGTGGCAGTTATTATATATGGGCTGCACCCTCCAGCCTATAAAATCTGAGGATTGCACAGGCGCAGTACCTACGACTGTACCGCACACGCCCCGATCCCGATGCCTGTCAGCTGTATTATAAAGGCACCAGGACTGTGATATGCCTTCTATGGGCCTGTCATCATAGTACAGGGTCCGGGAACGCTGCGCGTGTGGCTGGGACTAGGAGGAGCGGCAGGGGGGGTGTCTGCATCGCGACCAGCGACGGACATAATGCTCGAGCCACCACTGATAACACAAATGAGAGTTAGAAGAGGAGCAGTTGCTATGGGCAATGCCACCTTTGTAGAAGGTTTGTTACATCTGCCAGATTGTTAGTGAAGAGAGAGCTGGTGACACCGGACTTGTATAACCATGTGTTGTGATTGTGTAATGGCAACAAAGCAGATCACCTGTCAGACACACACCTGTACTAGCCTGTAATATGCACTATATAATAACTGGTGATAATAGTCTCTGTACAGTGCTGCGGAATATGTGTGCGCTATATAATAACTGGTAATAACCTTCTCTGTACAGCGCTGCGGAATATGTGTGCGCTATAGAATAACTGGTAATAATAGACTCTGTACAGCGCTGCGGAATATGTGTGCGCTATGTAATAACTGGTAATACTATTCTCTGTACAGCGCTGTGGAATATGTGTGCGCTATATAATAACTGGTAATAAGTCTCTGTACAGCGCTGCGGAATATGTGTGCGCTATATAATAACTGGTAATACTATTCTCTGTACAGCGCTGCGGAATATGTGTGCGCTATATAATAACTGGTAATACTATTCTCTGTACAGCGCTGTGGAATATGTGTGCGCTATATAAATAACTGGTAATAATATTCTCTGTACAGCGCTGCGGAATATGTGTGCGCTATATAATAACTGGTAATACTATTCTCTGTACAGCGCTGCGGAATATGTGTGCGCTATATAATAACTAGTAATAATATTCTCTGTACAGCGCTGTGGAATATGTGTGCGGTATATAAATAACTGGTAATAATAGTCTCTGTACAGCGCTGCGGAATATGTGTGCGCTATATAATAACTGGTAATAAGTCTCTGTACAGCGCTGCGGAATATGTGTGCGCTATATAATAACTAGTAATAATATTCTCTGTACAGCGCTGTGGAATATATGTGCGCTATATAATAACTGGTAGTAATAGTCTCTGTACAGCTCTGCGGAATATGTGTGCACTATATAATAACTGGTAATAACAGTCTCTGTACAGCGCTGCGGAATATGTGTGAGCTATATAATAACTGGTAATAATAGTCTCTGTACAGTGCTGCGGAATATGTGTGCGCTATATGATAACTGGTAATAATAGTCTCTGTACAGCGCTGCGGAATATGTGTGCGCTATATAATTACTGGTAATAATAGTCTCTGTACAGCGCTGCGGAATATGTGTGCGCTATATAATAACTGGTAATACTATTCTCTGTACAGCGCTGTGGAATATGTGTGCGCTATATAAATAACTGGTAATAATATTCTCTGTACAGCGCTGCGGAATATGTGTGCGCTATATAATAACTGGTAATACTATTCTCTGTACAGCGCTGCGGAATATGTGTGCGCTATATAATAACTGGTAATAAGTCTCTGTACAGCGCTGCGGAATATGTGTGCGCTATATAATAACTGGTAATACTATTCTCTGTACAGCGTTGCGGAATATGTGTGCGCTATATAATAACTGGTAATAATATTCTCTGTACAGCGCTGTGGAATATGTGTGCGCTATATAATAACTGGTAATACTATTCTCTGTACAGCGCTGCGGAATATGTGTGCGCTATATAATAACTGGTAATAATATTCTCTGTACAGCGCTGCGGAATATGTGTGCGCTATATAATAACTGGTAATAATAATCTCTGTACAGTGCTGCGGAATATGTGTGCGCTATATGATAACTGGTAATAATATTCTCTGTACAGCGCTGTGGAATATGTGTGAGCTATATAATAACTGGTAATAATAGTATCTGTACAGTGCTGCAGAATATGTGTGCGCTATATAATAACTGGTAATAATCTCTGTACAGCACTGCGGAATATGTGTGCGCTATATAATAACTGGTAATAATAGTCTCTGTACAGCGCTGCGGAATATGTGTGCGCTATATAATAACTGGTAATAATATTCTCTGTACAGCGCTGTGGAATATGTGTGCGCTATATAATAACTGGTAATACTATTCTCTGTACAGCGCTGCGGAATATGTGTGCGCTATATAATAACTGGTAATAATATTCTCTGTACAGCGCTGCGGAATATGTGTGCGCTATATAATAACTGGTAATAATAATCTCTGTACAGTGCTGCGGAATATGTGTGAGCTATATAATAACTGGTAATAATAGTCTCTGTACAGCACTGCGGAATATGTGTGCGCTATATAATAACTGGTAATAATAGTCTCTGTACAGCGCTGCGGAATATGTGTGCGCTATATAATAACTGGTAATAATATTCTCTGTACAGCGCTGCGGAATATGTGTGCGCTATATAATAACTGGTAATAATATTCTCTGTACAGCACTGTGGAATATGTGTGCGGTATATAAATAACTGGTAATAATAGTCTCTGTACAGAGCTGTGGAATATGTGTGCGCTATATAATAACTGGTAATAATAGTCTCTGTACAGCGCTGCGGAATATGTGTGCGCTATATAATAACTGGTAATAATACTCTCTGTACAGCGCTGTGGAATATGTGTGCGGTATATAAATAACTGGTAATAATAGTCTCTGTACAGTGCTGTGGAATATGTGTGCGCTATATAATAACTGGTAATAATAGTCTCTGTACAGCGCTGCGGAATATGTGTGCGCTATATAATAACTGGTAATAATACTCTCTGTACAGCGCTGTGGAATATGTGTGCGGTATATAAATAACTGGTAATAATAGTCTCTGTACAGCGCTGCGGAATATGTGTGCGCTATATAATAACTGCTAATAATCTCTGTACAGTGCTGCAGAATATGTGTGCGCTATATAATAACTGGTAATAAGTCTCTGTACAGCGCTGTGGAATATGTGTGCGCTAGATAATAACTGGTAATAATAGTCTCTGTACAGCGCTGTGGAATATGTGTGCGCTATATAATAACTGTTAATAATAATCTCTGTACAGCGCTGCGGAATATGTGTGCGATATATAATAACTGGTAATAATAGTCTCTGTACAGAGCTGTGGAATATGTGTGCGCTATATAATAGCTGGTAATAATATTCTCTGTACAGCGCTGTGGAATATGTGTGCGCTATATAATAACTGGTAATAATAGTCTCTGTACAGCGCTGTGGAATATGTGTGCGCTATATAATAACTGGTAATAATAGTCTCTGTACAGCGCTGCGGAATATGTGTGCGCTATATAATAACTGGTAATAGAAGCAGGGGCAGAATGTGGCAGTATGAGGGGCACACGGATGTGGGGCAGGAGGCGGCCCGGCAGAGTAACATTTAATGCCTTGGAGAGGAGCAATCTGATAATTGCCTGGGACCCCGGTGACCTCTATTGATCTGTAAGCTCTACATGTTGGTTGGGGGAGGGCAGTGAGCAGCCCCACCGACCCCCCACCCCCGCTCCTCCAACTAATGTATTGTGGGGAAGAGGAATACAGAGTTGAGAGGAGAGAAAGTCATGTACAGCACGTAGGCAGGAAGCCCCAGGTTAGAGGTGGGGGGCCGAGTGCTGTGTAATTTGTAATTACTGTAACACTATCTAAGGGGGGGCAGGATAGAGGTGGGGGGCCGAGTGCTGTGTAATTACTGTAACACTATCCTGGTGGGGGGGGGGCACGTAGGCAGGAAGCCCCAGGTTAGAGGTGGGGGGCCGAGTGCTGTGTAATTTGTAATTACTGTAACACTATCTAAGGGGGGCAGGATAGAGGTGGGGGGCCGAGTGCTGTGTAATTACTGTAACACTATTTAGGTGGGGGCAGGATAGAGGTGGGGGGCCGAGTGCTGTGTAATTACTGTAACACTATCTAGGTGGGGGGGAGGGGGCAGGATAGAGGGGGGGCCGAGTGCTGTGTAATTACTGTAACACTATCTCAGTGGGGGGGGGCAGGATAGATGTGGGGGGGCGAGTGCTGTGTAATTACTGTAACACTATCTCGGTGAGGGGGGAGGGGGCAGGATAGAGGGGGGGGGGCGAGTGCTGTGTAATTACTGTAACACTATCTCGGTGGGGGGGGGCAGGATAGATGTGGGGGGGCGAGTGCTGTGTAATTACTGTAACACTATCTCGGTGAGGGGGGAGGGGGCAGGATAGAGGGGGGGGCGAGTGCTGTGTAATTACTGTAACACTATCTCGGTGGGGGGGGAGGGGGCAGGATAGAGGGGGGGGGCGAGTGCTGTGTAATTACTGTAACACTATCTCGGTGGGGGGGGAGGGGGCAGGATAGAGGGGGGGGCCGAGTGCTGTGTAATTACTGTAACACTATCTCGGTGGGGGGGGGCAGGATAGATGTGGGGGGGCGAGTGCTGTGTAATTACTGTAACACTATCTCAGTGAGGGGGGAGGGGGCAGGATAGAGGGGGGGGCGAGTGCTGTGTAATTACTGTAACACTATCTCGGTGAGGGGGGAGGGGGCAGGGATAGAGGGGGGGGGGCGAGTGCTGTGTAATTACTGTAACACTATCTCGGTGAGTGGGGAGGGGGCAGGATAGAGGGGGGCCGAGTGCTGTGTAATTACTGTAACACTATCTCGGTGAGGGGGGAGGGGGCAGGATAGAGGGGGGGGGGCGAGTGCTGTGTAATTACTGTAACACTATCTCGGTGGGGGGGGAGGGGCAGGATAGAGGGGGGGGCGAGTGCTGTGTAATTACTGTAACACTATCTCGGTGGGGGGGGGAGGGGGCAGGATAGAGGGGGGGGCGAGTGCTGTGTAATTACTGTAACACTATCTCGGTGGGGGGGGCAGGATAGAGGGGGGGGGGCGAGTGCTGTGTAATTACTGTAACACTATCTCGGTGGGGGGGAGGGGGCAGGATAGGGGGGGGGCGAGTGCTGTGTAATTACTGTAACACTATCTCGGTGGGGGGGAGGGGGCAGGATAGAGGGGGGGGGCGAGTGCTGTGTAATTACTGTAACACTATCTCGGTGGGGGGGGGGGCAGGATAGAGGGGGGGGGCGAGTGCTGTGTAATTACTGTAACACTATCTCGGTGGGGGGGGAGGGGGCAGGATAGAGGGGGGGGCGAGTGCTGTGTAATTACTGTAACACTATCTCGGTGGGGGGGGAGGGGGCAGGATAGAGGGGGGGGGCGAGTGCTGTGTAATTACTGTAACACTATCTCGGTGGGGGGGGGGGCAGGATAGAGGGGGGGGCGAGTGCTGTGTAATTACTGTAACACTATCTCGGTGGGGGGGGAGGGGGCAGGATAGAGGGGGGGGCGAGTGCTGTGTAATTACTGTAACACTATCTCGGTGGGGGGGGAGGGGGCAGGATAGAGGGGGGGGCGAGTGCTGTGTAATTACTGTAACACTATCTCGGTGGGGGGGGGAGGGGGCAGGATAGAGGGGGGGCGAGTGCTGTGTAATTACTGTAACACTATCTCGGTGGGGGGGCAGGATAGAGGGGGGGGGGAGGGCGAGTGCTGTGTAATTACTGTAACACTATCTTGGGGGGGGGGGGGGCTTCATGCTCGATGCCAGGGGAAACTGAAATTGATCAGCTGTGACCACTAGAGACAGCACTGTGTGAGCGGGTCCGGACTCAGCATAGACTCTCATATGGTCGACAGGGTTTAAAGGTCGACATGAAAAAGGTCGATATCCATTTTTTTTACTAAATTTTCAACTGACATGGACACCCAGAAAACATAAAAAATTGTGTCGACCTTTTTCATGTTGACCTTTTACCTGTCGCCCTTTTGACTGTCTATGATTTATACCATAAATGACTGACTGGCTCCCAGGTACGGAAGCAGTATGAAATCCCGACAAGGGGGGGACATGGATAGCCCTCCCTTGTGGGCTCGCTACGCTCGGCACGCTAATTTATTCTCCCTCCAAGGGTGTCGTGGACACCCCAGGAGGGAGAAAGTGCCGGGATCCCGACCGCCGGGATTTTAACTGCATCCCCCAGGTACTATACATATACATATATAAGTGCGCGATACATATCTCTTATATATTTGGCTACATCTGTCACTCAAAGTGTGCCTGAAGCTGTAACGCTGGGTGGAGCCTCTGACTCACATGACTGACTCACACGACAGAGAACCAGCCCAGTGAGCCCACAGTGCCAGACACCCTCTGCCTCTCCATGTTACACAGCAAAGACACAGCTACTCACCAGACACACCAGGTGAGCGCCCCACACCTCCATACCTCCCAACATGACCCTCTCCAGGAGCTACAGAATGCTCTGTTTGTGGACTTCCATCTAAATTTATGATTGTCATCACCTGTTTTAAACAGGGTAATTGATAAGAAAGGTGTTTAAGCACAGGTGATGGTAATCCATAAATTAACCCCTTCCCGACATTTGACGTACATGTACGTCATGGTCGGGAAGTACTTCCCGACATTGGACGTACATGTACGTCATGACTTGTAACTGTCACTGCGTCTAGAGACGCGGTGACAGTTAGGAGATGTCTGCTGTCCCTGACAGCAGACATCCCCCCTCGTCGCCCAGGGGGGGCAGGGGTGCCCCCCCCGGTCGGCGATCGCTGTGATTGGCTGTTCAAATCTGAACAGCCAATCTCAGCGTTTCCTGTGTTACCGGCGGCTAAGCCGCTCGGTAACACAGGGATCGGCGGTGATCGGTGCTGGCACCGATCACCACCGATCCGCAGCTCTCCCTCCCACCCGCCCGGCAGCCGCTCTAGCCCTCCCTCCTACCCGCCCGGCAGCTGCGCTCACTCCGGCAGCAGCTCCCCCTACCTCGCTGGCTCGCTCCCTGTCACTGTCATCAAGGAGCAGCAGCAGCGCTCCCCCCCAGCTCAAACCCCCCCCCGCATGTAAAAAACTTCAAAAGGAATAAAATGAAATCATATATATATATATATACACATATATATATATATATATATATATATATATATGTATATGTGTATATATATGTATATGTATATGTGTATATATATATATATATATATGTATATATATATATATATGTATATATATATATATGTATATATATGTATATATGTATATATATGTATATATATATATATATATGTATATATATATATATATGTATATATGTATATGTATGTATGTATATATATATATATATGTATATATATATACACATATATATATATATGTATATATATATATATACACATATATATATATATGTATATATGTATATATATATATATATATATATATATATATATATATATATATATATATATATATATATATAGACAGATAGATATTCCAGACATATGACGTATATATACGTCATGGTCGGGAGGTACTTCCCGACCGTTGACGTATATATACGTCATGGCTTTGAACTGTCACCGCGTCTATAGACGCGGTGACAGTTTGGAGATGTCTGCTGTCCCTGACAGCAGACATCCCCCCCTCGCCGCCGATCGCTGCGATTGGCTGTTCAAATGTGAACAGCCAATTGCAGCGTTTTCTGTGTTACCGGCGGCTAAGTCGCTCGGTAACACAGTGATCGGTGGTGATCGGTGCTGTTAAGTACAGCACCGATCACCACCGATCGCCAGCCCCCCCCCCTCCCACCCGGCAGCCCCCCCTCCCTCCCACCCGGTAGCCGAAGCGCCAGCACCCCTCCCACCCCCCACCAGTCGCAGCGCCAGCCCCCCTCCCCCACCATTCATTCCACCACCAAATATCACTCCTTCCCTTCTGAGTCCTGCCATGCACCCAACTGGTATTTTTTGGTCACATATGAGGCATTGCCGTACTCGGGAGAAATTGGGGCACAGATTTTGGGGTGCTTTGTCTCCTTCATTCCTTGTGAAAATGAAAACTTTTGAGCCAGATCTGCATTTTTGTGTAAAAAAATTTAATTTTTTACACAAAAATGCAGTACTGGCTCAAAATTTTTCGTTTTCACAAGGAATGAAGGAGACAAAGCACCCCAAAATCTGTGCCCCAATTTCTCCCGAGTACGGCAATGCCTCATATGTGACCAAAAAATACCAGTTGGGTGCATGGCAGGACTCAGAAGGGAAGGAGTGATTTTTGGTGGTGGAATGAATGGTGGGTGCTATGTCGCATTAGCAAGACCCCTGAAGCACCCATACAGTGGAACCCCCCCACAAGTGACCCCATTTTGCAAACTACACCCTTTAGGGAATTCATCAAGGGGTATAGTGTACATTTCAAACCCCCAGGGGTTTCACCAATTTTGATACAACTGAGCTGTGAAAATGAAAAATTAAATTTTTACATTTTCACAGCCCAGTTGTATCAAAATTGGTGAAACCCCTGGGGGTTTGAAATGTACACTATACCCCTAGATGAATTCCCTGAGGGGTGTACTTTGCAAAATGGGGTGACTTGTGGGGGGGGGTTCCACTGTATTGGTGCAACATAGCACCCACCATTCATTCCACCAAAATCTGTGCTCCAAAATCCAAAAATCACTCCTTCCCTTCTGAGTCCTGCCATGCGCCCAACTGGTATTTTTTGGTCACATGTGAGGCATTGCCGTACTCGGGAGAAATTGGGGCACAGACTTTGGGGTGCTTTGTCTCCTTCATTCCTTGTGAAAATGAAAAATGTTGAGCCAGAACTGCATTTTTGTGTAAAAAAATGTAATTTTTCATTTTCACTGCCCAGTTGTATCAAAATTGGTGAAACCCCTGGGGGTTTGAAATGTACACTATACCCCTAGATGAATTCCCTGAGGGGTGTACTTTGCAAAATGGGGTGACTTGTGGGGGGGGTTCCACTGTATTGGTGCAACATAGCACCCACCATTCATTCCACCAAAATCTGTGCTGCAAAATCCAAAAAACACTCCTTCCCTTCTGAGTCCTGCCATGCACCCAACTGGTATTTTTTGGTCACATGTGAGGCATTGCCGTACTCGGGAGAAATTGGGGCACAGATTTTGGGGTGCTTTGTCTCCTTCATTCCTTGTGAAAATGAAAAATTTTGAGCCAGAACTGCATGTTTGTGTAAAAAAATGTAATTTTCCATTTTCACATCCCAGTTGTACCAAAATTGGTGAAACCCCTGGGGGTTTGAAATGTACACTATACCCCTAGATGAATTCCCTGAGGGGTGTAGATTGCAAAATGGGGTCACTTGTGGGGGGGTTCCACTGTATTGGTGCTTTGGGAGTCTTGCTAATGCAACATAGCACCCACCATTCATTCCACCAAAATCTGTGCTGCAAAATCCAAAAAACACTCCTTCCCTTCTGAGTCCTGCCATGCACCCAACTGGTATTTTTTGGTCACATGTGAGGCATTGCCGTACTCGGGAGAAATTGGGGCACAGATTTTGGGGTGCTTTGTCTCCTTCATTCCTTGTGAAAATGAAAAATTTTGAGCCAGAACTGCATGTTTGTGTAAAAAAATGTAATTTTCCATTTTCACATCCCAGTTGTACCAAAATTGGTGAAACCCCTGGGTCTTTGAAATGTACACTATACCCCTAGATGAATTCCCTGAGGGGTGTAGATTGCAAAATGGGGTGACTTGTGGGGGGGTTCCACTGTATTGGTGCAACATAGCACCCACCATTCATTCCACCAAAATCTGTGCTGCAAAATCCAAAAAACACTCCTTCCCTTCTGAGTCCTGCCATGCACCCAACTGGTATTTTTTGGTCACATGTGAGGCATTGCCGTACTCGGGAGAAATTGGGGCACAGATTTTGGGGTGCTTTGTCTCCTTCATTCCTTGTGAAAATGAAAAATTTTGAGCCAGAACTGCATGTTTGTGTAAAAAAATGTAATTTTCCATTTTCACATCCCAGTTGTACCAAAATTGGTGAAACCCCTGGGGGTTTGAAATGTACACTATACCCCTAGATGAATTCCCTGAGGGGTGTAGATTGCAAAATGGGGTGACTTGTGGGGGAGGTTCCTAACTTTTAGCACTTATGGTGCCTAGAAACCTACATGGTGCCTAAAAAAAAATCTCATAAAAAGGAGGCTCCAAAATCAAGTAGGTGCTCCTTCTATTATGAAGCCTGTGGTTTGGTCAACGTGCACACTAGGGCCACATATAGGATATTTTTGAAAACAAAAGAATTGGGGGAATCAATTTTTAGTCACATTTCTCTAGTAAAATCTACTGTATTCGTTAGAAAAATGTATTAAAATTGAAACTCTGCAAAAAAAAAGAAATTTTGAAATTTCACCTACACTTTGTTTTAATTCCTGTGAAACACCTAAAGGGTTAACAAACTTCCAAAATGCTGTTTTGAATACTGTGAGGGGTGCAGTTTTTGAAATGGCATCATTTATGGGGGTGTCTCACATACAAGTCCCTCAAAGTCACATCAGAACTGAACTGGTCCCTAAAAAAATCAGTGTTTGAAATTTTCTTGAAAATTTGAGAATTTGCTATTCATATTGTAAGCCTCCTAGTGTCCAAAAAAATGAAAAGGAAGTTGAAATAATGATGGCAACATAAAGTAGACATATGGTCTATGTTAGTTATTAACTATTTTGAGTGGTATGATTATTTGTCTCACAAGCAGAAAATTTAACATTTTGCAAATCGCTAAATTTTCCATTTTTTCACGACATTTTGGTATTTTTCACAAAAAAACACAGACTGTATCGACCCAAATTTACCACTAATTTGAAGTACAATGTGTCACGAAAAAACAATCTCAAAATCACTGGGATAAGTAAAAGCAAAAAAAAGTTATCCCCACTTAAGTGAGACATGTCAGATTTGAAAAAAAGGGCTCTGTCATGAAGGCACAAACTGGCTCTGTCATGAAGGGGTTAAGAAGAAAGTCCAGAAACAGAGCAATGTGTCCCTCCCCCCCCCCTTTCACGGCAACCCCAGGATTAAATGGCACATGCAAAACACTGACACGGCTATGGTCGACAATGAAAAAGGTTGACATGAGTTTTTGAAGATTTATTTTTCTTTTTTGAATGTTTTCATATTCATTCTCATGTGTCGACATGGACACCAATGAAGTGCCACACTTATGTCAACATTTACATGTGTTGACCTTTCTGTGTTGATTTTTTCTTGTAGCAATTTTTTTACAGTGACAACTATGTGCACGTCAACCTACACATTATCAACCAATTCTTTGTATAATATATAACACCTGTTCTGTTTTACTGTAGGTGTTTTAAGTCAGATCTTTTACTGCTACTATTACTGTTTATGTAAATGCATTCTGAATGACAGCAACATCCTACCATCCTTCTACAAGAATATATAACCAACTAGGTGATTTATCGCGCCCCGTGCCCCCCCCCCCTCCCGCAATTCACGGACCCCCCGCGCACCCCCCCCACACACACACGATTCACGCCCCCTCCCACGATTCACATCACCCCCCACACACCCCCCCTCCCTCAATTCGCAACCCCCCCCCCCTCCCGCAATTCACGCCCCCTCCCACGCTTTGCGGACCCCCGCCCTCTCCCGCGATTCGCGGACACCTGCGCCCCCTCCCTCCCTTGATTCATGGCACCCCCCACGCCCCTCCCACAATTCAGGGCACCCCTAAGCCCCTCTTTTGTCCCCCGTATACTCACACACCCCTATCACTACCCAGCTTCCTGCTCTCCTGAACCGTAACTTCCACCACTGGGGAGTCGCTGACGCTGTTTTGGCCACATGCCCCTATCATGCCTCATAGCCCAGCCTCCTGCTCTCATGTACCCTAACTCCCACCCAGTAGGAGGAGACACTGACTCAGGGCCACCATCCTGTACTCCTGTACTGCCACGCTGGACCCTCACCCACTGGCAGAAGCTGCACAGTATCTCCCACCCTCCTCTTTAGTCCCCCTTATGCCCACACACCCCTATCACTACCCAGCCTCCTGTTTTCCTGTGTCGTGACCTCCGCCAGTCGGGAGCCGCTGACTCAGAAACACCCTACTATACTATTGCACACACACACACCTAAACAACATGCACACACAGCCCCCCCCCACACCCACAAATGTCACTGTACCATCCACACTATCAATGTACATCTTACTCTGTAACCGCTTTTTAATTAAACAAAACAATACACACCCCCTTCCAAATCATATGCTCTCTATTTAACACATTTCACCTATAACTCAAGTTGCAATACAGGCATCTTACATACAATTCTAACCATATTTCTCATATACAAATGTCACTGTACCATCCACACTATCAATGTACATCTTACTCTGTAACCGCTTTTTAATTAAACAAAACAATACACACCCCCTTCCACATCATATGCTCTCTATTTAACACATTTCACCTATAACTCAAGTTGCAATACAATTCTAACCATCTTTCTCATATACAAATGTTCACAAATTAAGGGGGCGCAGCCCCTTATGACGGTGTGAAGAGCGCCCGTAGGGCGCGATGAATCACCTAGTATATATATATATATATATATATATATATATATATATATATATATATATATATATATATATATATATATATATAGATAGATATGTAAGTAGTGTTGCGGCTTGGCACTCCAACTCAGTGTGACAAATTCCCAGGTGCCCTCAGGATACGGTAGGTAGCCAGGTTGTAACGAAGTACATATAGACAGCGGCACTCAGTGGGTTTTCAAAAAGGATGTATTCAAATATTGTCCAACGTTTCGGGGATTAGCCCCTTTGTCAAGGTGCAGGAAATAACAACAAAAGTGGTCATGCATCAAACTTAAATAGGGTGAATAGCCCGCTCCGACAGCCGGGCAGATAGAATGAACACGCCTCACGGTAAAATTCACCCTATTTAAGTTTGATGCATGACCACTTTTGTTGTTATTTCCTGCACCTTGACAAAGGGGCTAGTCCCCGAAACGTTGGACAATATTTGAATACATCCTTTTTGAAAACCCACTGAGTGCCGCTGTCTGTATGTACTTCGTTACAACCTGGCTCTATATATATATATATATATATATATGTATATATATATATATATATATATATATATATATATATATATATATATATATATATATATATATATATATATATATATATATATATAGTCCAGAGTGGAGCTGCACAACCTCTTCAATCAGTTATAGACGATGTTGCCATCCACAGACCCACTCAGGGGTATATTCATAGCATACAGACGGCGGCACTCAGCTCAAATCAAAGGCAGGAAACAGCAGTATAACTTCAACGTTTCAAACCAGCTTTATTGGGTTTTCCTGAAGAAGAACCCAATAAAGCTGGTTCGAAACGTTGAAGTTATACTGCTGTTTCCTGCCTTTGATTTGAGCTGAGTGCCGCCGTCTGTATGCTATATATATATATATATATATATATATATATATATATATATATATATATATATACATATACACACACAGGTTAGTGCGGCCCGGCACTCACCGCTGCGATTCAGCTGCCCTGGTGCCTTTCCAAAGTTTAGTATGGAGAATCAAGAAAAAGGCTGGCACTCCGGGGTCTTTGAAAACGTGCTGTATTAATTGCCATTAATACAGCACGTTTTCAAAGACCCCGGAGTGCCAGCCTTTTTCTTGATTCTCTCTTTCTCTCTCTATATACACACACACATACATACATATACATACATACATACATACATAGAAACATGTGGAACTTGTACACTAAACTGAAATAGATGGTATGGCTGCCGGACCAAGGTTGCATAGACATGACAGGGTATTGTCTAATCGCTGTGCCCAATTACCCCCACAAATGACATAACTCTCTTGTTGGATAAAATTGGCCACAGCAGCCATCTTTATTGAAACAATACAATTTTTAAACAATAATCCAAAACATTCCCACGGAAGGTGGTCCCCGAGGCCCTCAATAAATATATATCCACCTCTAAGCACTTCCAGGAGCTCTTACCCCCAGCCGATAGCGATTGGCTCGAGGGCACCAATTGTACACACCCAGTGCTCATTAATTAACCTCACCCAGGGGAGTCCAGCCCCCTCATGGGGCCCTCCCCGCCTCATAATTAAGCCTCAATGCCACCAACCTCGAGGACCCCCCTCCGCACAGGCCACTGTGACAAAAAGACATCCTATCAAATATTCTACCTAAACTATAAAAAATAGGGAAGGGTGGGTGGGAGCTGTTGAGAAAATCTCCCAGTGACCCCTATTTCCTGCCTGAACCCTGCTTATAAACCCCTCCAACACCCCGTTAAGCCCCTCCCCTTATGACCCTCTCCTTAGACACCCCTTCTATGACTAACCTGCTAGTCAGCTCCCTACAAACCCTGTCAGGGGAGCCTACCCCCAGGCTTTGCCTCCAGTCCGGCTCCTACATGACAGGGTATTGTCTAATCGCTGTGCCCAATTACCCCCACAAATGACATAACTCTCTTGTTGGATAAAATTGGCCACAGCAGCCATCTTTATTGAAACAATACAATTTTTAAACAATAATCCAAAACATTCCCACGGAAGGTGGTCCCCGAGGCCCTCAATAAATATATATCCACCTCTAAGCACTTCCAGGAGCTCTTACCCCCAGCCGATAGCGATTGGCTCGAGGGCACCAATTGTACACACCCAGTGCTCATTAATTAACCTCACCCAGGGGAGTCCAGCCCCCTCATGGGGCCCTCCCCGCCGCATAATTAAGCCTCAATGCCACCAACCTCGAGGACCCCCCTCCGCACAGGCCACTGTGACAAAAAGACATCCTATCAAATATTCTACCTAAACTATAAAAATTAGGGAAGGGTGGGTGGGAGCTGTTGAGAAAATCTCCCAGTGACCCCTATTTCCTGCCTGAACCCTGCTTATAAACCCCTCCAACACCCCGTTAAGCCCCTCCCCCTATGACCCTCTCCTTAGACACCCCTTCTATGACTAACCTGCTAGTCAGCTCCCTACAAACCCTGTCAGGGGAGCCTACCCCCAGGCTTTGCCTCCAGTCCGGCTCCTACATGACAGGGTATTGTCTAATCGCTGTGCCCAATTACCCCCACAAATGACATAACTCTCTTGTTGGATAAAATTGGCCACAGCAGCCATCTTTATTGAAACAATACAATTTTTAAACAATAATCCAAAACATTCCCACGGAAGGTGGTCCCCGAGGCCCTCAATAAATATATATCCACCTCTAAGCACTTCCAGGAGCTCTTACCCCCAGCCGATAGCGATTGGCTCGAGGGCACCAATTGTACACACCCAGTGCTCATTAATTAACCTCACCCAGGGGAGTCCAGCCCCCTCATGGGGCCCTCCCCGCCGCATAATTAAGCCTCAATGCCACCAACCTCGAGGACCCCCCTCCGCCACTAAGCACGAGGTTAAACCCTTAACCCCGTGCGCCCCCCCCACATCCGGAACGCTGTTTCTATCCCCTCTTGTAGTCCCAAAGACCAAACATCTATCCCCACAGCATTCAGGTGCACCCCGTCACCTCTCCAAAATGCCCCGGCACCAGACTCAAGTTCCCTGTGCCTCACCACAACAGCCCCGTTCCTGGCCATAAAATGCCCAATCGCCCTGTTAACTTTAAACTGTGCCTTATTGAGCTTGTCAGCCGACCTCGCATCCCTCCAATAATGGCGTGGCACGATGTCTGACCAAACCGTGATTAATTCCGGAAACATTGCCCATAACCGTAGGAGATCAAACTTGATATCCCGTATCAACTCCCTAAATGGTCTGCCCCCAAGGTCATTCCCGCCCACATGCAAAACTAATATGTCGGGAACCCTATCGAGCCGAACAAAACGGTGAAATTCCTGCAGCACTCCACTCCATACCATACCGCGTTTTCCCAGCCAGCGAACCACTGCCTCCTCTCTATCCAAACCCAGCTGGCGGCCGTTTGGTCTGACATCAGCCCGTAAAGCTCCCCAAAAGACATATGAATGTCCTAAAATCCAAATCAGGCACGGAGGCTGCCCTAAAACAGAAAAAACACAGTCAACCTCAACAATCCCCTAAACGAACATAAGACCGAAAGCGAGACGATTCCCACCGCCCAATACGCTTAATCAACTCATCCCCAAATCCCATTCTAGCAGCCTCAGTTGTGGCCCCAATTCGGAAAGAGTGACCCGCGTATTCCTCCCCCTTGAGGCCCAACGTCCGCAGGACTGCTCTAAACACACTTGTGAACTGAAACCGTGATAAAAAGGATCCATTCGCATGCATCAGCAAAGGATCCCTTTCCCTGCCCACTCTGACCTCCTTAAATACCCTCAGCCGTGCCACTGGGCACATATCTGAGCCTGGTACAGAGAAGAGAACTACCTTCTTCCCCCTCCCCAACTGATCCGTCTTAGACCTCCTCACCACTAGCTCCACCCTATCCGAGTATAAATCCACATCCTCTCCTAACAAACCCCTCGGCCTGGACACGCTTGGACTCACGAGCTCCCCAATCCGCAGTGCCCCGAAGAAGGCAAGCGAAAAAGCTACCCCGAACAACCTTTCCTCGAAATTGGAACTACAGACCTCCCCTAACTTCATGCCCATATTCTGTAACAACTGGAAAGACACCGGCCTTCTCTGATCCTGTACGACATGGCCTCTCCTCCAACCTTTCAAAGCCTGCGCAATCAGGAAATTCTTAGTGACGTCAGGCCTGCCGCCTGCACGAAACCCAAAAGCCAATCCCGCCATGCAGCGCGTGATTTTTGCCACTGACCAACCAATCTCCTTACAATGGCCTATATATAGCAAGACAGCCAACTCGTCATCATCCTCCTTCAGACCTACTACCTCACGCCATTCTAACCAGCTCCGCCATTCCTGATTGTATGCCGACCATGTATTCGGGGCCAAGGATTCCCTGATGAGCTGATCGACTACCCGTCCAGCAGAGCCCAGAGCCGACTCGGGAACCCGGTCCCCTCCCTGTCCGCCTCTGGTGCCAACTCCCGAAAACGCTCCCACTGTGAACGAGATAAAGCATCCGCAATGCCGTTAGAGACACCAGGAACGTGCCTAGCCACAACCCACAAATTCAAAGCCAGACATTCCAATACTAACTGCTGCAAAATAGTGACCACTGGCGGTGAAGATGCCGACAATTGGTTAATAGCCATGACAACCCCCAAATTATCGCAGTGAAAACAAATCTTCCTATCGCGGAATAGCTCCCCCCAAACAACTACTGCAACCAAAATAGGAAACAACTCCAACAATGCCAAGTTTTTGACCATGCCTCTCTGCACCCAAGACTCCGGCCACCGGCCTACACACCAATGTCCCTGGCAATATGCCCCAAAACCACCACTCCCGGCCGCGTCTGTGAAAAGGTCTAGCTCAGTAGCGACGCATGTGTCTGACATCCACAAAGCTCTGCCGTTAAAAGCTTCCAAGAAAGTTGCCCACACCCGCAAGTCCCCCTTCAATTCACTACCTAATCTGACAAAATGATGAGGAAGAACCACCCCTGCTGTCGCTGCTGCCAGCCTCCTGCTGAAAATGCGGCCCATAGGCATAATGCGACACGCAAAATTCAATTTGCCCAGCAAGGATTGCAATTCCCGCAATCTAATCTTCTTCAATAGCAATGCCCTCACCACCTCGGCCTTCAAACCCAGCAATTTCTCCTCGGGCAAGCGGCACTCCATATTCTCGGTATCAATGACAATACCCAAAAAACTAATCACAGTCGCAGGGCCCTCCGTCTTACCTGGAGCAAGCGGGACCCCAAAGTCTGCCGACACCCTTTCAACAGTCCTCAACAATAAGTCACATACTCCGGTCCCCCCAGGACCAATACATAAGAAGTCATCTAGGTAATGAATAACTGAACTACACCCAGAGACATCCTTAACCACCCACTCCAAAAAAGAACTAAAGGCCTCAAAATAAGCACATGACAAAGAACAGCCCATCGGTAAACAACGATCAACAAAAAACTTCCCGTCCCAACAACATCCCAACAAACGCAAACTGGTTGGGTGAACCGGCAGCAAACGGAATGCCGATTCAATATCAGTCTTTGCCAACCTGGCCCCTTTCCCAAACCGCTTCACCCACTGGACAGCCGCGTCACACGATGTATAAACCACCGAGCAGATGTCAGGGTCAATGCCATCATTGACCGACGCCCCTTTTGGAAAAGATAAATGGTGTATAAGACGAAACTTGTTCGCCTCCTTTTTTGGCACCACCCCCAATGGAGAGACTATCAAATCTGGCCATGGTGCCGACCCAAAAGGTCCAGCCATACGACCCAGCTGCACCTCCTTACGCAGTTTATCCTGCACCACCTCTGGATGCTCCCTTGCAGACTTCAAATTCCTCCTCAAGCCCCCTGAAACCTGCACGTCGGAAGGTATCTTAAAACCTTCCCTAAACCCCTCCTCCAACAACACGGCTGTCTGCTGGTCAGGATACCTACGCAGATAGCCCAGCATCCTTTCCAGCCGAACCGGTGTCTCCCCCTTTTGAATTACCGTCCCGTGACTTTCCTCTGAAGCATTTATTTGCCCCATGGGTCCCTCCACACGAGGAACATTCATGTTTAAATTTGCATTTTGCCCCAAAACGACATGACCCGTCATTAAAGGCAAAGCAGAGTCCCTTCTGCATGGCCGTCCCATTTGTGGCCTCCCTCGCCCCCCCCCCGTCCCCACGAAAGGGCTGCCCACTTTTTGTGGGAGCCGTCACCTTTAACCATAAAGCAATATCCTTATGGTCCCAACGTATGTTAGGGCGAACAGCCTTCCTCTGCCTAAACTGCTCATCGTACCTGAGCCAAGCCAAGCCCCCATACACACGGTATGCCTCTCCTATCGCATCCATGTAACAAAACAAGCCTGAACAATTGTCAGGTGCCTTCTCCCCAATCACACTAGCTAAAATAGCAAATGCTTGGAGCCAGTTCGTGAATGACCGCGGTATCAGCCGATACCGCCGCCGTTCCTCCTCCTCCTTCTCCTCCTTACGGGGCCTATCCAGATTAAAACGCTCTAAAGGGAGCAATGAAAATATATCAACGTATTCCCCTTTCCAAATCTTCTCCCTCACCTCCTGCTTCAGGTGGGCCCCCAATGGCCCCTCAAAGCATACATACACCTCCCCTTTTGCAGTGTCACTGAGCCTCCCACTCTCCTCCTGCGTCCCAACACTGCCCCCTTCTGCCCCCGCACTACTGCTACTTTGCTCACCGCCGGATACCGGCACCCCGCTGCTCACCGGCACCCCACTGCTAACCGGCACCCCACTGCTAACCGGCACACTATTACTGCCTGGCACACTAATGCTAGCTGGTGTGCCCGCATTCTGCGGCACCCATGCTGCCGCCGGGGACGGCCCCGCCCCCTGCCGCAAACCCACCAACCAATCTGCAAAACCACTCAATAATTCAGTAAAACCTCTACTCATTTCCCCTTGGAGGGCTAACCCTCCCCCCCCTGACTCTGCGCTAAAGCATTAACAGACATAGAGACAGACTCACCAGGCTGCCTGGGGGCTGTGAACCCAGCAGCCGCAGGTCCAGTGTCCTGACGAACTCCAGCCAATGAGGAAGGACCAGGTATTTCTCCATCCTCTGCTGACGCTGCCATCTCTCTTCTCCTGTCATCCCGACCCTCAGGTACAGCACCAGCCGGCGTGACCTCGTTGGAGGCGGAGCCAGCCGTGCGCCTATCGCTCCGTGTACCAGGCCTGCGGTCCTCAGCCTGTACTTCTGCCCCCCTGGCACGACTCACCCCGCGCTGGGCCGCAGCATGCCCCGCATGCCCCACCGCACCAGGTCCAGTACCACGCAACGCCGGATCTTCTTGCACGTGGGGGGGATCCCCCCCCGCGCGGAGGGTTCCGCCTGCTGGTTGGATTCCTCCCAGACCTGGTCCTGCGGGCGGAAGGTGCCCGGCCCGCAGCCTGGCCTGGAGGGTCCCTAACGGGGCTCCGTGAACGGCGCTGAACCCTGGGGGACACAGATGGGCTAAAGCGCTCCGGAGGCCTGGACCTCCGAGGCCGTGCACCCGCTGGAGCAGCCTCTTGCGTTGCTGCTCCCAGTCCCCCCAGCAGACCTGACATCTGCTGCTGCAGCCACTCTGTCCCTCTGGTGCCAGCTGCCTCCCTGAGGGCAGCCAGCGCAGCGGATACCTCTGCATCAGCGTTGCCTGGGGAAGCCATGGGAGATGTCACGCTGCTTAGCTGTTGAGAAAATCTCCCAGTGACCCCTATTTCCTGCCTGAACCCTGCTTATAAACCCCTCCAACACCCCGTTAAGCCCCTCCCCCTATGACCCTCTCCTTAAACACTCCTCCTATGACTAAACTGCTAGTCAGCTCCCTACAAACCCTGTCAGGGGAGCCTACCCCCAGGCTTTGCCTCCAGTCCGGCTCCTACAAGAAAACTGTGTATCCTTCAAGGTACAGATAGGGCAGCACTCCGTTTAAGGTAAAAAATAGAAAAATTCCTTATTTATTTGATTTGAAGCCACCAGCGTGACAACGTTTGGAATAGTGGGACACTTTTATATTCACCCTTCCATATTCTGGCTGTATTCAGCTGTATGGCAGTTGTGGCAGTCGAAGAATCCGTTTTGGCGCACTTTGCCTTCCTCCAGACTGACTCGCTTTATCGTGACTCTCTCACAAGTACTGTATACTAATTCATCATTACAGTAACCACACTGTGTGCCGTGGCTCCCTGGGGTGCCTCGGGACACTAGCTGGGGTGCCACGGGTTGGTGGTCCAGGACCAATTCAAATTATTTATGGTCAAATATTTGTGGACAAAACCAGTGCTGGTGGCTGCCAATCATAGAACAGGGTTGCCAACCCTCCCAGCTATGGCCGGGAGGATCCTGAAAATCGGGTCCCCCTTCCAGCCCCCCGGAAAGGTAGGCAACCCTCCCAGATTCCGGCGGTCCCCTCCCCCCCCCTCTCATTTACCTGGGGGCAGAAGCTTGAAATTGCCGCGATTTGCGGCGTTTTGGTGGAAAGGTGTAGGGCTAGATATGCAAATCGGTCATATTTAGCTCCGCCCCCGCATCGGAGACCCACATATTGGGGGATTTGCATTACTGGGGAGACTGTAAAAGTCGGCAACCCTGTCATAGAATACGTACAAACAGAAGCAAATCCTGCCCGTCACCACATAACTAAGAAGCACATATATAAACACAATCTACTTCATTTTATATATATTTTTGGACCTAGGGGTGCAGTGGACTCTAGGGTGCCGTGATTAGAAAAAGATTAGGACCCCTGCACTAACCGATTCTCAGCAACTGGTTGGCACATAGTAAGGAACATTACGAGTGGACAGTTCCCTTCACCCCAACTAGCAGTGGATCAGTTACTGTATATCCTTTTTTACCAAAACATAATTTTTTCCCTTGAAACATATATTTTCTCTTTTTCCTTCTTTGCTGTATCGGCCAGAACATACTATATTGAACCATCAAATTTGTAGTTAGTCTTTTTATACAGTATTTATATTTGCATTATTGTATTTTCATGTTTATGTATTAAACTGTATATTTTTTATTAAAGAAATATATTGTTATTTATGAATTATTCTTGACTGGTTTATAATTGTGTCACTCCCAGCGCTGCCCACACTGGGTTTTGTCTCGTTGCCAAAGGGAACTGAAATTGCTCGTTGCCAAGGGGAGAGTAAAATCCTACTGCAGTAGCCCGCTCCGACAGCCGGGCAGATAGCGCAGTGCGTTGCCCGGCTGTCCTATTTTCAAGTCTCCCGCTGGACTGCTAGCCAATAGGCGCATGCAGTCCTGCAGTCACCAATGCTGCTCCTGATTGGCTGCTGGACCGCAAGTGCCTATTGGCTAGCGGTCCAGTGGGAGACTTGAATTTGTTTCCTGACATCTCCGCCACCTGGCCGTGGCTAACACATCTGATATTGCGAGCCACAGCTGGGCGGCGCAGGAGTCAGGACACAGGAGTCGGCGGGCGGGGGAGTGGGCAAGCTGCACGGGCGTGGGAGCGGGTGGCAGAGTGGCTCCGGCACCCTGTGATCTATTGGCACCCGGAGCTCGTGCTATGCCGGCTCCGCCCTTGCTACACCGCTGTCCACTAGTACCACAGAGAGTGCCCGCAAGTGCAACACAGGCAGTCCCCTCTAGTGCCACACAGGCATTGCACGCTAGTGTCACACAGGCAGCGCCCGCTAGTGCCACACAGGTAGCTCCCACTAGTGCCACACAGGCAGCACCCACTTATACCATACAGGCAGTGCCCACTAGTGCCACACAGGCAGCAGCCACTAGTGCCACACAGGCAGAACCCATTAGTACTACACAGGCAGCGCCTACTAGTGCCACACAGGCAGCACCCACTTATACCATACAGGCAGTGCCCACTAGTGCCACACAAGCAGCACCTACTAGTGCCACACAAGCAGTGCCCACATCTTTTCCTGGCTGCAGGGTGGCAGAGGAGGGTGAGGCCTGTATAACACAAGAGATCGGTTACTTCAGTCTCCGGTTCCTGTTACACCGCACAGCCCAGTATAGCTGCACTGGGGATTACTTAGTGTGGATTCCCAGGGCGCTCTAACCTCTCGCTGATAACTGTTGCTGGGGCAGTGCACCCTCCATGCAGTGTACAGGCCCCAGCAATGTGTATTCTACCCCCAATAAGGGGCAGGAGAGGGGCTAGTTATTAGTAACAGAGAATACACATCAATCCCTTATTTCTAAGCTGATAATCGCTTTATGTACGGAGTCTGGAATCTCGCTGCAGAGGGGCCAGGATGTAATTCCTGAGCACAATCACAAGGCTGGATATTAACCCTTTCCCCATCGCCATGTATGGCACGTGGCCTCCGTACCACGTACCACACACAGAAACGTTATCGCTGTCTGGCCCGGATAGAAACGTTATCGCTGTCTGGCCCGGATATTATCCCTCTCCCCATCGCCCTGTACGGCACGTGGCCTCCGCACCACGTACCACACACAGAAACGTTATCGCTGTCTGGGCCCGGATATTATCCCTCCCCCATCGCCCTGTACGGCACGTGGCCTCCGCACCACGTACCACACACAGAAACGTTATCGCTGTCTGGGCTGGATATTATCCCTCTCCCCATCACCCTGTACGGCACGTGGCCTCCGTACCACACACAGAAACGTTATCGCGGTCTGGGCTGGATACTATCCCTCTCCATATCGCTGCACGTGGCCTCTGTACCACGTACCACACACAGAAACGTTATCGCTGTCTGGGCTGGATATTATCCCTCTCCCCATCGCCCTGTACAGCACATGGCCTCCGTACCATGTACCACACACAGAAATGCTATCACTGTCTGGGCCCGGATATTATCCCTCTCCCCATCGCCCTGTACAGCACATGGCCTCCGTACCACGTACCACACACAGAAATGCTATCACTGTCTGGGCCCGGATATTATCCCTCTCCCCATCGCCCTGTACAGCACATGGCCTCCGTACCATGTACCACACACAGAAATGCTATCACTGTCTGGGCCCGGATATTATCCCTCTCCCCATCGCCCTGTACAGCACATGGCCTCCGTACCACGTACCACACACAGAAATGCTATCACTGTCTGGGCCCGGATATTATCCCTCTCCCCATCGCCCTGTACAGCACGTGGCCTCCGCACCACGTACCACACACAGAAACGTTATTGCTGTCTGGGCTGGATATTATCCCTCTCCCCATCACCCTGTACGGCACGTGGCCTTTGTACCACGTACCACACACAGAAACGTTATCGCTGTATGGGCTGGATATTATCCCTCTCCCCATCACCCTGTATGGCACGTGGCCTCCGTACCACGTACCAGACACAGAAACGTTATCGATGTCTGGGCCCGGATATTATCCCTCTCCCCATCGCCCTGTACAGCACGTGGCCTCCGTACCACACACAGAAACGTTATCGCTGTGTGGGATGATTATTATCCCTCTCCCCATCGCCCTGTACTGCACGTGGCCTCCGTACCACACACAGATATGTTATCGCTGTCTGGGCTGATTACTATCCCACCGATATTATCACTCTCCCCATCACCCTGTACTGCACGTATCCTCTGTACCATGTACCACACACAGAAACGTTATCGCTGTCTGGGCTTGATATTATCCCTCTCCCCGTCACCCTGTACTGCACGTGGCCTCCAGACCATGTACCCCACACAGAAACGTTATCACTGTCTGGGCTGGATATTATCCCTCTCCCCATCCCCATGTACTGCACGTGGCCTCCATACCACGTACCACACACAGAAACGTTATCGCTATCTGGGCTGGATATTATCCATCTCCATATCGCTGCACGTGGCCTCTGTACCACGTACCACACACAGAAACGTTATCGCTGTCTGGGCTGGATATTATCCCTCTCCCCATCGCCATGTACTGCACGTGGCCTCCATACCACGTACCACACACAGAAACGTTATTGCTGTCTTGGCTGGATATTATCCCTCTCCATATCGCTACACGTGGCCTCTGTACCACGTACCACACACAGAAACGTTATCGCTGTCTGGGCTGGATATTATCCCTCTCCCCATCGCCATGTACTGCACGTGGCCTCCATACCACGTACCACACACAGAAACGTTATTGCTGTCTTGGCTGGATATTATCCCTCTCCATATCGCTGCACGTGGCCTCTGCACCACACACCACACACAGAAACGTTATCGCTGTCTGGGCTGGATATTATCCCTCTCCCCATCGCCATGTACTGCACGTGGCCTCCATACCACGTACCACACACAGAAACGTTATTGCTGTCTTGGCTGGATATTATCCCTCTCCATATCGCTGCACGTGGCCTCTGTACCACGTACCACACACAGAAACGTTATCGCTGTCTGGGCTGGATATTATCCCTCTCCCCATCGCCATGTACTGCACGTGGCCTCTGCACCACACACCACACACAGAAACGTTATCGCTGTCTGGGCTGGATATTATCCCTCTCCCCATCGCCATGTACTGCACGTGGCCTCTGCACCACACACCACACACAGAAACGTTATCGCTGTCTGGGTTGGATATTATCCCTCTCCCCATCACCCTGTACTGCACGTGGCCTCCGTACCACACACACAGTTATGTTATCGCTGTCTGGGCTGATTACTATCCCACCGATATTATCACTTTCCCCATCACCCTGTACTGCACGTGGCCTCCAGACCATGGGGGTTATTCTAGTTCATTCTTTCTGACAAAATCCTTCTAATTATTAGATGGACAAAACCATGAGCACTGCAGGTGCGGCAGATGTAACTTGTGCAGAGAGAATTAGATTTGGGTGGGGTTTTTCTTCAAAGTGAGATCTATATTGCAGTGTAAAATAAAGCAGTCAGTATTTTCCCTGCACAGAAACAAAATAACTCACCCAAATCAAATTCTCTCTGCACATGTTACATCTGCCCCCCTGCAGTGCACATGGTTTTGTCCATCTAAGAAGGATTTTGTCAGAAAGAATGAACTAGAATAAACCCCCATGTACCCCACACAGAAACGTTATCACTGTCTGGGCTGGATATTATCCTCCCCATCCCCATGTACTGCACGTGGCCTCCATACCACGTACCACACACAGAAACGTTATCGCAGTCTGGGCTGGATAATATCCCTCTCCCCATCCCCATGTACTGCACGTGGCCTCCATACCACGTACCACACACAGAAACGTTATCACTGTGTGGGATGATTATTATCCCTCTCCCCATCCCCATGTACTGCACGTGGCCTCCATACCACGTACCACACACAGAAACGTTATCGCGGTCTGGGCTGGATATTATCCCTCTCCATATCGCTGCACGTGGCCTCTGTACCACCTACCACACACAGAAACGTTATTGCTGTCTGGGCTGGATATTATCCCTCTCCCCATCCCCATGTACTGCACGTGGCCTCCATACCACGTACCACACACAGAAACTTTATCGCTGTCTGGGCTGATTATTATCCCTCTCCCCGTCACCCTGTACTGCACGTGGCCTATGTTCCTTTTATTAGCCTTAACTTTATCCCTTTTAGCAGTAATATCTGCCATCCTAGGCAAGGGTTGGCCAATGATTCACCCTATATAGGGAGCTACAATCGGACCACTTACAGTTCCCATACCCTATATAGGGAGCCACGATCGGAACACTTACAGTTCCCATACCCTATATAGGGAGCTACAATCGGAACACTTACAGTTCCCATTCCCTACATAGGGAGCTACGATCGGAACACTTACAGTTCCCATACCCTATATAGGGAGCTACAATCGGAACACTTACAGTTCCCATTCCCTATATAACATGGGTCCTCAAACTGCGGCCCTCCAGATGTTGTGAAACTAAAAATCCCAGCATGCCTTGCCACAGTTTTGCTATAAAGGAGTGTTAAAACTGTGGCAAGGCATGCTGGGATTTGTAGTTTCACAACATATGGAGGGCTGCAGTTTGAGGACCCATGCTATATAGGGAGCTACGATCGGAACACCTACACTGCCTGTTCCCTACATAGGGAGCCACGATCGGAACACTTACAGTTCCCATACCCTACATAGGGAGCCACGACCAGAACACTTACAGTTCCCATACCCTACATAGGGAGCTACGATCGGAACACTTACAGTTCCCATACCCTACATAGGGAGCTACGATCGGAACACTTACAGTTCTCATTCCCTACATAGGGAGCTACGATCGGAACACTTACAGTTCTCATTCCCTACATAGGGAGCTACGATCGGAACACTTACAGTTCCCATACCCTACATAGGGAGCTACGATCGGAACACTTACAGTTCCCATACCCTATATGGGGAGCCACGATCGGAACACTTACAGTTCCCATACCCTACATAGGGAGCTACGATCGGAACACTTACAGTTCCCATACCCTACATGGGGAGCTGCGATCGGAACACTTACAGTTCTCATTCCCTACATAGGGAGCTACGATCGGAACACTTACAGTTCCCATACCCTACATAGGGAGCCACGACCAGAACACTTACAGTTCCCATACCCTACATAGGGAGCTACGATCGGAACACTTACAGTTCCCATACCCTACATAGGGAGCTACGATCGGAACACTTACAGTTCTCATTCCCTACATAGGGAGCTACGATCGGAACACTTACAGTTCCCATACCCTAAATAGGGAGCTACGATCGGAACACTTACAGTTCCCATACCCTATATGGGGAGCCACGATCGGAACACTTACAGTTCCCATACCCTACATAGGGAGCTACGATCGGAACACTTACAGTTCCCATACCCTACATAGGGAGCCACGACCGGAACACTTACAGTTCCCATTCCCTACATAGGGAGCTACGATCGGAACACTTACAGTTCCCATACCCTACATAGGGAGCTACGATCGGAACACTTACAGTTCCCATACCCTACATAGGGAGCCACGACCGGAACACTTACAGTTCCCATTCCCTACATAGGGAGCTACGATCGGAACACTTACAGTTCCCATACCCTACATAGGGAGCTACGATCGGAACACTTACAGTTCCCATACCCTACATAGGGAGCGTTCCATTCCACGGAATGTCTGGCCACAATGTGTAACTAGAAGTAAGAGCCAAAGATGTCATTAATGGGAGCCCACGCCCTATCTAACTACTGTAGTCATGAGTCACACTGCACAGCGGATTTTCATTTACATGAGTAGGAGCTGCCAAACACGTTCATAAAATATTATCCATAGCCTGTAAATATTTATTATATTATAGTATTATTAAGAAGCAAACCGGACACTGGCATTCATTAAAAGGGGCATGGATTCAAGGGATGCCAATGTGATAGTGCCTCTTTACAAGGCATTGGTGAGACCACACTTGGAATACTGTGTTCGGTTCTGGGCACCGCACCTTAGGAAGGACATAAATGAATTGGAACAGGTACAGAGAAGGGCGACTAAGCTAGTAACAGGTCTGGAATCACTAGAATACCAAGATAGGTTATACCAGGCTGAATATGTTCTCACTGGAGAAACAGAGGTTGTGAGGGGTGCCGGACGGGGTCCTGACAGCCGGGATCCCGACAGTTATTTACCTGACGTCGGGATCCCGACTGTTAAAACCCTGACAGACGGGTTCCTGACGGCCACCGGCTATTCTCCCTCGTGGGGGTCCACAGCCCCCACGAGGGAGAATAGAATAGGGGGTGAGCGTAGCGAGCCTCCGTGCCTGCAGCATGGCGAGCACAGCGAGCCCGCAAGGGGCTTTGTTGCGCTCACTAAGCTGTCTGAGTCCGGCCAGTCGGGATCTCGACGTTGGGCTAATGACTGTCGGAACCCTATACCACACCCGGTTGAGAGGTGATATGATTGGTATGTTCATATACAGGATTGGGAATCATATGGGACTGGGAGATGATTGGCCACTTACAGGCCTATACTTAGGACACGCGGCATGTACTGAGGCTCGAGGAAAAGAAATTCCGTACTGAATTAAGAAGAGGATTCTTCCCCATTGGAGTAGTAACATTCTGGAACTCATTGCCGGTGGTTACAGCAACTACTGAATCAAAACTGGGTGCATTCCTGGCCACTAAGGGAACCCTACAGATATGACTTACTCACGTCAGTAGTTACAGGTCAGATAGGTTGGACTCGGTGGACTAATGTCTTTTTCAGCCTTAATGACTATATTACTAATTACTATGTTACTAAATGGCTATCACCCCCTAGTGACCGCATCATCCTGAAAACACTTATCTGCATGGGGAGTTCATACAAGTCTCAGAGAGACACAGACTGGACTAGATTCATTGGCAATGTCAGACACAAGTTGGTGGTGGTGATGACACAGTTGCTGGCAATGATGCCGCCATGTCTGCATACATGTCAAGCCCAGTAACAGGAAGGCACCTGACCCGAGCCCACACCAACCTGTCTCACCCGGGCGCAGTCGCCAGTGTTGGACATGGCACATTAGTGTATTGTGCTGCCTGACGTGACAGCACAGCCCGATGAGCACAAAAGCCTATTGCCAGCGCCTTAGCCTGCGCTGCCCACTACATTCAGCTTGGTCCAACTACTTAGGACATTGGCTAATCCCTCAATCCCTGCGTTCATTAATAATTAGAAGAGCTTTTGTGCGGTGAATGTAGTACCAGCTATACGTGTGTGAACCAGGCCTGGAGTAGGAGGACATTGTGCGGGAACAAAGGACATATACAGGCCAGTGACCCTGAGCAGCTGGGGACGTACAATGAAGCATTGTCTGGGTGGTTATGCAGAACTCTCATTTATGGGACTATAAATACTACAGCAGCATTATAATACTGGACTATTCCCATCCTGTGAGTACCCACTGTAACCCTGAGCCGACACTGTGGGAGCAGAAACCTAAATACACACAGCTGCAAAGTTACTGTCTGACAGCGGAAATACTCACACAACATACACGTCCCCAAACACAGTGCCTAGGGGGCCCTGCGCAGGCTGCCTGGGACATGTGGACAAGATAGGGGTGATTCCACTGGCTCCTAGTGACTGGATAGGCTGCTCTCTCAGTGATGTCACTGGCTCCTAGTGACTGGATAGGCTACTCTCTCAGTAATGTCACTGGCTCCCAGTGACTGGATAGGCTGCTCTCTCAGTAATGTCACTGGGACCTAGTGACTGGATAGGCGGCTCTCTCAGTGATGCCACTGGCTCCTAGTGACTGGATAGGCCGGACTCTCAGTGATGTCACTGGCTCCTAGTGACTGGATAGGCTGCTCTCTCAGTGATGTCACTGGCTCCTAGTGACTGGATAGGCTGCACTCTCAGTGATGTCACTGGCTCCTAGTGACTGGATAGGCTGCTCTCTCAGTGATGTCACTGGCTCCTAGTGACTGGATAGGCTGCTCTCTCAGTGATGTCACTGGCTCCTAGTGACTGGATAGGCTGCTCTCTCAGTGATGTCACTGGCTCCTAGTGACTGGATAGGCTGCTCTCTCAGTGATGTCACTGGCTCCCGACTGGATAGGCTGAGCTCTCAGTGATGTCACTGGCTCCTAGTGACTGAATAGGCCGAGCTCTCAGTGATGTCACTGGCTCCTACTGACTGGATAGGCTGCACTCTCAGTGATGTCACTGGCTCCTAGTGACTGGATAGGCTGCTCTCTCAGTGATGTCACTGGCTCCTAGTGAGTGGATAGGCCGCTCTCTCAGTGATGTCACTGGCTCCTAGTGAGTGGATAGGCCGCTCTCTCAGTGATGTCACTGGCTCCTAGTGACTGGATAGGCCGCACTCTCAGTGATGTCACTGGCTCCTAGTGACTGGATAGGCTGCTCTCTCAGTGATGTCACTGGCTCCTTGTGACTGGATAGGCTGCTCTCTCAGTGATGTCACTGGCTCCTAGTGACTGGATAGGCTGCTCTCTCAGTGATGTCACTGGCTCCTAGTGACTGGATAGGCTGCTCTCTCAGTGATGTCACTGGCTCCTAGTGACTGGATAGGCTGCTCTCTCAGTGATGTCACTGGCTCCTAGTGACTGGATAGGCCGGACTCTCAGTGATATCACTGGCTCCTAGTGACTGGATAGGCCGGACTCTCAGTGATGTCACTGGCTCCTAGTGACTGGATAGGCTGAGCTCTCAGTGATGTCACTGGCTCCTAGTGACTGGATAGGCCGCACTCTCAGTGATGTCACTGGCTCCTAGTGACTGAATAGGCCGAGCTCTCAGTGATGTCACTGGCTCCTACTGACTGGATAGGCTGCTCTCTCAGTGATGTCACTGGCTCCTAGTGACTGGATAGGCTGCTCTCTCAGTGATGTCACTGGCTCCTAGTGACTGGATAGGCTGAGCTCTCAGTGATGTCACTGGCTCCTAGTGACTGGATAGGCTGAGCTCTCAGTGATGTCACTGGCTCCTAGTGACTGAATAGGCCGAGCTCTCAGTGATGTCACTGGCTCCTACTGACTGGATAGGCTGCACTCTCAGTGATGTCACTGGCTCCTAGTGACTGGATAGGCCGCTCTCTCAGTGATGTCACTGGCTCCTAGTGAGTGGATAGGCCGCTCTCTCAGTGATGTCACTGGCTCCTAGTGAGTGGATAGGCCGCTCTCTCAGTGATGTCACTGGCTCCTAGTGACTGGATAGGCCGCACTCTCAGTGATGTCACTGGCTCCTAGTGACTGGATAGACCGCACTCTCAGTGATGTCACTGGCTCCTAGTGACTGGATAGGCCGCACTCTCAGTGATGTCACTGGCTCCTAGTGACTGGATAGGCTGCTCTCTCAGTAATGCCACTGGCTCCTAGTGACTGGATAGGCCGCACTCTCAGTGATGTCACTGGCTCCTAGTGACTGGATAGGCCGCACTCTCAGTGATGTCACTGGCTCCTAGTGACTGTATAGGCCGCACTCTCAGTGACGTCACTGGCTCCTAGTGACTGGATAGGCTGCTCTCTCAGTGATGTCACTGGCTCCTAGTGACTGGATAGGCTGCTCTCTCAGTGATGTCACTGGCTCCTAGTGACTGGATAGGCTGCTCTCTCAGTGATGTCACTGGCTCCTAGAGACTGTATAGGCTGAGCTCTCAGTGACGTCACTGGCTCCTAGTGACTGGATAGGCCGCACTCTCAGTGACGTCACTGGCTCCTAGTGACTGGATAGGCTGCTCTCTCAGTGATGTCACTGGCTCCTAGTGACTGGATAGGCTGCTCTCTCAGTGATGTCACTGGCTCCTAGTGACTGGATAGGCTGCTCTCTCAGTGATGTCACTGGCTCCTAGTGACTGGATAGGTTGTACTCTCAGTGATGTCACTGGCACCTAGTGACTGAATAGGCAGTACTCTGATGTCAATGGCTCCTAGTGACTGGATAGGCTGTACTCTCAGTGATGTCACTGGCACCTAGTGACTGTATAGGCTGCACTCTCAGTGATGTCACTGGCTCCTAGTGACTGGATATGCTGCACTCTCAGTGATGTCACTGGCTCCTAGTGACTGGATAGGCTGCTCTCTCAGTGATGTCACTGGCACCTAGTGACTGTATAGGCTGCACTCTCAGTGATGTCACTGGCTCCTAGTGACTGTATAGGCTGCACTCTCAGTGATGTCACTGGCTCCTAGTGACTGGATAGGCTGCACTCTCAGTGATGTCACTGGCTCCTAGTGACTGGATAGGCTGTACTCTGATGCCACTGGCACCTAGTGACTGTATAGGCTGCACCCTCAGTGATGTCACTGGCTCCTAGTGACTGGAAAGGCTGCACTCTCAGTGATGTCACTGGCTCCTAGTGACTGGATAGGCTGAGCTCTCAGTAATGTCACTGGCACCTAGTGACTGGATAGGCGGCTCTCTCAGTGATGTCACTGGATCATAGTGACTGGATAAGTTTTGATCTCAGTTATATCACTGACTCCTTGTGAATGAATAGGCTACACTCTCAGTGATGTCACTGGCACCTAGTTACTAAATAGGCTGCACTCTCAGTGATGTCACTGGCTCCTAGGGACTGGATAGGCTGCTCTCTCAATAATGTCACTGGCTCCCAGTGACTGGATAGGCTGCTCTCAGTGATGTCACTGGCACCTAGTGACTGGATAGGCGTCTCTCTCAGTAATGTCACTGGCACCTAGTGACTGGATAGGCGTCTCTCTCAGTAATGTCACTGGTTCCTAGTGACTGGATATGCTTTGATCTCAGTTATACAGATGGGGCAGGCCTTATCATTGCTGGCGAATCGCCAGCAGCATGCTGCTGGCGATCCGCCAGCAACACGGCGCTCCATCTGACTGAGACGCGCGTGCGTGCCCCACGCACGCGCGTCTCAGTATCCGGGCGGCCGAGCGGCGAGGCGGACGCAATACTGTCCGCCTCCCGCTCGAGGGGCGATGGGGGGACCCGGTGAGGCTGCGGGGGGTGCGGTCACCCGGTGTGGGCACCGGGCGACCGAGGCCAGCACCGTCGGAAGGGGACGCGCGCGCACCTCATGCGCGCGCGTCCCCTTCCGACACACAGATGGCGCGGGAGCAGGGGATGGCGACGGCGACGCCATCGCCATCCCCTGCAAAGATGAAGCCTGCCCCATCTGTATCACTGGCTCTTAGTGATTGGATAGGCTACACTCTCAGTGATGTCACTGGCACCTAGGGACTGGATAGGCTGCTCTCTCAATAATGTCACTGGCTCCCAGTGACTGGATAGGCTGCTCTCTCAGTGATGTCACTGGCACCTAGTGACTGGATAGGCTGCACTATGTGATGTCACTGGCTCCTAGTGATTGGATAGGCTGCTCTCAGTGATGTCACTGGCACCTAGTGATTGGATAGGCTGCACTCTGATGTTACTGGCACCTAGTGATTGGATAGGCTGTGATCTTAGTGATGTCACTGGCACCTAGTGATTGGATAGGCTGCACTCTATTATGTCACTGGCTCCTAGTGATTGGATAGGCTGCACTCTGATGTCACTGGCACCTAGTGACTGGATAGGCTGCTCTCTCAGTGATGTCACTGGCTCCTAGTGACTGGATAGGCTGCGCTCTGTGATATCACTGGCTCCTTTTCCACTACAGAGTCCAGTGTAAGCTCCTCACCCTTATTCATCCTGTCTTTCATTCCTATTTTCTGAATGTTAGGAATCACTAGAACTCTGAGAATTCTCTATTATCACTCACCCAATAACACTAATAACATAGCTGATTATTATTTTCAGGGAACCCTGCAGGATGATCTGGACTGTGTGACGGGAACCCCACAAGACTCGCTCACCTGGATGGGCACTACATTGTATACAGGGAGATGTATATAGCACAGGCACAATGCAGAATCTGAATCCTGACCATGGGTCGCAGGCAGAGAAGGGCACAGGAGTCCTCGCACATGGCAGGCAGGGCGAACACATACAGGGGTTACCTACCCTCCCGGAACAGCTGGAAGGCTCTCAAACATCAGGGGTGGTCCAAGGGGACTTATTCACTATTCAGCAGACATGGCCCTATGTTTCCTCACACTATTGACTCATAGGTCTGAGATCATTGCATCAGAGGCTTGGGAAGTAACAGGATGGAAATTCCACGGTGACAGAGTACGTGTGGAACGTGTCAGCTGCCAGACACTACGGAAGATGTATGATACAGTGCCTGGTATTTTATCACCGGCCAATCAGCTCCTGACTGCACTTTATCACTTCTCCTCCGTTGTCACTGCTTAATACATCTCCACCAGGTCGCGGTACCGGGGGAGGGAGCACTCTGCGCCTATTTACCATCATGGCGGGTATCGCAGTGATCAGTGTCATGTCTTATCGCCACATTGGATGCATTCTGTAACTCTGGTACCCCAGCTGTGCTCTGCGGGGGGCACGGTGTACCCCTGGAACTACAGAAATACACCAAGCAGATACTATGTCACAGGGTCTGCACCGCCCCCTCCATGAAACATTTATCTGCTTAGAAATGCAGTACTAAATATTTTATTCCGCTTTCCTGTGAGCGCAGTCCTGAGACGGCCCCTGTGCACTCAGCCAGCATCAGCCACGTCCCGTGTAGCTGTCTGAGCCCAGGGAGAATGTGCAGGGAGTCACGTCTGCTCCCCTGACTGGCAGCTGCAGAGACCCCGCCCAGAGACTCAGGGGGGATTACAGGAGCCTGCTCTGCCTCATACAGGCTGGGAAGTACATGTAACCACTTATACAATATGCCAGAGTCACACTATACAGCAGGCAGGACGGGTCACGCTATACAGCAGGCAGGGCGGGTCACGCTATACACAGCAGGCAGGACGGGTCACGCTATACAGCAGGCAGGACGGGTCACGCTATACAGCAGGCAGGACGGGTCACACTATACAGCAGGCAGGACGGGTCACGCTATACAGCAGGCAGGCGGGTCACGCTATACACAGCGGGCAGGACGGGTCACGCTATACAGCAGACAGGACGGGTCACACTATACAGCAGGCAGGACGGGTCACGCTATACAGCAGGCAGGACGGGTCACGCTATACACAGCAGGCAGGACGGGTCACGCTATACACTGCAGGCAGGATGGGTCACGCTATACACAGCAGGCAGGACGGGTCACGCTATACAGCAGCCAGGACGGGTCACGCTATACACAGCAGGCAGGACGGGTCACGCTATACAGCAGGCAGGGGGCGGGTCACGCTATACAGCAGGCAGGGGGCGGGTCACGCTATACAGCAGGCAGGATGGGTCACGCTATACAGCAGGCAGGACGGGTCACACTATACAGCAGGCAGGACGGGTCACGCTATACAGCAGGCAGGACGGGTCACGCTATACACAGCAGGCAGGACAGGTCACACTATACAGCAGGCAGGACGGGTCACACTATACAGCAGCCAGGACGGGTCACGCTATACACAGCAGGCAGGACGGTCACGCTATACACAGCAGGTATGACGGGTCACGCTATATAGCTAGAGGGGACTCGCGACCCCACATATAGCACACACTAGGGGAAGACCTGGTCTATATGTCACACGTGTCCCGGGACCCCATATATAGCTAGGGGAAGACCTGGTCTATGTGTCACACGTGTCACGTGTCCCGGGACCCCACATATAGCTAGGGGAAGACCTGGTCTATGTGTCACACGTGTCACGTGTCCCGGTACCCCACATATAGCTAGGGGAAGACCTGGTCTATGTGTCACACGTGTCCCGGGACCCCACATATAGCTAGGGGAAGACCTGGTCTATGTGTCACACGTGTCCCGGGACCCCACATATAGCACACACTAGGGGAAGACCTGGTCTATATGTCACACGTGTCCCGGGACCCCACATATAGCTAGGGGAAGACCTGGTCTATGTGTCACACGTGTCACGTGTCCCGGGACCCCACATATAGCTAGGGGAAGACCTGGTCTATGTGTCACACGTGTCACGTGTCCCGGTACCCCACATATAGCTAGGGGAAGACCTGGTCTATGTGTCACACGTGTCCCGGGACCCCACATATAGCTAGGGGAAGACCTGGTCTATGTGTCACACGTGTCCCGGGACCCCACATATAGCACACACTAGGGGAAGACCTGGTCTATGTGTCACACGTGTCACGTGTCCTGGGACCCCACATATAGCTAGGGGAAGACCTGGTCTATGTGTCACACGTGTCCCGGGACCCCACATATAGCTAGGGGAAGACCTGGTCTATGTGTCACACGTGTCACGTGTCCCGGGACCCCACATATAGCACACACTAGGGGAAGACCTGGTCTATGTGTCACACGTGTCACGTGTCCCGGGACCCCACATATAGCTAGAGGAAGACCTGGTCTATGTGTCACACGTGTCACGTGTCCCGGGACCCCACATATAGCTAGGGGAAGACCTGGTCTATGTGCCACACGTGTCACGTGTCCCGGGACCCCACATATAGCACACACTAGGGGAAGACCTGGTCTATGTGTCACACGTGTCACGTGTCCCGGGACCCCACATATAGCTAGGGGAAGACCTGGTCTATGTGTCCTGGCCACTGATCACTACAGCTCATTCCCTGCCGGGTTCCTGTCAGGTGATTCTCACCTGAGTCACCGGATGTCTCAGCAATGACCGGATTACATCTGTAATATTATTATGGAGACATTAGTGTGACACGTACTGTGCAAGCGGCTGCCTGTCGTGTCACTGTGCTATGCAGGTGACTAACTGGGGACAGAGGTGACGGGGGGGGGGGGGGAACAGGTGCAGTAATAGCAGGATTATAGAGAAGGAGGGTGGGGACAGAGGTGACAGAGGGGTGTAACAGGTGGAGTAATAATGGTGGTGTAGAGGTGACGGAGGGGGAGGATGTAACAGGTGCAGTAATAATGGTGGTGTAGAGGTGATGGAGGGGGGGGGGATGTAACAGGTGGAGTAATAATGGTGGTGTAGAGGTGACGGAGGGGGAGGTTGTAACAGGTGGAGTAATAATGGTGGTGTAGAGGTGACGGAGGGGGAGGATGTAACAGGTGGAGTAATAATGGTGGTGTAGAGGTGACGGAGGGGGGGGATGTAACAGGTGGAGTAATAATGGTGGTGTAGAGGTGACGGAGGGGGGGGATGTAACAGGTGGAGTAATAATGGTGGTGTAGAGGTGACGGAGAGGGAGGATGTAACAGGTGGAGTAATAATGGTGGTGTAGAGGAGGAGAGAGAGCCTGTAACAGGTTGAGTAATAATGGTGGTGTAGAGGTGACGGAGGGGGAGGATGTAACAGGTGGAGTAATAATGGTGGTGTAGAGGTGACGGAGGGGGAGGATGTAACAGGTGCAGTAATAATGGTGGTGTAGAGGTGACGGAGGGGGGGGATGTAACAGGTGGAGTAATAATGGTGGTGTAGAGGTGACAGAGGGGTGTAACAGGTGGAGTAATAATGGTGGTGTAGAGGTGACGGAGGGGGAGGTTGTAACAGGTGGAGTAATAATGGTGGTGTAGAGGTGACGGAGGGGGAGGATGTAACAGGTGGAGTAATAATGGTGGTGTAGAGGTGACGGAGGGGGGGGATGTAACAGGTGGAGTAATAATGGTGGTGTAGAGGTGACGGAGGGGGGGGATGTAACAGGTGGAGTAATAATGGTGGTGTAGAGGTGACGGAGGGGGAGGATGTAACAGGTGGAGTAATAATGGTGGTGTAGAGGTGACGGAGGGGGAGGATGTAACAGGTGGAGTAATAATGGTGGTGTAGAGGAGGAGAGAGAGCCTGTAACAGGTTGAGTAATAATGGTGGTGTAGAGGTGACGGAGGGGGAGGTTGTAACAGGTGGAGTAATAATGGTGGTGTAGAGGTGACGGAGGTAGAGGATGTAACAGGTGGAGTAATAATGGTGGTGTAGAGGTGACGGAGGGGGAGGTTGTAACAGGTGGAGTAATAATGATTGTGTAGAGGTGACGGAGGGGGAGGATGTAACAGGTGGAGTAATAATGGTGGTGTAGAGGTGACAGAGGGGGGGGGGATGTAACAGGTGCAGTAATAATGGTGGTGTAGAGGTGACGGAGGGGGAGGGTGTAACAGGTGGAGTAATAATGGTGATGTAGAGGTGACGGAGGTAGAGGATGTAACAGGTGGAGTAATAATGGTGGTGTAGAGGTGACGGAGGAGGAGGGTGTAACAGGTGCAGTAATAATGGTGGTGTAGAGGTGACGGAGGGGGAGGGTGTAACAGTGGAGTAATAATGGTGGTGTAGAGGTGACGGAGGGGGAGGGTGTAACAGGTGGAGTAATAATGGTGGTGTAGAGGTGACGGAGGGGGAGGGTGTAACAGGTGGAGTAATAATGGTGGTGTAGAGGTGACGGAGGGGGAGGATGTAACAGGTGGAGTAATAATGGTGGTGTAGAGGTTACGGAGGGGGAGGGTGTAAACAGGTGGAGTAATAATGGTGGTGTAGAGGTGACGGAGGGGGAGGATGTAACAGGTGGAGTAATAATGGTGGTGTAGAGGAGGGGAGAGAGAGCCTGTAACAGGTTGAGTAATAATGGTGGTGTAGAGGTGACGGAGGGGGAGGGTGTAACAGGTGGAGTAATAATGGTGGTGTAGAGGGAGGTTGTAACAGGTGGAGTAATAATGGTGGTGTAGAGGTGACGGAGGAGGAGGATGTAACAGGTGGAGTAATAATGGTGGTGTAGAGGTGACGGAGGAGGAGGATGTAACAGGTGGAGTAATAATGGTGGTGTAGAGGTGACGGAGGAGGAGGGTGTAACAGGCGGAGTAATAATGGTGGTGTAGAGGTGACGGAGGGGGAGGATGTAACAGGTGGAGTAATAATGGTGGTGTAGAGGTGACGGAGGGGGAGGATGTAACAGGTGGAGTAATAATGGTGGTGTAGAGGTGACGGAGGGGGAGGATGTAACAGGTGGAGTAATAATGGTGGTGTAGAGGTGACGGAGGGGGAGGATGTAACAGGTGGAGTAATAATGGTGGTGTAGAGGTGACGGAGGGTGTAACAGGTGGAGTAATAATGGTGGTGTAGAGGGAGGGTGTAACAGGTGGAGTAATAATGGTGGTGTAGAGGTTACGGAGGGGCAGAATGTAACAGGTGGAGTAATAATGGTGGTGTAGAGGTTACGGAGGGGGAGGATGTAACAGGTGGAGTAATAATGGTGGTGTAGAGGTGACGGAGGGTGTAACAGGTGGAGTAATAATGGTGGTGTAGAGGGAGGGTGTAACAGGTGGAGTAATAATGGTGGTGTAGAGGTTACGGAGGGGGAGGATGTAACAGGTGGAGTAATAATGGTGGTGTAGAGGTTACGGAGGGGGAGGATGTAACAGGTGGAGTAATAATGGTGGTGTAGAGGTGACGTATATGAGATGTATATATAGTACAGGTAATGTCGCAGCAGTGAGTATATGAGGTATATAAATATATAGATACATATATAGTTCTTGTAGGACTCTGATGAGAACACATGCACATTCACCACAGGAGCCTTTTAAAACATTTGCTCTGAAAACCAGTTCCCTACTACAAGCTAGAGGATATACAGAGGCCATTACCAAATTCAATTGTGTTTTGATTTCATCTTGAACCTTA
Organism: Crinia signifera; assembly: GCF_055691185.1. Lineage (NCBI taxonomy): Eukaryota > Metazoa > Chordata > Amphibia > Anura > Myobatrachidae > Crinia > Crinia signifera. The sequence continues at coordinate 1,916,186 of NC_139226.1, forward strand.
TGCGGGGAAATTACCCCGCCAAAACAGGGGAACGCCTCATCCCCCATTAAAAAGGGTCCTCTATATGTATTGCTAAAAAGGACCTACCAAGGCAAGCATTATCTTGATCTTAAATCTATCACAGGAAATCGACCCAATACAGAAGGGTTCATTCATTTCACCAGATGGTCAGCCAAAAATTCATTCTATACCATTAGATGAACCTTCACCAAATATTTAAAAGATTTGTTTAAACACTAATACCCCTGATGAAGTCTCACAAATGAGATGAAACGCGTTTACATGTTTTCATCTATGATCTTGTGAAAAAACACATCTGTGAAAAGAAATTTACTTGAAAAAAGTGTTTTAAAAGCTTTTTTAATAAATGTGTGTATACTATAAAGTAAAAGAGAGACAGGAATTACCATCTTATAAGGGCGCCGAGTAACACTTTTGTGGGTATATATATATATATATATATATATTATACACACACAAACACACAATACATGTAAAGTAGCAGCAGTGAGTATATGAGATGTACAGTATATAACACAAGGCATAGGGCCGCATTTATCAAGTAATATTTGCGGCTAAATCCCTGAAAATGGGTTTTCGAGGGTTAGCCGCAAATATTAAGTATCCCCCTAATGCAGTGATATTTAACCTTTTTACCTTGCGGCACACTAAATAAGATTTTAAAATTGCCAAGGCACACCATGAGATCCCCACAGGGCAAAACACATTGGCCCCAACAGGAAAAAAAAAAACCTATTGGCCCACATATGAAAAAAAAAAATCACACTGGTCCCCACAGGTAACAAAAATAAAATACATTGGCCCTTTACATGAACAGAAGGGCCACTGGTGGTGGCTGTAGACTGGTTTGGGAATCTCTAGATCTGGGGGCGCACTTGAGAACAGCTATGGGCACACTAGGGTGCCACGGCACAGTGGTTGAAAATCACTTCCCTAATGTATCACAGGGGACTGCAGCAGGAATCTCCGATCCCTGCTGCGATCCCCCCTTCACCGCCGCCGGTTGCATCCCCCATAGGTTTCTATGGAAGATGTGAAGCTGCCCAATGTATCAACATCGGCCAGTCCGGCTTCGCACCCATTCTGAGATGGCGATAGCCCATTGTAGCCTATGGGCGGCAGTGCGGTTGGTGGGGGTCAGTGCATAACCGCGCATGTGCAGACCCCCTGGCTTCCAGCTCCGTGCATCGCAGGGACGGGCTCTTTTCGGAGTCCTGTCCCTGCGCCTGGCAGCTAATACATCGGGTGATATGATCGCATTTTACAATGCGTTCCTGGCCGGTTATGTTCCGTCAATGAAACAATCGGCCCCACCGTAAAATGAGACTACAACCGGGCAGCAGGTATCTGCTATGTCCTGCATGGCGCTTGCCCAAGGTTCCCAGTAGGTGCAGCAGACTGTAGGACGCTTATTAGTGCTGATTAGGGAAGCCATGTCTGACTACTGAAAGCTGTCACTGCCATTATATGAACCATGCAGAAATCAAGCTGAATAACACAATGTGTGCTTCATAGATCAAAGAGAAAATTCCCTTCCACAGCGCCACTGGGGCAGAAGAGTTTAATTATGAGGACAGGCCCTTGGGAAAGGGAGGCGAGGAACAGCTCCCCCTACAGGTGAGGCCACTGACCAGATCGCCGTGCCACTGACCAGCTCCCCCTGCAGGCCGTACCACTGACCAGCTCCCCCTGCAAGCCGTGCCACTGACCAGCTCCCCCTGCAAGCAGTGCCACTGACCAGCTCCCCCTGCAGGCCGTACCACTGACCAGCTCCCCCTGCAAGCCGTGCCACTGACCAGCTCCCCCTGCAGGCAGGTGGTACCTCTGACCAGCTCCCCCTGCAAGCCGTGCCACTGACCAGCTCCCCGTGCAGGCCGTACCACTGACCAGCTCCCCCTGCAAGCCGTGCCACTGACCAGCTCCTCCTGAATGCCGTGCCACTGACCAGCTCCCCCTGCAGGCCGTACCACTGACCAGCTCCCCCTGCAAGCCATACCACTGACCAGCTCCCCCTGCAGGCAGTACCACTGACCAGCTCCCCCTGCAGGCAGTACCACTGACCAGCTCCCCCTGCAGGCTGTATTACTGACCAGCTCCCCCTACAGGCGGTACCACTGACCAGCTCCCCCTGCAGGCCGTACCACTGACCAGCTCCCCCTACAGGCCGTACCACTGACCAGCTCCCCCTGCAAGCCGTGCCACTGACCAGCTCCCCCTGCAAGCCGTGCCACTGACCAGCTCCCCCTGCAGGCCGTACCACTGACCAGCTCCCCCCTGCAAGCCGTGCCACTGACCAGCTCCCCCTGCAAGCCATACCACTGACCAGCTCCCCCTGCAGGCAGTACCACTGACCAGCTCCCCCTGCAGGCAGTACCACTGACCAGCTCCCCCTGCAGGCTGTATTACTGACCAGCTCCCCCTACAGGCGGTACCACTGACCAGCTCCCCCTGCAGGCCGTACCACTGACCAGCTCCCCCTACAGGCCGTACCACTGACCAGCTTCCCCTACAGGCCGTACCACTGACCAGCTCCCCCTACAGGCCGTACCATTGACCAGCTCCCCCTACAGGCCGTACCACTGACCAATCAGTACTCTACAAAGACCCCTATGAGGAAGAATTCAGACACCGGTTCCATAGTGTGGTACATATGTAGCACACTGATGTACATGACACAGTGAAACGTAGAGTCCAGCACAGTTCTGGGCTGGAACTGGCCCTGCGGATCTGTCTGACGTGTCGTCTCTTCTGTCGCTGTAATATTCAGCATGAGTGAGTATGAATACAAAGTGCAGCGTGGCTAAAAGTGAACTAATCCTGGTGGATCCGGGGCAGCCATGTGTGTGCCTCATTGTCACGCTGTGGGACTGTGCCTATGGCAGGAGTCTGATGTTCCCTACAGAATAGGGACAATGACCGCACTTCAGAACCTACTGATGGTACTAAAAGGGCCATGGTAACCCTATCGTTTCCGGTCACACTGGTATCACTCAGCGCAGCCTCGCACCACCCTCACACAGCGCAGCCTCACCCCTGCGTCACACAGCGCAGCCGGCGTCACACAGCGCAGCCTCACACCGCCCTCACACAGCGCAGCCCCACCCCGGCGCCACACAGCGCAGCCGGTGTCACACAGCACAGCCTCACACTGCCCTCACACAGCGCAGCCCCACCCCGGCGTCACACAGTGCAGCCTCACACCGCCCTCACACAGCACAGCCCCACCCCAGCGTCACACAGTGCAGCCTTACACATCGCAGCCTCACACCACCCTCACACAGCCCAGCCCCACCCCGGCATCACACAGCGCAGCCTCGCACCACCCTCACACAGCGCAGCCTCACCCCTGCGTCACACAGCGCAGCCGGCGTCACACAGCGCAGCCTCACACCGCCCTCACACAGCGCAGCCCCACCCCGGCGCCACACAGCGCAGCCGGTGTCACACAGCACAGCCTCACACAGCGCAGCCCCACCCCGGCGTCACACAGTGCAGCCTCACACCGCCCTCACACAGCACAGCCCCACCCTGGCGTCACACAGTGCAGCCTTACACATCGCAGCCTCACACCACCCTCACACAGCCCAGCCCCACCCCGGCGTCACACAGCGCAGCCTCACCCCGGCGTCACACAGCGCTGCCTCACCCCGGCGTCACACAGCGCAGCCTGACCCCGGCGTCACCCAGCGCAGCCTCACCCCGGCGTCACACAGCGCAACCTCACCCCGGCGTCACACAGCGCAGCCTCACCCCGGCGTCACACAGCGCAGCCTCACCCCGGCGTCACACAGCGCAGCCTCACCCCGGCGTCACACAGCGCAGCCTCACCGCAGCGCCACACAGCGCAGAGAGCGGAAGCTGCACTCACCCGAGGACCCCAGATTATATGGGGTTTGTGCTGCAGCTCTCGGACACTGAGCACTACCACATGTACTGCAGCCTGTGTGTTACTGCATATTGCATCATGTCACACATTAGTCACACAGCGCAGCCGAAGGCCCGCGTCACACAGCGCAGTCGAAGGCCCGCGTCACACAGCGCAGGGAGCGGAAGCTGCACTCACCCGAGGACCCCAGATTATATGGGGTTTGTGCTGCAGCTCTCGGACACTGAGCACTACCCCATGTACTGCAGCCTGTGTGTTACTGCACATTGCATCATGTCACACATTAGTCACACCGGCGTCACACAGCGCAGGGAGCGGACACTGCACTCACATCTCACCTACATCTCATGTCTGTGCTGCCAGAGATTACATTACTACATCCAGGAAATGTCTGGGAGGATCTGACCCCTCACCCAGTAACTCACCCTGTGCTGTCTGCGTCTTCAGGGTCACACAGCGCAGCACCAGGCTTCCTCAACAGGGCTGCTTCCACCCTGAGGATGGGGCTGCACTCACCGCAAGGATAGGGCTGCACTCCCCATGAGTATGGGGCTACACTTACCTCAAGTATGAGGCTGCACTCAATCTGAGTACAGCCCCATACTTGGGTGGGAGCGGCCCTGTTGAGGAAGCCTGGCGCTGCTCTGTGTGACCCTGAAGTATGCGGCTCCACTACCCCCGAGTATGAGGCTGCACTCACCCCAAATATGAGGCTGCATGTTGGGGGCCACCCAGTACAAGGAAATTGCCCACCGGGGTCACAGTGGGGGGGGGGGGGAGGAGATACCCCGGGTGACAGTGTGGGGGGGGGATACCCCGGGTGACAGTGGGGGGGGAGGAGATACCCCGGGAGACAGTGGGGGGGGAGGAGATACCCTGGGTGACAGTGGGGGGGGGGAGGAGATACCCCGGGTGACAGTGGGGGGGAGATACCGGGGTCACAGGAGGCATACACTCTATGCCTAGTGAGCAGGTAAGTGCCACCTGCAGCCCCGCCAAACGCCAGTTCCACATCTACTCGCATGTGACCAACGGCAACAGAAATCATTCATTCCATCTATGTCAGACGCTCGCCTGTAACACAGCTGTTCTCTCCCGGGGTTCGCATAACACGCATGTGTCAAATTCAGCCCCTTACGGTTAGGTCTGAATTAGGCCCTTAGATGCCGCATTCCTCCCAGTTTGTGGAACATTCTGTGTATATTGGATGCAGCCCAGCGGCCCTTAGGAAACCCTTTCCTGTAACAGATGACGATTTGGCCCCCCCCCCCCTCCCACATCAACCCCCGAACCTCTCCATAACAGAACCAGAAGGGGACAGTTCTGCTAAATCATCAGACTGTAAACTTTTCCTTTTATGGAGAAAAATGCAGCGATGAGACCCCAGAATCCCAGCTGTCAGCACAGCGTGGACAATCACAGAAGTCCTGGAAATAGGCCACAGATGTCCCGACATTGTACGTTCCTCAGTGCTCCCGCTGCACCGTACGTTCCTCAATGCTCCCGCTGCACCGTACGTTCCTCAGTGCTCCCGCTGCACCGTACGTTCCTCAGTGCATTGTACGTTCCTCAGTGCTCCCGCTGCACCGTACGTTCCTCAGTGCATTGTACGTTCCTCAGTGCTCCCGCTGCACTGTACGTTCCTCAGTGCATTGTACGTTCCTCAGTGCTCCCGCTGCACCGTACGTTCCTCAGTGCTCCCGCTGCACCGTACGTTCCTCAGTGCATTGTACGTTCCTCAGTGCTCCCGCTGCACCATACGTTCCTCAGTGCATTGTTCGTTCCTCAGTGCTCCCGCTGCACCGTACGTTCCTCAGTGCTCCCGCTGCACCGTACGTTCCTCAGTGCTTTCGCTGCACCGTACGTTCCTCAGTGCATTGTACATTCCTCAGTGCTCCCACTGCACCGTACGTTCCTCAGTGCTTTCGCTGCACCGTACGTTCCTCAGTGCATTGTACATTCCTCAGTGCTCCCGCTGCACCGTACGTTCCTCAGTGCATTGTACGTTCCTCAGTGCTTCCGCTGCACCGTACGTTCCTCAGTGCTCCCACTGCACCGTACGTTCCTCAGTGCATTGTACGTTCCTCAGTGCTCCCGCTGCACCATACGTTCCTCAGTGCATTGTTCGTTCCTCAGTGCTCCCGCTGCACCGTACGTTCCTCAGTGCTCCCGCTGCACCGTACGTTCCTCAGTGCTTTCGCTGCACCGTACGTTCCTCAGTGCATTGTACATTCCTCAGTGCTAACACTGCACCGTACGTTCCTCAGTGCTTTCGCTGCACCGTACGTTCCTCAGTGCATTGTACATTCCTCAGTGCTCCCGCTGCACCGTACGTTCCTCAGTGCATTGTACGTTCCTCAGTGCTTCCGCTGCACCGTACGTTCCTCAGTGCTCCCACTGCACCGTACGTTCCTCAGTGCATTGTACGTTCCTCAGTGCTCCCGCTGCACCGTACGTTCCTCAGTGCATTGTACGTTCCTCAGTGCTCCCGCTGCACCATACGTTCCTCAGTGCATTGTACGTTCCTCAGTGCTCCCGCTGCACCGTACGTTCCTCAGTGCTCCCGCTGCACCGTACGTTCCTCAGTGCTTTCGCTGCACCGTACGTTCCTCAGTGCATTGTACATTCCTCAGTGCTCCCGCTGCACCGTACGTTCCTCGGTGCATTGTACGTTCCTCAGTGCTTCCGCTGCACCGTACGTTGCTCAGTGCTCCCACTGCACCGTATGTTCCTCAGTGCATTGTACGTTCCTCAGTGCTCCCGCTGCACCGTACGTTCCTCAGTGCTTTCGCTGCACCGTACGTTCCTCAGTGCATTTTACATTCCTCAGTGCTCCCGCTGCACCGTACGTTCCTCAGTGCATTGTACGTTCCTCAGTGCTCCCGCTGCACCATATGTTCCTCACTGCTCCCGCTGCACCGTACGTTCCTCACTGCTCCCGCTGCACCGTACGTTCCTCAGTGCTCCCGCTGGAAATAGGCCACAGATGTCCCGACATTGTACGTTCCTCAGTGCTCCCGCTGCACCGTACGTTCCTCAATGCTCCCGCTGCACCGTACGTTCCTCAGTGCTCCCGCTGCACCGTACGTTCCTCAGTGCATTGTACGTTCCTCAGTGCTCCCGCTGCACCGTACGTTCCTCAGTGCATTGTACGTTCCTCAGTGCTCCCGCTGCACCGTACGTTCCTCAGTGCTCCCGCTGCACCGTACGTTCCTCAGTGCATTCGATGCACCGTACGTTCCTCAGTGCATTGTACATTCCTCAGTGCTCCCGCTGCACCGTACGTTCCTCGGTGCATTGTACGTTCCTCAGTGCTTCCGCTGCACCGTACGTTGCTCAGTGCTCCCACTGCACCGTATGTTCCTCAGTGCATTGTACGTTCCTCAGTGCTCCCGCTGCACCGTACGTTCCTCAGTGCTTTCGCTGCACCGTACGTTCCTCAGTGCATTTTACATTCCTCAGTGCTCCCGCTGCACCGTACGTTCCTCAGTGCATTGTACGTTCCTCAGTGCTCCCGCTGCACCATATGTTCCTCACTGCTCCCGCTGCACCGTACGTTCCTCACTGCTCCCGCTGCACCGTACGTTCCTCAGTGCTCCCGCTGCACCGTACGTTCCTCAGTGCTCCCGCTGCACCGTACGTTCCTCAGTGCTCCCGCTGCACCGTACGTTCCTCAGTGCATTGTACGTTCCTCAGTGCTGCCGCTGCACCGTATGTTCCTCAGTGCTCCCGCTGCACCGTACGTTCCTCAGTGCTCCCGCTGCACCGTACATTCCTCAGTGCTCCCGGTACATTGTATGTTCCTCATTGCTCCCGGTACACTGCATGTTCCTTGTTGTTGCTCACGGTACATTGTACGTTCCTTGTTGTTGCTACCGGTGCACCGTACATTCCTCAGTGCTCCCGGTGCACCGTACATTCCTCAGTGCTCCAGGTATACCGCATGTTCCTTGTTGTTGCTCACGGTGCACCGTACGTTCCTCAGTGCTCCCGGTGCACCGTACGTTCCTCAGTGCTCCCGGTGCACCATACATTCCTCAGTGCTCCCGATGCATCGTACGTTCCTCAGTGCTCCCGGTGCACCGTACGTTCCTCAGTGCTCCAGGTACACCGCACGTTCCTTGTTGTTGATGAGATACCCGGGGTGACAGTGGGGGGGGGGGGATACCCCGGGTGACAGTGGGGGGGGGGATACCCCGGGTGACAGTGGGGGGTGAGGAGATACCCCGGGTGACAGTGGGGGGTGAGGAGATACCCCGGGTGACAGTGGGGGGTGAGGAGATACCCCGGGTGACAGTGGGGGGTGAGGAGATACCCCGGGTGACAGTGGGGGGTGAGGAGATACCCCGGGTGACAGTGGGAGGGAGATACCGGGGTCACAGGAGGCATACACTCTATGCCTAGTGAGCAGGTAAGTGCCACCTGCAGCCCCGCCAAACACCAGTTCCACATCTCCTCGCATGTGACCAAAGGCAACAGAAATCATTCATTCCATCTATGTCAGACGCTCGCCTGCCCCCTCTGGGGTGAAATGTAACACAGCTGTTCTCTCCCGGGGTTCGCATAACACGCATGTGTCAAATTCAGCCCCTTACGGTTAGGTCTGAATTAGGCCCTTAGATGCCGCATTCCTCCCAGTTTGAGGAACATTCTGTGTATATTGGATGCAGCCCAGCGGCCCTTAGGAAACCCTTTCCTGTAACAGATGACGATTTGGCTCCCCCCCCTCCCACATCAACCCCCGAACCTCTCCATAACAGAACCAGAAGGGGACAGTTCTGCTAAAACATCAGACTGTAAACTTTTCCTTTTATGGAGAAAAATGCAGCGATGAGACCCCAGAATCCCAGCTGTCAGCACAGCGTGGACAATCACAGAAGTCCTGGAAATAGGCCACAGATGTCCCGACATTGTACGTTCCTCAGTGCTCCCGCTGCACCGTACGTTCCTCAGTGCTCCCGCTGCACCGTACGTTCCTCAGTGCATTGTACGTTCCTCAGTGCTCCCGCTGCACCGTACGTTCCTCAGTGCTCCCGCTGCACCGTACGTTCCTCAATGCTCCCGCTGCACCGTACGTTCCTCAGTGCTCCCGCTGCACCGTACGTTCCTCAGTGCATTGTACGTTCCTCAGTGCTCCCGCTGCACCGTACGTTCCTCAGTGCATTGTACGTTCCTCAGTGCTCCCGCTGCACTGTACGTTCCTCAGTGCATTGTACGTTCCTCAGTGCTCCCGCTGCACCGTACGTTCCTCAGTGCTCCCGCTGCACCGTACGTTCCTCAGTGCATTGTACGTTCCTCAGTGCTCCCGCTGCACCATACGTTCCTCAGTGCATTGTTCGTTCCTCAGTGCTCCCGCTGCACCGTACGTTCCTCAGTGCTCCCGCTGCACCGTACGTTCCTCAGTGCTTTCGCTGCACCGTACGTTCCTCAGTGCATTGTACATTCCTCAGTGCTCCCGCTGCACCGTACGTTCCTCGGTGCATTGTACGTTCCTCAGTGCTTCCGCTGCACCGTACGTTCCTCAGTGCTCCCACTGCACCGTATGTTCCTCAGTGCATTGTACGTTCCTCAGTGCTCCCGCTGCACCGTACGTTCCTCAGTGCTTTCGCTGCACCGTACGTTCCTCAGTGCATTTTACATTCCTCAGTGCTCCCGCTGCACCGTACGTTCCTCAGTGCATTGTACGTTCCTCAGTGCTCCCGCTGCACCATATGTTCCTCACTGCTCCCGCTGCACCGTACGTTCCTCACTGCTCCCGCTGCACCGTACGTTCCTCAGTGCTCCCGCTGCACCGTACGTTCCTCAGTGCTCCCGCTGCACCGTACGTTCCTCAGTGCTCCCGCTGCACCGTACGTTCCTCAGTGCATTGTACGTTCCTCAGTGCTCCCGCTGCACCGTATGTTCCTCAGTGCTCCCGCTGCACCGTACGTTCCTCAGTGCTCCCGCTGCACCGTACATTCCTCAGTGCTCCCGGTACATTGTATGTTCCTCATTGCTCCCGGTACACTGCATGTTCCTTGTTGTTGCTCACGGTACATTGTACGTTCCTTGTTGTTGCTACCGGTGCACCGTACATTCCTCAGTGCTCCCGGTGCACCGTACATTCCTCAGTGCTCCAGGTATACCGCATGTTCCTTGTTGTTGCTCACGGTGCACCGTACGTTCCTCAGTGCTCCCGGTGCACCGTACGTTCCTCAGTGCTCCCGGTGCACCGTACGTTCCTCAGTGCTCCAGGTACACCGCACGTTCCTTGTTGTTGATGAGATACCCGGGGTGACAGTGGGGGGGGGGATACCCCGGGTGACAGTGGGGGGGGGGATACCCCGGGTGACAGTGGGGGGGGATACCTCGGGTGACAGTGGGGGGTGAGGAGATACCCCGGGTGACAGTGGGGGGTGAGGAGATACCCCGGGTGACAGTGGGGGGTGAGCAGATACCCCGGGTGACAGTGGGGGGTGAGGAGATACCCCGGTTGACAGTGGGAGGGAGATACCGGGGTCACAGGAGGCATACACTCTATGCCTAGTGAGCAGGTAAGTGCCACCTGCAGCCCCGCCAAACACCAGTTCCACATCTCCTCGCATGTGACCAAAGGCAACAGAAATCATTCATTCCATCTATGTCAGACGCTCGCCTGCCCCCTCTGGGGTGAAATGTAACACAGCTGTTCTCTCCCGGGGTTCGCATAACACGCATGTGTCAAATTCAGCCCCTTACGGTTAGGTCTGAATTAGGCCCTTAGATGCCGCATTCCTCCCAGTTTGTGGAACATTCTATGTATATTGGATGCAGCCCAGCGGCCCTTAGGAAACCCTTTCCTGTAACAGATGACGATTTGGCTCCCCCCCCTCCCACATCAACCCCCGAGATTATACTTCCGGTGGTGGCCGGGGATGGTCGCATCACGTGGAGCTCCGATCTCCCATCCACGGAGCTCCACCATCCCCGGCCTCTGGAGCAGCGTGGCGGCAGCGGCGGGCAGACAAGAGGAGGCGGCCGGTGGGAGCAGAACGGAGGTGACCTGCGGCAGGAGAAATCCATACCCCCGGCCTCCGGAGCAGCGTGGCGGCAGCGGCGGGCAGAGAGGAGGAGGCGGTCGTCAAGATCAGAGCAGAGGAGGCGGTCGGAGGTGACCTGCGGCGGGAGAGGGTGAGAAGTGAGCACCGTGTCCCCTCGGCGCAGGATGCGGCGTCACCCGGCCGGAGGCGGACAGAGCTGTGCTCCCGCCTGCAGCACCAGCACCATCGAGCAGCACTGCGGGCCCCCACCCCCAGCAGCACCCGGCCGGAGGCGGACAGAGCTGTGCTCCCGCCTGCAGCACCAGCACCATCGAGCAGCACTGCGGCCCCCCCCCCCCAGCAGCACACGGCCGGAGGCGGACAGAGCTGTGCTCCCGCCTGCAGCACCAGCACCATCGAGCAGCACTGCGGCCCCCCCCCCCCAGCAGCACCATCGGGCAGCGCGGCCCCCCCACCCGCAGTAGCATCATCTTCTCCCCCCCTGGCAGCAACCCACCACCGGCAGCACCATCTGAACATTTGTCCGGGTAACCGTTTGGGGGCAGGGCAGGTCTCCACATCTGGCAAGATCCCCCCCAGACAGGCCGCACCGGCCCCGGGTAACTCTGCAGGCCCCCCAGCCCTCCACCCCCCCTTCCTGACTGACTCTCCCCCGGCCTCACTGACTCTTTCTGCCCCCTCCCCCCCGCCACCATCACCACCACCACCACCCCAGGAAGATACAAGTTGGCGCCGCAAATGGCTGCCTAGGATCTGTGCACTCAGCCACATGTAACCCTGTGTCCCCTATGTGATAACTGTACTGTCTCTGCTTAAATTGCAATGTTTGTGCTCATACTGTTACTGCTACCTTCCACAGCTACTTCAGCGACCAGTGGCGCCGCTGATGGCTGCCTAGGTGCTGTGCTGATCGGCGGGCTGCGTTCCCCACATGTAATGTCTCAATGTAATGTATGTAATGCCCCCACCCCCCCTTTTTCATCCCTCCTGATGCTGCACTGTATATCCACAAAAAATTCCTAGTGTGCGCAAGCACACATGGCCAATAAAGTTGATTCTGATTCTGAACCTCTCCATAACAGAACCAGAAGGGGACAGTTCTGCTAAAACATCAGACTGTAAACTTTTCCTTTTATGGAGAAAAATGCAGCGATGAGACCCCAGAATCCCAGCTGTCAGCACAGCGTGGACAATCACAGAAGTCCTGGAAATAGGCCACAGATGTCCCGACATTGTACGTTCCTCAGTGCTCCCGCTGCACCGTACGTTCCTCAGTGCTCCCGCTGCACCGTACGTTCCTCAGTGCATTGTACGTTCCTCAGTGCTCCCGCTGCACCGTACGTTCCTCAGTGCATTGTACGTTCCTCAGTGCTCCCGCTGCACCGTACGTTCCTCAGTGCATTGTACGTTCCTCAGTGCTCCCGTTGCACCGTACGTTCCTCAGTGCTCCCGTTGCACCGTACGTTCCTCGGTGCTCCCGGTGCACCGTACGTTCCTCGGTGCTCCCGGTGCACCGTACGTTCCTCGGTGCTCCCGGTGCACCGTACGTTCCTCGGTGCTCCCGGTGCACCGTACGTTCCTCGGTGCTCCCGGTGCACCGTACGTTCCTCGGTGCTCCCGGTGCACCGTACGTTCCTCGGTGCTCCCGGTGCACCGTACGTTCCTCGGTGCTCCCGGTACATTGTAAGTTACTCGGTGCTCTCGGTACATTGTACGTTCCTCGGTGCTCCCGGTACATTGTACGTTCCTCGGTGCTCCCGGTACACCGCATGTTCCTTGTTGCTCCTGGTACATAGTGATATATCCTGAATATTATTACATTACTGACCTCTCTAGTGACCTGCAGAACATCACTCTATCCCATCTACCCCCTGACAGATACATAGTGATATATCCTGCAGACTATTACATTACAGACCTTTCTAGTGATCTGCAGAACATTGCTCTGTCCCATCTAACCCCCTGACAGGTACATAGGGGCCTATTTATCAACTAATATTTGCGGCTAAATCCCCGAAAACACCCGTTTTCGGGGGTTAACTGCAAATATAAAGTTTCACCTAAATGTATTAAAGGGGGACCGCAGCAGGAATCTCCGATCCCTGCTGCGATCCTCCCTGCAGCGCCACCGGCCGCATCCCCCACAGGTTTCTATGGGGGATGCAAAGCTGCCCGATGTATCAATATCGGGCAGCCTGGCATCGCACCCCTGGGCTATCGCCATTCTGATATGGCGATAGCCCATTGTAGCCTATGGCTACACATCGCACTGCCCGAGCAGGTCACTGCGGAGGCACAACACAGAAGTGACAACACTGCCAACACATCACAGTGACAGGATTCCGGCACAATGCCCGCCCGTTCATTGCTTGTTGTCACAAGCGGGGAATAAGGAATGACAATGAATCGGGCCTGAAACCCGAAATGGATACTGATGGGGTGTGATCTGACCACCAGGATCTATCTCCCGTTATGGGTGTGGTGGTCCCCTATGAGGGAGAATAGCCCGTGAGTCGGGATCCTGACTGTCCTATCCGGGACCCATAGTGATGCCCTCTAGCACTTAGCAATGTGTATAAGGAACGATTACTAGTTACTATGCCGCAGCCAACACACCAATAGCCAGTGTCACAGCGACCTCTAGTGGCTGCAATATCACACTGCGGACAGGCAACCAGCACTGGTGGCATCACACAGACAATCCCCCATACGCACACACGCACGCACACACCCACAGACACACACGCACGCGTGTACACGCACGCACCCACAGACACACACACACGCAAGCGTCCGGTGTGATAACGGTGCATGCTTGCTGCCTCCTGCACCTACCGGTGTGATAACGGCATGCTCGCTGCCTCTTATACCTACCGGTGTGATAACGGCGTGTGCTCGCTGCCTCCTGCACCCGTGAGTGTGATAAGAGCGTGTGCTCACTGTCTGCTGCACCTACCGGTGTAATAAATGCGTGTGCTCGCTGCCTCTTATACCTACCGGTGTGATAACGGCGTGTGCTCGCTGCCTCTTATACCTACCGGTGTGATAACGGCGTGTGCTCGCTGCCTCTTATACCTACCGGTGTGATAACGGCGTGTGTTTGCTGCCTCCTGCGCCTGTCGGTGTGTTAACTGTGTGTGCTCGCTGCCTCCTGCGCCTGTCGGTGTGAAAACTGCGTGTGCTCGCTGCCTCCTGCACCTACCGGTGTGATAACGGCATGTGCTCGCTGCCTCCTGCACCTACCAGTGTGATAACGGCGTGTGCTCGCTGCCTCCTGCACCTACCGGTGTGATAACGGCATGTGCTCGCTGCCTCCTGCACCTACCAGTGTGATAACGGCGTGTGCTCGCTGCCTCCTGCACCTACCGGTGTGATAACGGCGTGTGCTCGCTGCCTCCTGCACCTACCAGTGTGATAACGGCGTGTGCTCGCTGCCTCCTGCACCTACCAGTGTGATAACGGCGTGTGCTCGCTGCCTCCTGCACCTACCAGTGTGATAACGGCGTGTGCTCGCTGCCTCCTGCACCTACCAGTGTGATAACGGCGTGTGCTCGCTGCCTCCTGCACCTACCGGTGTGATAACGGCGTGTGCTCGCTGCCTCCTGCACCTACCGGTGTGATAACGGCGTGTGCTCGCTGCCTCCTGCACCTACCGGTGTGATAACGGTGTGCTCGCTGCCTCCTGCACCTACCAGTGTGATAACGGCGTGTGCTCGCTGCCTCCTGCACCTACCGGTGTGATAACGGTGTGTGCTCGCTGCCTCCTGCACCTACCGGTGTGATAACGGTGTGCTCGCTGCCTCCTGCACCTACCGGTGTGATAACGGTGTGCTCGCTGCCTCCTGCACCTACCAGTGTGATAACGGCGTGTGCTCGCTGCCTCCTGCACCTACCGGTGTGATAACGGTGTGTGCTCGCTGCCTCCTGCACCTACCGGTGTGATAACGGCGTGTGCTCGCTGCCTCCTATACCTACCGGTGTGATAACGGCGTGTGCTCGCTGCCTCCTGCACCTACCGGTGTGATAACGGTGTGCTCGCTGCCTCCTGCACCTACCAGTGTGATAACGGCGTGTGCTCGCTGCCTCCTGCACCTACCGGTGTGATAACGGTGTGTGCTCGCTGCCTCCTGCACCTACCGGTGTGATAACGGCGTGTGCTCGCTGCCTCCTATACCTACCGGTGTGATAACGGCGTGTGCTCGCTGCCTCCTGCACCTACCGGTGTGATAACGGCGTGTGCTCGCTGCCTCCTGCACCTACCGGTGTGATAACGGCGTGTGCTCGCTGCCTCCTGCACCTACCGGTGTGATAACGGTGTGCTCGCTGCCTCCTATACCTACCGGTGTGATAACGGTGTGCTCGCTGCCTCCTGCACCTACCGGTGTGATAACGGTGTGCTCGCTGCCTCCTGCACCTACCAGTGTGATAACGGCGTGTGCTCGCTGCCTCCTATACCTACCGGTGTGATAACGGTGTGCTCGCTGCCTCCTGCACCTACCGGTGTGATAACAGTGTGCTCGCTGCCTCCTGCACCTACCGGTGTGATAACGGTGTGTGCTCGCTGCCTCCTGTACCTACCGGTGTGATAACGGCGTGTGCTCGCTGCCTCCTGCACCTACCGGTGTGATAACGGTGTGCTCGCTGCCTCCTATACCTACCGGTGTGATAACGGTGTGCTCGCTGCCTCCTATACCTACCAGTGTGATAACGGTGTGTGCTCGCTGCCTCCTGTGGGTATTATTAATACATGCTAATGTCATTTTCCCGCTCATCAGCTACTTGTACGCTGTCACTGTGTATATGAGGTATGTGCCTATGGATATTGTTAGCACACAGGGTGGGACTCGCCCATACCGGGGGGATTACGTGCCCACATACTACTAGCTGCATGGACTCCGGTTCCCACATCTGATACTGGGACGTTCTAGGATAACATGAGGTGATGCTCACGTGTGCTACAGACATGTGGTGGGAGGGCGAGCCGCAGACTATAAAGGGCCCATTTATCAAACTACAGTATTTCCACAAAACACTGTGTTCAAAGCTTTAACAAATCTAATGTGCAGCCCGTCCGACCTCCCGACCCCATGCGCACGGGGCCGAGCATCGGGTCGGATGCGATGTCTGCACATGCAATTTGGGCCGATTTCACTGCCCGATCCATCCGAATCGGGTGAAATCGGGCCCAAATCGCAGTGTATGGGGACCTTTAGTCACAAATCTGAAGTATCCGCTATATCACAGATCCCTCAATTCCCACGGTCAGCCTCGTCCCCTGGTCCCCGCAGCTACTGCCGCCTGAAAATGGCAGTAGTCCATTTTAGAACATCGCAGTATCACATACTAAAATGTCATCCAGGGGGTAATAACCTGCACAGATCCCATTGTACAGGTCACCTGTCATCAGCGTGCACTATAGCTCTGAGGGAGGAATACACAGTGCTGAGCCAGTGATGAGGATCGGGGGGTGGGGGGTGGAGGAGAGCCAGTGATGAGGATCGGGAGGGGGGGGGGAAGAGGAGACCCAGTGATGAGGATCGGGGGGTGGAGGAGACCCAGTGATGAGGATCGAGGGGTGGAGGAGAGACCCAGTGATGAGGATCGGAGGGGGGGGGGGGGGAGACCCAGTGATGAGGATTGGGGGTGGAGGAGACCCAGTGATGAGGATCGGAGGGGGGGGGGGGGCGGAGGAGACCCAGTGATGAGGATCGGAGGGGGGGGGGGGGCGAGAGCCAGTGATGAGGATCGGAGGGTGGGGGGTGGAGGAGAGCCAGTGATGAGGATCGGGGGGGGGGGGGGTGGAGGAGACCCAGTGATGAGGATCGGGAGGGGGGGGGGGAGAGGAGACCCAGTGATGAGGATCGGGGGGTGGAGGAGACCCAGTGATGAGGATCGAGGGGTGGAGGAGAGACCCAGTGATGAGGATCGGAGGGGGGGGGGGGGAGACCCAGTGATGAGGATTGGGGGTGGAGGAGACCCAGTGATGAGGATCGGAGGGGGGGGGCGGAGGAGACCCAGTGATGAGGATCGGAGGGGGGGCGAGAGCCAGTGATGAGGATCGGGGGGTGGAGGAGACCCAGTGATGAGGATCGGAGGGGGGGGGGGAGGAGACCCAGTGATGAGGATCGGAGGGGGGGGTAGGAGACCCAGTGATGAGGATCGGAGGGGGGGGGGGGGGCGATACCCAGTGATGAGGATCGGGGGGTGGAGGAGACCCAGTGATGAGGATCGGAGGGGGGGGGGTGGAGGAGACCCAGTGATGAGGATCGGAGGGGGGGTAGGAGACCCAGTGATGAGGATTGGAGGGGGGGTAGGAGACCCAGTGATGAGGATCGGGGGGTGGAGGAGACCCAGTGATGAGGATCGGAGGGGGGGGGGGTGAGAGCCAGTGATGAGGATCGGAGGGGGGGGTGGAGGAGACCCAGTGATGAGGATCGGGGGGTGGAGGAGACCCAGTGATGAGGATCGGAGGGGGGGGTAGGAGACCCAGTGATGAGGATCGGGGGGTGGAGGAGACCCAGTGATGAGGATCGGGGGGTGGAGGAGACCCAGTGATGAGGATCGGGGGGTGGAGGAGACCCAGTGATGAGGATCGGAGGGGGGGGGGGGGTGAGAGCCAGTGATGAGGATTAGGGTCGAGGAGAGCCAGTGATTAGGACCAGGATGGGTGGGGGGAGGTTGTGTCAGTGACAGGAGTCAGGATGAGAGGACCACTCTAGCATCAGTTATGAGGCTTTTATACATCACTATCCCGGTTGGGGGGAAGTTATACACCGCCATCAGAGCTGCCAGCACTGTCCATGACCTTGGACCTTAGTCTGTCCTTGGAGTAAGAGAGGAGTGACAGGGCCATCATGCAGCACTGACGTAACATGAGTGGTGACTGGGATATTATTGGTACATTAGCTGCAGTCAGATGACACATTGGGATAATGGGAAGGATACAATTCTCCAGCATCGTCACTGTTCCCATGGAAACGCTGATATTCCCAGCATCATATAGGAAGCTTCCTCTGCTCTTCAGCTTAATGCTTTCCATGTGCGACATCACTACACACGCAGAGCACGCATACACAGGACTACGCAACACAGTCCCAAATACAGAATAGACCAGAATGACCTCTGCCCCCCTATAGGACGCATTCATCCCGCGCCAACAGATGGGGCTTTTATTACGTACACTGCTGTTCTTTATTCGTTACACATACTGCAGATCCCAACTCCCAAAGTGACAGGTCAGACAGAGATCCCAGTAATATACTGAGCGCGCAGATTGTAAGCCAGGCGCTGACACCACCGGGAGATACCAGCACTCACAGGCCAGGCGCCGACACCACCGGGAGATACCAGCACTCACAGGCCAGGCGCTGACACCACGGCCGACATATCCGGGAGATACCAGCACTCACAGGATACACAATACCGAATCATCTGATGGGATCGATGGGTCGACACCACTAGGTTGACAGGCACCAAGGTCAACATGGGTGTAGGTTGACATGGGACAAGGTTGACAAGCATTAGGTCGACATGGACAATGTCGACAGTCAAAATGTCGACATGGGGTTTTCCACTGTTTTATGACCCGAATGTCGTCACTGTCGACATGTACACAGTTTGAAGTGCACCGCATTGCTCGCTTCCCTCTGCATGTTTCGGGCACAATATTTTATTCTCCCACCACATCCTAGTGGATGGTAGGGCATGATGTACCGCCGGTCAGTGCGTCGGCTTAAAAAACATGTCGACCGTTTGACTGTCAACATTGCCCATGTCGACCTAATGATCTGTCGACCTAGATCCAATAGATTGACCTTTGCGCTAATGGCCGCTGGTACGTACGGATGACCTTTCCATACAGAGTGTTACATGGACAACAGTAAAGAGGTTTCCAGTAAATCCCTCGAGCGCTGATTATTTCTCTCTCTTTTTCTCCTTATTTCTTAAGTATTTTACCCGCAGAAAAGGGAGAAAGAAATACAATGGTGCAGAACAGTTTTACATTTGCATAAAAAATGGCCATAAAAGTGTGTGAGACCAGCACATGCCTTGTAGTCGGAAAGTGGAGGTGGCAAAAGACTTGGTGGGTCTGGATCCTAGGAGCGACAGGGACGCCTGGGACCTCTTATTTACCATCTGCGCACATGTCTGCTCGTTTCTTTGTAGTCCACGCCAATTGGTGAGAGTCCACCTGGTCGGATTCAGTATTAAATCCCAGCGGTCGGGATCCCGGCGTTCAGAATCCCGACAGCCAAAATCCCGACAAGGGCGGGGACGTGGATCGCCCCCCCTTGCGGGCTCACTGCGCTCGCCACGCAGCGGGCCCGGTGCCTCGCTACGCTCGGCACACTAATTTATTCTCCCTCCAGGGGTGTCGTGGACACCCCAGGAGGGAGAATGTGTCGGGATTTCGGCGGTCGGGATTCCGGCGTCGGGATTCTGAACGCCGGGATCCCGACCGCCGGGATTTTAACTGCATCCCCACCTGGTCATACTTGTCTTTTATGCACATTTACTTTTTACCATATCTACTTTTCTTCTCTCCTATGGTAAAACGACCAATGGATGATAACTGACCAAACGGTGATGTTACCGCGCCCCCTGGAGAGCGTTATTGTCTACACCCATGTCGTCCTAAAGGTGTCAACCCAATGCTTGTCGAGCTAGTTGCTGTATCCCACTGACACTCTCCCTTACGCCTCCTGGTGGTCAGTACGATCGCCACCCTGAGAAATTCCCAAGCAGACATGCTCAGTAATATGCAGAACATTTTGTCATTGACCCAAGAGCTTACAGTCCAGGTGTGGACATGTGTACATTATACCTCCATGTGCTTCCCATAGTTGATACAGTATCTACTGAGAAAATAAAAGGTGCTGCCTGATCTATGCGGCCTCCGCTTCCGCTACGGAACTTACATAGCATACAGCGAGCTGCGGGGGTTATTCTTGGGGTCCACGCCACCATCCTTTACCTTCAGTAATGTTGTGGTGAGCAAAGCGCTGGGAGCAAAGAAAGCCTACGAGGGGCCAATTACAATTCACGTAGCGGCGAGCGGAACTGGTGTAAGTGGTGGCGGCAAAGATTACAAAGTACCAAACACAATTCTACCTCAAAGCCCTTTCTCCATACAGCGGACCCTATGGACAACGATACTACAGCTCACCTGGAGACAACGGACCCTATGGACAACGATACTATAGATCACCTGGAGACAGCGGACTCTATGGACAACGATACTACAGCTCACCTGGAGACAGCGGACCCTATGGACAACGATACTATAGATCACCTGGAGACAGCGGACTCTATGGACAACGATACTACAGCTCACCTGGAGACAGCGGACCCTATGGACAACGATACTATAGATCACCTGGAGACAACGGACCCTATGGACAACGATACTACAGCTCACCTGGAGACACCGGACCCTATGGACAACGATACTACAGCTCACCTGGAGACAACGGACCCTATGGACAACGATACTACAGATCACCTGAAGACAGCGGACCCTATGGACAACGGTACTACAGCTCATCTGGAGACAGCGGACCCTATGGACAACAATACTACAGCTCACCTGGAGACAGCGGACCCTATGGACATCGATACTACAGCTCACCTGGAGACAACGGACCCTATGGACAACGATACTACAGCTCACCTGGAGACAACGGACCCTATGGACAACGATACTACAGCTCACCGGGAGACAGCGGACCCTATGGACAAGGATACTATAGATCACCTGGAGACAGCGGACCCTATGGACAAGGATACTACAGCTCACCTGGAGACAGCGGACCCTATGGACAAGGATACTATAGATCACCTGGAGACAGCGGACCCTATGGACAACGATACTACAGCTCACCTGGAGACAGCGGACCCTATGGACAACGATACTACAGCTCACCTGGAGATAGCGGACCCTATGGACAACGATACGACAGATCACCTGGAGACAGCGGACCCTATGGACATCGATACTACAGATCACCTGGAGACAGCGGACCCTATGGACATCGATACTACAGATCACCTGGAGACAGCGGACCTATGGACAACGATACTACAGATCACCTGGAGACAGCGGACCCTATGGACAACGATACTACAGATCACCTGGAGACAGCGGACCCTATGGACATCGATACTACAGATCACCTGGAGACAGCGGACCCTATGGACAACAATACTATAGATCATCTGGAGACAGCGGACCCTATGGACAACGATACTACAGATCACCTGGAGACAGCGGACCCTATGGACAACGATACTACAGATCACCTGGAGACAGCGGACCCTATGGACAACAATACTACAGATCACCTGGAGACAGCGGACCCTATGGACATCGATACTACAGATCACCTGGAGACAGCGGACCCTATGGACAACGATACTACAGATCACCTGGAGACAGCGGACCCTATGGGCATCGATACTACAAATCACCTGGAGACAGCGGACCCTATGGACAACAATACTATAGATCATCTGGAGACAGTGGGGAAAGTACTCTGCAGAAGGGATTTTAATAAGTCTCCTGTACAGCATTAAATGTCTGTACTTGTGTTAAAAGCATTGTGGCCCTGGGCAAAGTAATGCACTGGGGCCCCTATACACGCATTGGCCAGCAGCTCACACTGAGGAGCATGCTCACAATGAAAGCTGTTACAGTGCACAGAATGGTCTGGTAATATCTTCTCCCCAACAGGAGGACCTTCAGTAATATATGGACGACACAAGACTTCACTGCAATCAGTCATAGACCTACTGGAATGCAAATATGCAAATATACAGGGAAGACCTGAGTACCTGGGAAACGGAGGACGCAGGAACACGTCCGCACCAGTAATGAGGTATGCACCAGGTACTTCCCTGTCCACCAGGAGTCACACCCAGGGAAACTCACTTCAGGAGGAGAAAGGTTTGGGATCTTTCAGTGACAGTCTATCCAGTTGGGGAGATCTGTGAGATTGCTCCCCTTCTGAGCGCAGTTCTCCCCTTTTGAGCGCAGTTCTCCCTACGTCTTACATTCACCTCACTCTTTCTTTCAAAAGATTCTTAATACACTATTCCCATTATACATACTCACCGGTTGTGTGCCTCCTAAACACTGCCATCTGTTGGCGGTGAATGAAACTACATCTCTTTCTCCCACATGCACAAACACAGAGGTAATCACAAGGTATCAGGGCCCCCTCACTTGCCAATGGGGGGGGGGGGCAAGCTTCCCAGATGGTGCCCAGTGTCCCCCCCCCCCCCCCCCCAGTGCTTCCCCACCGTCCGTGGGAGCGAATTGCATCTTTGTAGACCTGCCCCAAGCTGTGCAATGCCTGAAATACCGGCATTGCATGGTGGAGGGTGTGGCCACAAGGATGCAATCATTGCCCCACTCTGGATGATCCGCCGCCCACCCCTTCAGTGGCCCCACCCCGCCTGACTCACAGAACTTGCTGCCCTCTCCGGGAGACACTACAGAGCATATAGGGGTCATCCAATTAACTCGAAGGGTGCGAGTTGCTGTTTGGGTGCCATTTTAATGCTGAAAACTGCACCCAAATGACCCCCACCTCGCACTCTTCGCAGGGCCAAATTCACTGAAAATTGCTCGTACCCCTATGTAGTTGCGAATTCGGCCAGCCGTAAAGTGCACCCAGTGTTGTGATGATACGCAATTCGCAAATCATCCGCACCCTTCCGGGTTATCAGGATTGACCCCATAGAATATAACACCTGGCACCTTGGCGGAACAATGATTATACTTACATATTACATACCTCCCAACACGACCCTCTCCAGGAGGGACACAATGCCCTGTGCTGTATAGGGGCGTCCTGTGCTGTATATAGGGGGCGCCCTGTGCTGTATATAGTGGGCGCCCTGTGCTGTATATAGGGGGCGCCCTGTGCTCTATATAGGGGGCGCCCTGTGCTCTATATAGGGGGCGCCCTGTGCTCTATATAGGGGGCGCCCTGTGCTCTATATAGGGGGCGCCCTGTGCTCTATATGTAGGGGGCGCCCTGTGCTCTATATGGAGGGTGCCCTGTGCTGTATGTAGGGGGCGCTCTGTGCTGTATATGGAGGGTGACACAATACCTCCCAACACAACCAGGAGGGACACAATGCTCTGTGCTGTATATTGGGGGTGCTCTGTGCTGTATATAGGGGGTGCTCTGTGCCGTATATATAGGGGGCACCCTGTGCTGTATATAGGGGTTACTCTGTGCTGTGTGGAAACACCTTTCTTTTCAATTACCCTGTTTATAACAGGTGAGGTCCTGTATTAGGGGAGCGCAAGAACAGACCATTGCATCTAGGGTGACCAACTCATCCCTTTAATCCGAGAGACATATTAATTACACAGGTTCTGTGGCTGGCTTTCATCTGGTTTTAAACTGCCACAGAACCTGTGTAATTAATATGTGTCCCGGATTAAAGGGATGAGTTGGTCACCCTTATTGCATCCCTCCTGGAGAGGTCATGTTGGGTATGCATTGAGATATATATATATATATATATATATACACACACACACACACACACACACACATCAGTGACGTGCGGTGAGGTTAGTGACAGGTGAGGCAGGCGCTTTTGCGAAATGAGTCCTGCCAGTGCTGTAACTAGACATTTTGGTGCCCTGTGCCAGAAAAGGAATTTGTGCGCCCCTATACTGAAAACCAGAAGGCATGTGGCTTCATGGAAAAGGGGCGTGGTCACATAATGCTACCAATAACACCACAATGCCCCTCATACATTATGCCGTACACTGTAATGTCCATATTACATTATGCCGCACACTGTATCACAGTGGTTCCCAAATTGTGTGCCATGGCACCCTGGGGTGCCTCAGGACACTTTGCAGGGGTGCCTTGGGTTGGTGGTCAAGGACTTAAATTATTTATGGTAATTTTAATAGATAAAACCAGTACTTGAAGCTGTCAATCATAAAACAAGTGGACAAACAGAAGTGAAGCCTGCCCATCACCACATGACATATCCTAATAGTGACATCAACTCAATTTACTTCATTTAAGATTTTTCTAACATATTTTTTAAATAAGAAACTCTTGGCCATGTGGTGCCATGAGAAAAGTCCTGATATCCTAGGGCACCGTGATTCAAAAAAGTTTAGGAACCACTGCCATATGGTGCCCATGTTGCATTATACCACACACCATAATGCCCATATCCCTTATAATGCCCATGTTGCATTATACCGCACACCATAATGCCACATATGCCGTATATATACATACACACACACAATTTTGAATATACACCCCCCCACACACACACACACACACACACACACACACACACACACACAAATACCTCATACACTTTATGCCTATCATTTATCATTTTCCCACAACAAAATACTTTACAGTATATACATCACCCTTCCCCTGCCCATATATCTTTACCATTTTTAGGATTGAATGTGGCTGGGGATGTTCCTCCAGATGGTTTCCTGGCATCAGTGGTTCTCACAAAGTGAGGTGTAGGAAGGCTTGGGGCGGGAGCTGGCCGAGGTTAGGCAGTCAGCCGGGGAGAGCTGTACGGCTGCTGCATGAGTATGTCCGGTCAGCTCCCTCACCTCCCTGCCAACAGCCATGACAAAGGCTGCAGGCGCGTGGAGCCCGGTCACCCTGGCTGCTGGTACTTGTAGGTAGCGGGAGGAGCCAAAGCTCAGTAGGAGCACAGTATGCAGGGACAAATGGGGAAGGGTGGGCGCTGCAGGCTGACATATAACCATACTTGCCTACCTGACCCTCTACATGCGGGAGAAAATGCTCTGTTTCTGGACTTCCCCGGTAATGTAGGATTGCCAGCACCTGTGGTGACACCTTTCTTATCAGTTACCTAGCTCCCCACAGGTGCTGGCAATCATACATTATCCATACCTCCCAGCATGCCCCTCTCCAGGACACAATGCTCTGCTCCTGGGCTTCCCTGGTAATGTATGATTGCCATCACCTGTGGTGACACCTTTCTTATCAGTTACCTAGCTCCCCACAGGTGCTGGCAATCATACATTATCCATACCTCCCAGCATGCCCCTCTCCAGGAGGACACAATGCTCTGTTCCTGGGCTCCCCTGGTAATGTAGGATTGCCAGCACCTGTGGTGACACCTTTCTTATCAGTTACCTAGCTCCCCACAGGTGCTGGCAATCATACATTATCCATACCTCCCAGCATGCCCCTCTCCAGGAGGACACAATGCTCTGTTCCTGGGCTTCCCTGGGAATGTATGATTGCCAGCACCTGTGGTGACACCTTTCTTATCAGTTACCTAGCTCCCCACAGGTGCGGGCAATCCTACATTATCCATATCTCCCAGCATGCCCCTCTCCAGGAGGACACAATGCTCTGTTCCTGGGCTTCCCTGGTAATGTATGACTGCCAGCAACTGTGGTGAAACACCTTTACCTAGCTCCCCACAGGTGCTGGCAATCATCTGTGACTGACCTCCTGGAGAGGGGCATGCTGGGAGCCTCCCACACAGCGTCTAACCACATAGATTATAAAAAAAAATCCAAGAAGATATTTATTTCGCAGCATACTGTATGTGATATAAATATCTTTGTTTTTTATAATTTATGATAGGGGAGGCTCTGTCTCCCTTGACCTCACGTCCTTGATGTACATATTGCACATCCATCGTGGCCCAGAGAGCCTTCACAGATTCAAGGGAGAAAATATATAGTTTCTCCAATCCGTCCCCAAAATATACCCACAAGAAAATGGCCGCTGCATCGCTGAACATGTGACGCAATCCAGATGCGCTCCACCAACAGAAAACACCAGGATGCACACAACCATGGTAACCAGCAACCGGAAGTGGGGCGGAGAAGACGCGCATGCGCAGAAGGGAGCCGCAGACACAGGAAGTGTGGCGGAAATGTTGCACGATAGTTTGTGGACGTCTTTTGTACTCATCCGTAATCGTTTATGATGTGTGTAATTGTCCTCTGCGTTATCCTCTATTGCTACAGACCCGCAGATGAATATTTTATTAATGGTTCACATTAATAACATTTAATTCAAATCACATCATCCACCTCATTAATGATAAATACCACCACATTATAACCCAGCAATCACAGCCCCAGGTGTGGGCTGCTGTAGTCTCCCTGTATATAGCAGTGATGTAGCCGTCTGCCTGTGTCCCTCTGCTGCACTCAGCTGCCTACAGGATGTACTGTGCCGCCGTCTGTACTGTGCGCGTGCGCCCTGGCCTGTTGGTCAGCCGCCTGCACTGCAGCCCGGCAGCGAAGCACAGCACAGCCTGTAGGCGGCCGAGCTCGGCAGTGGGACTACATATACAAGAACAGGCGGACTGTGCAGCACAATTGTGTCCATTATTAATTACTGTGTGCAGCACGGCTTTTCACCGCCCGGCAAGAGCCGGAGCGTGTGAAAGAGCTCTTACATCATAGTTCCCTCCCCTCCTGCATTCTGCAGGAGACTCCCTGACATAGCAGCAATCTCCCTCTCTCCCTCATTAGTCTACCAATCTCCCTCATGTCACCTAGCCCACATTACACTCTTACATCATAGTTCCCTCCCCTCCTGCATTCTGCAGGAGACTTCCTGACATAGCAGCAATCTCCCTCTCTCCCTCATTAGTCTAGCAATCTCCCTCATGTCACCCAGCCCACATTACACTGTTACATTATAGTTACCTCCCCTCCTGCATTCTGCAGGAGATTCCCTGATATAGCAGCAATCTCCCTCTCTCCCTCATTAGTCTAGCAATCTCCCTCATGTCACCCAGCCCACATTACACTGTTACACCATAGTTGCCTACCCTCCTGCATTCTGCAGGAGATTCCCTGATATAGCTGAAATCTCCATATCTCTCTCATTAGTCTAGCAATCTCCCTCATGTCACCTAGCCCACATTACACTCTTACATCATAGTTACCCCCCCTCCTGCATTCTGCAGGAGACTCCCTGACATAGCAGCAATCTCCCTCTCTCCCTCATTAGTCTAGCAATCTCCCTCATGTCACCTAGCCCACATTACACTGTTACATCATAGTTACCTCCCCTGCTGCATTCTGCAGGAGACTCCTTGACATAGCAGCAATCTCCCTCTCTCCCTCATTAGTCTAGCAATCTCCCTCATGTCACCTAGCCCACATTACACTGTTACACCATAGTTACCTCCCCCCTGCATTCTGCAGGAGACTCCCTGACATAGCAGCAATCTCCCTCTCTCCCTCATTAGTCTAGCAATCTCCCTCATGTCACCTAGCCCACATTACACTGTTACATCATAGTTACCTCCCCTCCTGCATTCTGCAGGAGACTCGCTGACATAGCAGCAATCTCCCTCTCTCCCTCATTAGTCTAGCAATCTCCCTCATGTCACCCAGCCCACATTACACTGTTACACCATAGTTGCCTACCCTCCTGCATTCTGCAGGAGATTCCCTGATATAGCTGAA
Organism: Crinia signifera; assembly: GCF_055691185.1. Lineage (NCBI taxonomy): Eukaryota > Metazoa > Chordata > Amphibia > Anura > Myobatrachidae > Crinia > Crinia signifera. The sequence goes on from NC_139226.1 coordinate 1,943,589, forward strand.
ATCTCCATATCTCTCTCATTAGTCTAGCAATCTCCCTCATGTCACCTAGCCCACATTACACTGTTACATCATAGTTACCTCCCTCTCCTGCATTCTGCAGGAGACTCCCTGAAATAACAGCAATCTCCCTCTCTCCCTCATTAGTCTAACAATCTCCCTCATGTCACCTAGCCCACATTACACTCTTACATCATAGTTACCCCCCCTCCTGCATTCTGCAGGAGACTCCCTGACATAGCAGCAATCTCCCTCTCTCCCTCATTAGTCTAGCAATCTCCCTCATGTCACCTAGCCCACATTACACTGTTACATCATAGTTACCTCCCCTCCTGCATTCTGCAGGAGACTCCCTGACATAGCAGCAATCTCCCTCTCTCCCTCATTAGTCTAACAATATCCCTCATGCCACCTAGCCCACATTACACTGTTACATCATAGTTACCTCACCTCCTGCATTCTGCAGGAGACTCCCTGACATAGCAGCAATCTCCCTCTCTCCCTCATTAGTCTAACAGTCTCCCTCATGTCACCTAGCCCACATTACACTGTTACATCATAGTTACCTCCCCTGCTGCATTCTGCAGGAGACTCCTTGACATAGCAGCAATCTCCCTCTCTCCCTCATTAGTCTAGCAATCTCCCTCATGTCACCTTGCCCACATTACACTGTTACATCATAGTTACCTCCCCTCCTGCATTCTGCAGGAGACTCCCTGACATAGCAGCAATCTCCCTCTCTCCCTCATTAGTCTAGCAATCTCCCTCATGTCACCGAGCCCACATTACACTGTTACACCATAGTTACCTCCCCTCCTGCATTCTGCAGGAGACTCCCTGACATAGCAGCAATCTCCCTCTCTCCCTCATTAGTCTAGCAATCTCCCTCATGTCACCTAGCCCACATTACACTGTTACATCATAGTTACCTCCCCTGCTGCATTCTGCAGGAGTCTCCTTGACATAGCAGCAATCTCCCTCTCTCCCTCATTAGTCTAGCAATCTCCCTCATGTCACCTAGCCCACATTACACTGTTACATCATAGTTACATACCCTCTTGCATTCTGCAGGAGACTCTCTAACATTACATGCACATGGGCAGTATGACTGGTGAGTCCCTGAGCGCCCATACACGTGTGTATAACAGCATTACATGCACATGGGCAGTATGACTGACGAGTCCCTGAGCGCCCATACACGTGTGTATAGCAGCATTACATGCACATGGGCAGTATGACTGGCGAGTCCCTGAGCACCCATACACGTATGTATAGCAGCATTACATGCACATGGGCAGTATGACTGGTGAGTCCCTGAGCGCCCATACACGTGTGTATAACAGCATTACATGCACATGGGCAGTATGACTGGCGAGTCCCTGAGCTTCCATACACGTATGTATAGCAGCGTTACAGGCACTCGGGCAGTATGACTGGTGAGTCCCTGAGCGCCCATACACGTATGTATAGCAGCGTTACAGGCACATGGGCAGTATGACTGGCGAGTCCCTGAGCGCCCATACACGTGTGTATAGCAGCGTTACAAGCACATGGGCAGTATGACAGGCGAGTCACCCGGGAAACCTTGTCAATCATCTTGCGAACGACTTGCCTGTAGAGTACAGTAAGTTGCAGGATTTCATACTCCAGGCCGGACACGTGCAGTGTATCGATAAACATCTGATGGGTAACAGCGCTGAGAATTGGTCTTTTTATACACTGGATACTGTATGGAATACAGTACTAATATGGAACAGTACAGGTGGAGCCCCTCTAATTCAGGCAGGGGCTGATGCTGGAAGGAGCACCCGCCAGCCGCCAGAAGGGGATGCGTGCTCACGAGATGCACCCACATCTTCTTCAACCGGAGCTCCCCCCGGGTCCCCGCCACCTTGTCACCCTCCCCCACGCCGTAGGTGCAAAAATTTTCAACATAATGCCGATTACATGTCACACACTCATTACATAGTATACCACATGCCATAATGCCCATTACACATTATGCCCATTACTCGTTATGCCAGGACTGACATTTTTGTAAAGTAAAACATTTTCAACATAATGCCGATTACATGTCACACACCCATTACATAGTATACCACATGTAATATTGCCCATTAAACGTTATACCAAGCATTGTACGGCCCATTACATGTTATAGCAAACACCGTTATGCCCATTAAACATATGCCACACACCGTTATGCCCATTATAGATATGCCACACACAGAGTTGCTCATTATACAAATGCCACACACAGATGCCCATTAGATATGCCATACACCATTATACATATGCCACAGAGATGATGACCATAGACCATTACAGACATGCCACAACCCATGATGCCCATTATGCATATGCCACACATTGGCCCTTATTCTGATTGATGCGTACTTTTCCGCATACTTTCGGATAGCGTCTTTACGGCGTCTGCGCATGCGTGGAGAACGCCACGCGCATGTGCCACGCATTGACTCCGTACCTGTTCGTGCAAATCCCGTACAAAACTGTGCCCCGCAATCAGTCTTGAAATATGGGCGTATTATGGGCGTCATGCGGAATGAGACATGGGCGTAGTTTCAAAGTGGGAAAAACTGGGAGGAAACATGGGCGGACACGGGGGAGTACACTTATGTTGGGGGGCGTGCATTCGGATAGCACTCCGAATGCACGCGACCAAAACCGATAGAAATGTGCGGTGTCCATAAGTCAAGTATTGCTTTGCGGAAACCACTCGGTCTTGCGGTAGCCGAACGGAACGCCTAATGACTACAAGCATTAACACCTGAACCCAATACAATCGACTCCTTTACTCATTACTCACTAATAGGACGCTTGTCAGTGCTTTAATTGAAACCATTGCACTTCAATTGCTGTAAGGGTTAATGTGTGCAATGCATGTGTTAGGCATGCTTGTAAGGATATATTGGCATCTAATTGATTCCAATTCCAAACAGGCATTTTTGTATGAGGATAGGTAATTGAATAAGTGGGTCATGTGATGTATTGCAGAATAGACATAATAGTTTGTAGTTTGGCGTAAATACACCGCTTCCGTGCGGAAGCACCGCTTGCCATCCGTTTGGATGCGGGATTCCCGTGCATACTCTGTAATACCGTGCAGAATCGGAGTGTTTCTCCCGCACACGTATGGTTTGTATTTCGTCCGTAAACACGCCCTGTTCTTAAAGAGTGAGTCCGTCCGAATGCGGAGGACACGTGGGCGTTTCTACGGACGATGGCCGCACGCGGCAGCACACCGTGGCGTGCGGACCGCACCGTAAGAATTCGGGAATATCCGCACCGATCAGAATAAGGGCCATTGTGATTTTATATTGCAAAAATAAAATGGAAAGTGTGCAGGATTATCAGCAGAGCCAGGACCTTGAACTACAAGCAGCACTTGCACCTCTTGCCTGTGCGCGTCTCCAGACGAGGAGCCAGTGGGGCCCGGGAGCGCTGTATTTGATCCATCAGGCAGTGGGGGGTGGCACCCTTGTAGCTTTTAGTGGGCAGGATGCTCTGCTGCAAAAGTCAATGACCGCACACCAATGAAAGGGGTGTGTGGAGCGGCGCCAGCGCCTCTATTAAAATATTTTTTTGGGGGGGGGAGTACAGGAGCATTGAGGGGCGCCGGGTGGGGGTCACTTCAATCTCCGGAAGAGATAGCCACAGCGCGGGACCTGCTGCCTCTCAGTCCTTACATTTCAAATCTCAAATAGGAGCTCGCGGTCCAGGCAACCAATCAGGGTGCAAGATTTGAAAGGCCAGCTCTGACAGGCAGGTCCCGCGCTGCGGCATCTTCTCTCTTCGCTTATTAGTCCCGACGCGTCTACTCCACCGGCAGCCTCACGCCCAGTAAGTGGCGGCGCAGTTCCCAGACAATGTATAGTCCGGGAACACCACCCGTCCGGACTCCGGACACCTGGCTTAATTACCGGACTGTCCGGAGTAATCCCGGACGGGTGGTAACCCTATATACCAGCTATTGTTGTCATAATTTAAGGCATTTGCCAAGAGGAGGGGGTTACTGTGCAACCAGAACCCTGAATTATGTGTACATTATACGTTGTAATATTGTGCATTACATTATACAGGGGTACTCAATCAGTCCGGTATTCAATTGCATCTGTTTTCAGTCATTTCAGGTCGAACACTGCATCGGCGAAAAAAACCCTAAAAACCAGTTGAAGCTGGACGCAGCCGTCCCCAATCCACACAGTCACCCTAAGAACAGCGTAGTCTGACATTTTTCCAACTAGTCGACATACTGTACACAGCATTAGATTGAATACACCGACAATGTAAATATAGTGTGTAACATAGCGTAATACGTTACAACGGGGCTAATTCACCACTGGTCGCATATTAGGTGAGCCCTGACACTGCGGTCGCAATCTAAGGACCAACGGTAGGCGGAGGACAGGGCGGTGATGCAGTGTTTTGGTGGACAGTCCAAGGACCATTTGTGGGGTGGGCTACAGTAGACGCGTGACATCACACACATCCGCTGTGAGACAAAACATGGGGGCTCAGTGCTGGTTTACACACCTAGGCTACCCTAAAGATGCAATCTCATTGTGTGGAGGAACCCAGCATGCAACAGCCCCCACATACTACTGTAAGGAGTTTGTAGCATTGTGTGACATCATGGTGTACATTATACAGTGTGACATCATGGTGTACATTGTACAGTGCGTGACATCATGGTGTACATTATACAGTGTGACATCATGGTGTACATTATACAGTGCGTGACATCATGGTGTACATTATACAGTGAGTGACATCATGGTGTACATTATACAGTGCGTGACATCATGGTGTGCATTATACAGTGAGTGACATCATGGTGTACATTATACAGTGTGTGTGTGTGTGTGACATCATGGTGTACATTATACAGTGTGTGACATCATGGTGTACATTATACAGTGTGTGACATCATGGTGTACATTATACAGTGCGTGACATCATGGTGTACATTATACAGTGTGTGACATCATGGTGTACATTATACAGTGAGTGACATCATGGAGTACATTATACAGTGAGTGACATCATGGTGTACATTATACAGTGTGTGACATCATGGTGTACATTATACAGTGTGTGTGTGTGATATCATGGTGTACATTATACAGTGTGTGACATCATGGTGTACATTATACAGTGTGTGACATCATGGTGTACATTATACAGTGAGTGACATCATGGTGTACATTATACAGTGTGTGTGTGACATCATGGTGTACATTATACAGTGCGTGACATCATGGTGTGCATTATACAGTGTGTGACATCATGGTGTACATTATACAGTGTGTGTGTGTGTGTGTGTGATATCATGGTGTACATTATACAGTGAGTGACATCATGGTGTGCATTATACAGTGTGTGACATCATGGTGTACATTATACAGTGTGTGTGTGTGTGTGTGTGTGTGTGTGTGTGTGTGTGTGATATCATGGTGTACATTATACAGTGTGTGACATCATGGTGTACATTATACAGTGCGTGACATCATGGTGTACATTATACAGTGTGTGACATCATGGTGTACATTATACAGTGCGTGACATCATGGTGTACATTATACAGTGAGTGACATCATGGTGTACATTATACAGTGTGTGTGTGTGTGTGTGTGTGTGTGTGTGATATCATGGTGTACATTATACAGTGTGTGACATCATGGTGTACATTATACAGTGCGTGACATCATGGTGTACATTATACAGTGTGTGACATCATGGTGTACATTATACAGTGCGTGACATCATGGTGTGCATTATACAGTGTGTGACATCATGGTGTACATTATACAGTGCGTGACATCATGGTGTACATTATACAGTGCGTGACATCATGGTGTACATTATACAGTGTGTGACATCATGGTGTACATTATACAGTGCGTGACATCATGGTGTACATTATACAGTGTGTGACATCATGGTGTACATTATACAGTGCGTGACATCATGGTGTACATTATACAGTGCGTGACATCATGGTGTGCATTATACAGTGTGTGACATCATGGTGTGCATTATACAGTGCGTGACATCATGGTGTACATTATACAGTGTGTGACATCATGGTGTACATTATACAGTGTGTGACATCATGGTGTACATTATACAGTGAGTGACATCATGGTGTACATTATACAGTGTGTGACATCATGGTGTACATTATACAGTGTGTGTGTGATATCATGGTGTACATTATACAGTGCGTGACATCATGGTGTACATTATACAGTGTGTGACATCATGGTGTACATTATACAGTGCGTGACATCATGGTGTACATTATACAGTGCGTGACATCATGGTGTACATTATACAGTGTGTGACATCATGGTGTACATTATACAGTGCGTGACATCATGGTGTACATTATACAGTGTGTGACATCATGGTGTACATTATACAGTGCGTGACATCATGGTGTACATTATACAGTGCGTGACATCATGGTGTGCATTATACAGTGTGTGACATCATGGTGTGCATTATACAGTGCGTGACATCATGGTGTACATTATACAGTGTGTGACATCATGGTGTACATTATACAGTGTGTGACATCATGGTGTACATTATACAGTGAGTGACATCATGGTGTACATTATACAGTGTGTGACATCATGGTGTACATTATACAGTGTGTGTGTGATATCATGGTGTACATTATACAGTGCGTGACATCATGGTGTACATTATACAGTGTGTGACATCATGGTGTACATTATACAGTGAGTGACATCATGGTGTACATTATACAGTGAGTGACATCATGGTGTACATTATACTGTGTGTGACATCATGGTGTACATTATACAATGTGTGACATCATGGTGTACATTATACAGTGCGTGACATCATGGTGTACATTATACAATGTGTGACATGGTGTACATTATACAGTGAGTGACATCATGGTGTACATTATACAATGAGTGACATCATGGTGTACATTATACAGTCAGTGACATCATGGTGTACATTATACAATGAGTGACATCATGGTGTATATTATACAGTGTGTGACATCATGGTGTACATTATACAGTAAGTGACATCATGGTGTACATTATACAGTGTGTGACATCATGGTGTACATTATACAGTGTGTGTGTGTGATATCATGGTGTACATTATACAGTGCGTGACATCATGGTGTACATTATACAGTGTGTGACATCATGGTGTACATTATACAGTGAGTGACATCATGGTGTACATTATACAGTGAGTGACATCATGGTGTACATTATACTGTGTGTGACATCATGGTGTACATTATACAGTGTGTGTGTGATATCATGGTGTACATTATACAGTGTGTGACATCATGGTGTACATTATACAGTGAGTGACATCATGGTGTACATTATACAATGAGTGACATCATGGTGTACATTATACAGTGAGTGACATCATGGTGTACATTATACAGTGTGTGACATCATGGTGTACATTATACAGTGTGTGACATCATGGTGTACATAATACAGTGTGTGACATCATGGTGTACATTATACAGTGTGTGACATCATAGTGTACATTATACAGTGTGTGACATCATGGTGTACATTAAACAGTGAGTGACTAGTGACATCATGGTGTACATTATACAATGTGTGACATCATGGAGTACATTATACAATGTGTGATATCATGGTGTACATTATACAGTGTGTGTGTGTGTGTGTGTGTGTGTGTGTGTGTGTGTGTGTGTGTGTGTGTGTGTGTGTGTGTGTGACATCATGGTGTACATTATACAGTGGGTGACATCATGGAGTACATTATACAGTGAGTGACATCATGGTGTACATTATACAGTGGGTGACATCATGGAGTACATTATACAGTGTGTGACATCATGGTGTACATTATACAGTGTGTGACATCATGGTGTACATTATACAGTGTGTGACATCATGGTGTACATTATACAGTGTGTGTGTGTGTGTGTGTGTGTGTGTGTGTGTGTGTGTGTGACATCATGGTGTACATTATACAATGTGTGACATCATGGTGTACATTATACAGTGTGTGACATCATGGTGTACATTATACAGTGTGTGACATCATGGTGTACATTATACAGTGAGTGACATCATGGTGTACATTATACAGTGAGTGACATCATGGTGTACATTATACTGTGTGTGACATCATGGTGTACATTATACAGTGTGTGTGTGTGATATCATGGTGTACATTATACAGTGTGTGACATCATGGTGTACATTATACAGTGAGTGACATCATGGTGTACATTATACAGTGTGTGTGTGTGTGTGATATCATGGTGTACATTATACAGTGTGTGACATCATGGTGTACATTATACAGTGAGTGACATCATGGTGTACATTATACAATGAGTGACATCATGGTGTACATTATACAGTGAGTGACATCATGGTGTACATTATACAGTGTGTGACATCATGGTGTACATTATACAGTGTGTGACATCATGGTGTACATTATACAGTGTGTGACATAATGGTGTACATTATACAGTGTGTGACATCATGGTGTACATTATACAGTGTGTGACATCATAATGTACATTATACAGTGTGTGACATCATGGTGTACATTAAACAGTGAGTGACTAGTGACATCATGGTGTACATTATACAATGTGTGACATCATGGAGTACATTATACAATGTGTGATATCATGGTGTACATTATACAGTGTGTGTGTGTGTGTGTGTGTGTGTGTGTGTGTGACATCATGGTGTACATTATACAGTGGGTGACATCATGGTGTACATTATACAGTGGGTGACATCATGGAGTACATTATACAGTGTGTGACATCATGGTGTACATTATACAGTGTGTGACATCATGGTGTACATTATACAATGTGTGACATCATGGTGTACATTATACAGTGTGTGACATCATGGTGTACATTATACAGTGTGTGACATCATGGTGTACATTATACAGTGTGTGACATCATGGTGTACATTATACAGTGTGTGACATCATGGTGTACATTATACAGTGTGTGACATCATAGTGTACATTATACAGTGTGTGACATCATGGTGTACATTAAACAGTGAGTGACTAGTGACATCATGGTGTACATTATACAATGTGTGACATCATGGAGTACATTATACAATGTGTGATATCATGGTGTACATTATACAGTGTGTGTGTGTGTGTGTGTGTGTGTGTGTGTGTGTGTGTGTGTGTGTGTGTGTGACATCATGGTGTACATTATACAGTGGGTGACATCATGGAGTACATTATACAGTGAGTGACATCATGGTGTACATTATACAGTGTGTGACATCATGGTGTACATTATACAGTGTGTGACATCATGGTGTACATTATACAGTGTGTGACATCATGGTGTACATTATACAGTGTGTGACATCATGGTGTACATTATACAGTGTGTGACATCATGGTGTACATTATACAGTGTGTGTGTGTGTGTGTGTGTGTGTGTGTGTGTGTGTGTGTGTGTGTGTGTGTGTGACATCATGGTGTACATTATACAATGTGTGACATCATGGTGCACATTATACAGTGTGTGACATCATGGTGTACATTATACAGTGTGTGACATCATGGTGTACATTATACAGTGAGTGACATCATGGTGTACATTATACAGTGAGTGACATCATGGTGTACATTATACTGTGTGTGACATCATGGTGTACATTATACAGTGTGTGTGTGTGTGTGTGATATCATGGTGTACATTATACAGTGTGTGACATCATGGTGTACATTATACAGTGAGTGACATCATGGTGTACATTATACAGTGTGTGACATCATGGTGTACATTATACAGTGAGTGACATCATGGTGTACATTATACTGTGTGTGACATCATGGTGTACATTATACAGTGTGTGTGTGATATCATGGTGTACATTATACAGTGTGTGACATCATGGTGTACATTATACAGTGAGTGACATCATGGTGTACATTATACAGTGAGTGACATCATGGTGTACATTATACAGTGAGTGACATCATGGTGTACATTATACAGTGTGTGACATCATGGTGTACATTATACAGTGTGTGACATCATGGTGTACATTATACAGTGTGTGACATCATGGTGTACATTATACAATGTGTGACATCATGGTGTACATTATACAGTGTGTGACATCATAGTGTACATTATACAGTGTGTGACATCATGGTGTACATTAAACAGTGAGTGACTAGTGACATCATGGTGTACATTATACAATGTGTGACATCATGGAGTACATTATACAATGTGTGATATCATGGTGTACATTATACAGTGTGTGTGTGTGTGTGTGTGTGTGTGTGTGTGTGTGTGTGTGTGTGTGTTTGTGTGTGTGACATCATGGTGTACATTATACAGTGGGTGACATCATGGAGTACATTATACAGTGAGTGACATCATGGTGTACATTATACAGTGGGTGACATCATGGAGTACATTATACAGTGAGTGACATCATGGTGTACATTATACAGTGTGTGACATCATGGTGTACATTATACAGTGTGTGACATCATGGTGTACATTATATAGTGAGTAATTATAGTATACTAGGTTATACAGTGAGATATTGCAGTATATAATGCACCCTCACCTTCCTCTCTCCAGGGCCATGTACCAGGCTGGTGCTCTCGTTAGCAGCGGCTTTGGCAGCAGTCTCCTTCTCCTCAGGCTGCATGATGGGCAGAATCCGCCTGTGTCTCCCTGACAGCGTCCTCTCTCCTCTACTCCTGGTCCTTCCTTCTCTCCTCCCCCTGTCTCATGCTCGGCTTTCCCAGTTACATCCCTCCTCCTTCCCGGAGATAATTCTCCTCCCCATCCTGTGATATTCCTGTGCATCGGCCCTCTCCCTGTAATACACATGTGCACCTGCCCCCTCCCTGTAATACACCTGTGCATCTGCCCCCTCCCTGTAATACACCTGTGCACCTGCCCCCTCCCTATAATACACCTGCGCATCTGCCCCCTCCCTGTAATACGCCTGCGCAACTGCCCCCTCCCTGTAATACACCTGTGCACCTTCCCCCTCCCTGTAATACGCCTGCGCATCTGCCCCCTCCCTGTAATACGCCTGTGCACCTGCCCCCTCCCTGTAATACACCTGCGCATCTGCCCCCTCCCTGTAATACACCTGCACATCTGCCCCCTCCCTGTAATACACCTGTGCATCTGCCCCCTCCCTGTAATACACCTGTGCACCTGCCCCCTCCCTGTAATACACCTGTGCATCTGCCCCCTCCCTGTAATACACCTGCGCAACTGCCCCCTCCCTGTAATACACCTGCACATCTGCCCCCTCCCTGTAATACACATGTGCATCCACCCTCTCCCTGTAATACAGCTGCGCATCTGCCCCCTCCCTGTAATACACCTGTGCACCTGCCCCCTCCCTGTAATACACCTGTGCATCTGCCCCCTCCCTGTAATACACCTGCGCAACTGCCCCCTCCCTGTAATACACCTGTGCATCTGCCCCCTCCCTGTAATACACCTGCGCAACTGCCCCCTCCCTGTAATACGCCTGTGCATCCACCCTCTCCCTGTAATACAGCTGCGCATCTGCCCCCTCCCTGTAATACACCTGTGCACCTGCCCCCTCCCTGTAATACACCTGTGCATCTGCCCCCTCCCTGTAATATACCTGCACATCTGCCCCCTTCCTGTAATACACCTGCACATCTGCCCCCTCCCTGTAATACACCTGCACATCTGCCCCTTCCCTGTAATACACCTGTGCATCTGCCCCCTCCCTGTAATACACCTGTGCACCTGCCCTCTCCCTGTAATACACCTGTGCACCTGCCCCCTCCCTGTAATACACCTGTGCACCTGCCCCCTCCCTGTAATACACCTGCACATCTGCACCCTCCCTGTAATACACCTGCACATCTGCCCCCTCCCTGTAATACACCTGCACATCTGCCCCTCCCTGTAATACACCTGTGCATCTGCCCCCTCCCTGTAATATACCTGTGCACCTGCCCCCTCCCTGTAATACACCTGCGCATCTGCCCCCTCCCTGTAATATACCTGTGCACCTGCCCCCTCCCTGTAATATACCTGTGCACCTGCCCCCTCCCTGTAATACACCTGCACATCTGCACCCTCCCTGTAATACACCTGCACATCTGCCCCCTCCCTGTAATACACCTGCACATCTGCCCCCTCCCTGTAATACACCTGCACATCTGCCCCCTCCCTGTAATACACCTGCACATCTGCCTCCTCCCTGTAATACACCTGTGCATCTGCCTCCTCCCTGTAATATACCTGTGCACCTGCCCCCTCCCTGTAATATACCTGTGCACCTGCCCCCTCTCTGTAATACACCTGCACATCTGCCCCTCCCTGTAATACACCTGTGCATCTGCCCCCTCCCTGTAATACACCTGCACATCTGCCCCCTCCCTGTAATACACCTGCACATCTGCCCCCTCCCTGTAATACACATGTGCACCTGCCCCCTCCCTGTAATATACCTGCACATCTGCCCCCTCCCTGTAATACACCTGTGCATCTGTCCCCTCCCTGTAATACACCTGTGCACCTGCCCCCTCCCTGTAATATACCTGTGCATCTGCCCCCTCCCTGTAATACACCTATGCATCTGACCCCTCCCTGTAATATACCTGTGCATCTGCCCCCTCCCTGTAATACACCTGTGCATCTGCCCCCTCCCTGTAATATACCTGTGCACCTGCCCCCTCCCTGTAATACACCTGTGCATCTGCCCCCTCCCTGTAATACACCTGTGCATCTGCCCCCTCCCTGTAATACACCTGTGCACCTGCCCCCTCCCTGTAATACACCTGCACATCTGCCCTCTCTGTAATACACCTGCGCATCTGCCCCCTCCCTGTAATACACCTGTGCATCCGCCCTCTCCCTGTAATACACATGTGCATCCACCCTCTCCCTGTAATACACATGTGCACCTGCCCCCTCCCTGTAATACACCTGTGCACCTGCCCCCTCCCTGTAATACACCTGCACATCTGCCCCCTCCCTGTAATACACCTGTGCATCCACCCTCTCCCTGTAATACACCTGCACATCTGCCCCTCCCTGTAATACACCTGTGCACCTGCCCCCTCCCTGTAATACACCTGCGCTTCTGCCCTCTGCCTGTAATACACCTGCACATCTGCCCCCTCCCTGTAATACACCTGTGCACCTGCCCCCTCCCTGTAATACACATGTGCACCTGCCCCCTCCCTGTAATACACCTGCACATCTGCCCCTCCCTGTAATACACCTGTGCACCTGCCCCCTCCCTGTAATACACCTGTGCACCTGCCCCCTCCCTGTAATACACATGTGCACCTGCCCCCTCCCTGTAATACACCTGTGCATCTGCCCTCTCCCTGTAATACACCTATGCACCTGCCCCCTCCCTGTAATACACATGTGCACTTGCCCCCTCCCTGTAATACACCTGTGCACCTGCCCCCTCCCTGTAATACACATGTGCACCTGCCCCCTCCCTGTAATACACCTGTGCATCTGCCCTCTCCCTGTAATACACCTGTGCACCTGCCCCCTCCCTGTAATACACCTGTGCACCTGCCCCCTCCCTGTAATACACATGTGCACCTGCCCCCTCCCTGTAATACACCTGCACATCTGCCCCTCCCTGTAATACACCTGTGCACCTGCCCCCTCCCTGTAATACACCTGTGCACCTGCCCCCTCCCTGTAATACACATGTGCACCTGCCCCCTCCCTGTAATACACCTGTGCATCTGCCCTCTCCCTGTAATACACCTGTGCACCTGCCCCTCCCTGTAATACACCTGCGCATCTGCCCTCTCCCTGTAATACACCTGTGCACCTGCCCCCTCCCTGTAATACACATGTGCACCTGCCCCCTCCCTGTAATACACCTGCACATCTGCCCCTCCCTGTAATACACCTGTGCACCTGCCCCCTCCCTGTAATACACCTGTGCACCTGCCCCCTCCCTGTAATACACATGTGCACCTGCCCCCTCCCTGTAATACACCTGTGCATCTGCCCCCTCCCTGTAATACACCTGTGCACCTGCCCCCTCCCTGTAATACACCTGTGCATCTGCCCCCTCCCCGTAATACACCTGTGCATCTGCCCCCTCCCCGTAATACACCTGCGCACCTGCCCCCTCCCTGTAATACACCTGCACATCTGGCCCCTCCCCGTAATACACCTGCGCACCTGCCCCCTCCCTGTAATACACCTGCGCATCTGCCCCCTCCCTGTAATACACCTGTGCATCTGCCCTCTCCCTGTAATACACCTGCGCATCTGCCCCCTCCCTGTAATACACCTGCACATCTGCCCTCTCCCTGTAATACACCTGCACATCTGCCCCCTCCCTGTAATACACCTGCACATCTGCCCCCTCCCTGTAATACACCTGCGCACCTGCCCCCTCCCTGTAATACACCTGCGCACCTGCCCCCTCCCTGTAATACACCTGCGCACCTGCCCCCTCCCTGTAATACACCTGCGCATCTGCCCCCTCCCTGTAATACACCTGCACATCTGCCCCCTCCCTGTAATACACCTGCACATCTGCCCCCTCCCTGTAATACACCTGCACATCTGCCCCCTCCCTGTAATATACCTGCACATCTGCCCCCTCCCTATAATACACCTGCACATCTGCCCCCTCCCTGTAATATACCTGCACATCTGGCCCCTCCCTGTAATACACCTGCACATCTGCCCCCTCCCTGTAATACACCTGCGCAACTGCCCCCTCCCTGTAATACACCTGCACATCTGCCCCCTCCCTATAATACACCTGCACATCTGCCCCCTCCCTGTAATATACCTGCACATCTGGCCCCTCCCTGTAATACACCTGCACATCTGCCCCCTCCCTGTAATACACCTGCGCAACTGCCCCCTCCCTGTAATACACCTGCACATCTGCCCCCTCCCTGTAATACACCTGTGCACCTGCCCCCTCCCTGTAATACACCTGCACATCTGCCCCCTCCCTGTAATACACCTGCACATCTGCCCCCTCCCTGTAATACACCTGCACATCTGCCCCCTCCCTGTAATATACCTGCACATCTGCCCCCTCCCTGTAATACACCTGCACATCTGCCCCCTCCCTGTAATACGCCTGCGCATCTGCCCCCTCCCTGTAATACACCTGCACATCTGCCCCCTCCCTGTAATACACCTGCACATCTGCCCCCTCCATGTAATACACCTGCACATCTGCCCCCTCCCTGTAATACACCTGCACATCTGCCCCCTCCCTGTAATACACCTGTGCATCTGCCCCCTCCCTGTAATACACCTGCACATCTGCCCCCTCCCTGTAATACACCTGCACATCTGCCCCCTCCCTGTAATACGCCTGCGCATCTGCCCCCTCCCTGTAATACACCTGCACATCTGCCCCCTCCCTGTAATACACCTGCGCATCTGCCCTCTCCCTGTAATACACCTGCACATCTGCCCCCTCCCTGTAATACACCTGCGCATCTGCCCTCTCCCTGTAATACACCTGCACATCTGCCCCCTCCCTGTAATACACCTGCACATCTGCCCCCTCCCTGTAATATACCTGCACATCTGCCCCCTCCCTGTAATACACCTGCGCACCTGCCCCCTCCCTGTAATACACCTGTGCACCTGCCCCCTCCCTGTAATACACCTGCGCACCTGCCCCCTCCCTGTAATACACCTGCACATCTGCCCCTCCCTGTAATACACCTGCACATCTGCCCCCTCCCTGTAATACACCTGCACATCTGCCCCCTCCCTGTAATACGCCTGCGCATCTGCCCCCTCCCTGTAATACACCTGCACATCTGCCCCCTCCCTGTAATATACCTGCACATCTGCCCCCTCCCTGTAATACACCTGCGCACCTGCCCCCTCCCTGTAATACACCTGCACATCTGCCCCCTCCCTGTAATACACCTGCACATCTGCCCCCTCCCTGTAATACACCTGCACATCTGCCCCCTCCCTGTAATACACCTGCACATCTGCCCCCTCCCTGTAATACGCCTGCGCATCTGCCCCCTCCCTGTAATACACCTGCGCATCTGCCCTCTCCCTGTAATACACCTGCACATCTGCCCCCTCCCTGTAATACACCTGCACATCTGCCCCCTCCCTGTAATATACCTGCACATCTGCCCCCTCCCTGTAATACACCTGCACATCTGCCCCCTCCCTGTAATACACCTGCACATCTGCCCCCTCCCTGTAATACGCCTGCGCATCTGCCCCCTCCCTGTAATACACCTGCACATCTGCCCCCTCCCTGTAATACGCCTGCGCATCTGCCCCCTCCCTGTAATACACCTGCACATCTGCCCCCTCCCTGTAATACACCTGCACATCTGCCCCCTCCATGTAATACACCTGCACATCTGCCCCCTCCCTGTAATACACCTGCACATCTGCCCCCTCCCTGTAATACACCTGCGCATCTGCCCCCTCCCTGTAATACACCTGCACATCTGCCCCCTCCCTGTAATACACCTGCACATCTGCCCCCTCCCTGTAATACGCCTGCGCATCTGCCCCCTCCCTGTAATACACCTGCACATCTGCCCCCTCCCTGTAATACACCTGCGCATCTGCCCTCTCCA